>NW_028319098.1:8368750-8725000 GCF_062004578.1 Staurois parvus
TAGACTGTGAATTGCTCCGCACGTAACCCCTCTTGCTGATGCTTATAGTATAGGACTGGCAACAAGTGTTTATAATGAGAATTCAAAAAGGTATAGGGAAAAAGGACAAGCTTCACTACATACATAGTCCCATCAGGCTCACCTGTTAGACCTCACGACCACCTTGTGGTAAAACAGCCTCGACCGTCAACACCAAATAATTATCAGTTCTAATTATCAGTTCTAGTTACAGTAAGTCCCCTTTGTGGGTTATTTGTCTACAGCCACTTGTTGGGACAACATCTTTAACCTCATTTATGGTCTTTTCACTATCCCTGAGATTTATTGTTACTGGATTACTCATTACTAGATATAATATTTGTTGGTTAAAGATGTTGGCTGAGCTGCTCATTTTAATGTTTTTAGGGGACTTCTTACACCAAGAGTTTTTAATGATTCTGTAATAAACATTCTTGTTTTATATCCAAAAATATGTTTGTTTCTGAGTTGTATTTCTGAAGGGAGGTTTTCAACACCGCAAAAATCCCATCATTTTTTTATTTTGTTTATTCTCTATACATATTTGGGATTAGTTGTTGAGTGAGTCAGATGATTCCATTGTTATCTAGTACTCTTTATGGGTATAATCATAAGAAACTGTTTCTCTGACCTGTTTTACTAAATGATTGATTCTCAGCTAGACTCTCCTTTGTTGTATAGTCTTATAGAGACTATGCTATGCAGCCACACATTACCGTTTTGTAATATTCTGCAGTGCATGCATGCTCTTTGCCTTTCCTGATGAGCCACATATGATCATAATTGCTGAACTGGGGGCTAAACAGGCTAAGGTTTGCGCATTCATCCGAGGGGACAGGTGCAGGAGAGGTCCGCTCTCCTACGCTGAGAGGAGACACCCTCTCCACCGCCTCGGGGGGGACAGTAAGTACTGTATACAACATGTCCTATCACTATAATGGAGTACTGGGGAGCTGGGATATACATTACTCAGTAATGTATATTCCAGCTCCTCTGTACTCCATTATAGTGATATGACATGTATACAGTAATGCATATCCCAGCTCCCCTGTACTCCATTATAGTGATGACATGTATGCAGTAATGCCGGGGGTGGGGTTGGGGGCGGACCTGGGCAAGGTTGGGTGGGGCAACCGCTAAAGAGTAAGTTTTGTGACCGGCTAGTAGGTCTGGACTCAAAATTTTAACCCCTGGTCTAAACCAATGTTCAGGCTGAACTGTCAGCTAATACCTAATCCCGAAGTTGTTGTGCATCATTGCTTATAAATTTGCATCTATTTAGTACACTGCAAGGCTCAGTTACTTGCTGTCTGATTATTAAGTCGATTACCCATTCTGGTAAAGTAATATTGACCCAGTAAATTATCTAAAGGTGAACTGTCTTAACTGCCAACTTTTCGGTTACTCATTTAGCCATATCTGTGTTCTATACATCCTACCCTCCCTAGAACTGTGACCTAACTATTCCCACAGAAGGTAAGTGTAGTGTGATCACAAGTTCTTCCCAACCTGCAAATTGGATAATAAAGGAGTACTCAACAGAAAAGATTGTTGACAAGCATGGACTTTATCAGTACCCCATAAACAACCCAGACAATAGAATACAATTAATAAGGTTTATTACATAGACAACTTCATTAAAAGATTAAAAAGACCTTAAAATACACCATTTCTTAAAAAACAAGACAGAGAGGAGTAAGTTGCGGACACCATGCTTCTTTCCTGAGTGTTTCTTTAACCACTTGCCCTCCAGAGGATTTACCCCCCTTCCTGACCAGGCCATTTTTTGCGATATGGCACTGCGTTACTTTAACTGACAATTGCGCAGTCATGCAATGCTGCAAGTGAAAGTGAAATTGACGTCCTTTTTTCCCAGAAATGGAGCTTTCTTTTGGTGGTATTTGATCGCCTCTGCGTTTTTTATTTTTTGCGCTATACAAAAAAAAGACCAAAAATTTTGAAAGAAAAACAATATTTTTTACTTTTTGCTATAAAACATGTCCAGTAAAACAATTTTAAAAAAATCTAATTGCGTTATAAATTTTGCCCAAAATGTATTCTGCTACATGTCTTTACTGAAATAAAAACCCAATACATGTAAATTAATTGGTTTATGTGAAAGTTATAGCATCTACAAATGGCGGTATATGTACTGTAATTTTTTTTATATACTAGTAGTGGAGACTTCTAGCAGGACTGCGGCAGGCATTCTGACACGGGGGGGGGGGGAACTAACTGCCACTGACATCCCCAATTACACTAATACAGTGATCAATGCTGATAAAAGGAACTGACACTGTAATAATGACACTGGACAGGAAGGGGTTAATATCTGGGGAGATCAAAGGGTTAACTGTGTGCTGTTTTACGATGTTGTCTGTGTGTACTTTACTATGTAAGCATGATGCTTTGTGTGGCTCTGCTATGCAGAGCCATACAAAGCAGCATGCTGGTGCTGACAGGGGAGAGATCTGTATTGTTTACATACAGACCTCTCCCCTGTCAGTATTCCTCGGTGATCACTGGGTGCCGACAGGGAATCTCTGGCCAGGACCCAGTGATCAAAATCTGTAGCCGCTCCCTACCCGAAAATACAAAATAACGTATATATACGTGATTTTGCGCAACCCTGCCGCCCTGTAGCAGTAGTTCTGCTATAGGACATAGAGGAAGTGGTTATCAAATGTCGCAGTTTCAATGCTCTATCACCTTCTCATCATATTTCCTCTGCTCTTTCACAGGTTAATTATTTGCAAGCAATTTCCATCTGTAGTATCCAAATGCCACGTACGACTGCTAATTGACACTTCTATGCTATATGGTAAATGTCTGCATGCGTGCAAAATCCTTTAAACTTGTCTATATACTTGGTGATTTGATTCTTGCGTCCTTTTTGCCTTAGTAATCAAAGAATCAATTATCTACCTGTGTGTGTGGCTGGTCTGCTGCTAACTAAAGCAGGATAACTAAAGCTGTATGAAGATACAACAAGAACTCTGCTCCACTCTGGAAGGACTGCAAGCAAATCAACATTTGATATTTCCTTTCCTATGAAGTCTGATTCCCACTAATATGTCCCCTCTACTCTCACATTAGTATTCTCTGTCCTCAAATTGTCCTTTCCTTTATTCCTAACCCCCTACCCATAGTTTATACAAATCACCCTCACTCCTACCCTTTCCTTTTCACTCTACCCATCACCTCTTGAAAATACTGAACCAACATTCTGACACAGCAGGGCAGTGAGATATGTGCACTCACACATCTCACTCCCATCTTACTTTCCTCACTTTCCTTCTTCTCCTAATCTCTGGGGACATTTCCCCCAATCCTAGACCTCCATTTTCTAAATGGCAACAGCAGTAATCCACTCAGTTTAATTTCTATTCCCCTGCTTCCAAAAAACAGCCTCCCAATCTCATGTGCCCTCTGGAATGCCAGGTCAGTCTGTAGCAAGCTCACATCTGTGAATAACCCTTTTATCTCCTATTGCTTTAACATACTTGCCATAACTGAAACCTGGCTTCAAGATTCTGACTCAGCTTCTCCTGCTGCCCTCTCCCATGGTGGTCTCCACTGGACTCACTCACCCAGACCTAGTGGACGGAATGGAGGTGGAGTTGGATTCCTTCCATCCCCACAGAGCACCTTCCAAGTTCTTCCTACCCCTCTCTATCCCCCTCTTCTTTCAAGACACACTGAATTAATCTATTTTCTCCAATTTTTCCTGAGGATTGCAGTGATTTATCAGCCTCCTGGACCAGTATCACACTTTTTGATGACTTCTCTGGCTGGCTACCCTATTTTCTACACACTATCATTCTTGGTAACTTTAACATCCCTGTTAATGTTAACAGCCTGACTACAGCTCAACTTCTCAACTTAACCTCATCTTTTGACCTAACTCAATGGGCACACGCTTCCACTCACTCCAATGGTAATACCCTTGACCTTATATTCACCCATCTTTGCACTCCTGGCAACCTCACCAACATCCGCTTTCATCTCTCTGATCACAACCTCATCACTTTTACAGTATCCTTGTCTCGAACCACATACCCCTCCAAACAGCAAATGGTTGCATGTAGAAACCTTTGTCACTTTAACCCTTCCCTTCTCTATTCTGCAGCATTGATTTGTGAATTTAATATCATTTTTTGGCGCAGGTTTTTTTGTCGAATATTATAATTTTTTTTAATTACTAAGTATTTAATTTTGTGCAGCAAAAGAGAGTGAATATTGATGAACTTTTTTCAGTCGTTTGAACACACTGACCTAAATATATATTTTAGACAATTAAGGAACACATTGTATAAACAAATTAGAGCTTGGTGAGATATTCTAACAATGGAAAAATATACTAAGGAGGGCATTACACCTAGGCAATTAAGATGGGAAGTAGCATCCAATGATAGACTTACAGGAAAGGAATTAGAGGATGAGTAGTTTTCCTTTTTCAATTATGTGGAAAAGAAACTCCTGGAACTCATTATCTTAAGGAGAAAAAAGAAATTAAGAGTTCTAGAACAAAGTCCACACATTGAAAGAACAAATGGCTCCTTTTGTGGATACTAGTGATTATAAAGAAACAATTACCATATATTTTTTGCTCCATAAGATCCACTTTTTCCCCCTAAAAAAGGGGGGAAATGTCAGTGTGTCTTATAGAGCGAATTTGGAGCGGCAGGTCCAGCATTTCTGCCGCCGACACCGTGTCAGAATACCGGGCCGGCCGCTCAGCTCTTCTCTGCAGCAGGACCTTACCTGTTCCTCGGTCCAGGGCTGTACAGTCTTCCTGCGCCGGCATCTTTAGTGTTCATCCCCTGTACTTTCTGCAGTCTCTGGTCATCCCCTGTACTGTCTGCAGTCTCTAGTCATCTCCTGTACTATGTCCGCAGTCTCTGGTCATCTCCTGTACCATGTCCGCAGTCTCTGGTCATCTCCTGTACCATGTCCGCAGTCTCTGGTCATCTCCTGTACCATGTCCGCAGTCTCTGGTCATCTCCTGTACCATGTCCGCAGTCTCTGGTCATCTCCTGTACCGTGTCTGCAATCTCTGGTCATCCTCTGTACTGTCTGCAGTCTCTGGTTATCTCCTGTACTATGTCTGCAGTCTCAGGTCATCTGTACTGTGTCCGCAGTCTCTGGTCATCTCCTGTACTATGTCTGCAGTCTCTGGTCACCTCCTGTACTGTGTCCGCAGTCTCTGGTCATCCCCTGTACTGTGTCCGCAGTCTCTGGTCATCTCCTATACTGTGTCCGCAGTCTCTGGTCATCTCCTGTACTACGTCTGTAGTCTCTGGTCATTTCCTGTACTATGTCTGCAATCCATTGGTTCAGAATACTTTTTTTTCTTGTTTTTCTCCTCTAAAACCTAGGCACGTCTTATGGTCAGGTGAGTTTTATGGAGCGAAAAATACGGTAAGTTATTACAGGAGTATATTAAGAAATTGGATGAGGATACACAATAAAAGAAAATCAAGAAATATTGTAGGGATATACAGGATTATAAACAGAATATTGTTTATAAATGGCAGGACATTTTAAAAGGGAATACGGATTCCAGAGCATCTACTGAAGAAAGGGAGATAGTGGTTTCTCATAAACAGATTGTATCACTCCAATATAATAAGGACATTAAAATGCAGAAATTTAAGACAAAGGACAGATCCCTAGTTAAACAAAAATGGGGCAATATCCACCAAGAAAAAACACCATATTATAGAGTACCAGGTAAAAATAGATTTGATCCCCTGATTGGTTGGAATCAACCATCACCCCAACTGTATGTTCATCCCCAGAGTGGAGATTTTCATGGAAGGAATTATGGAAGACCTTATTCCCAAGGTAGAGATTTTCAGAGAAGGGACTACAAAGGACCCCCATGGAGGAGAAAGGGGAATCACCATTTCAGGGGGGGGGGGGCCCTTATTTCCCTCCAATGAGGGGCAGGGGGGTATGAAGACCTGGTCCTTTCATAACATACCCGGGCCTCAGTACAAGAAATATGGAAAGAGAAGGAGGGGTTGTAGAGGGGGGAAGAGAAAAAAGAAAGAGGGAAGCTTATGTCAGGGTATTTTCAATCTTAGTGATGCCCAATTTACTGATGATGAATTGAAAGTTTTGGAATTGGGACTCAAGTTTGCCCCGAATAAGGAATTAGACAAAATTGAAACCTATGTAGATCTACAGAAGTTCTTTAGGAAGCTTAATGTTAAAAAGTATTGGAATAGGAAAGGTCTGAGTATTAAACAGAATGAGGATTTATATTTACATACAAATTTAAAGAACAAATCGATTTTCAACCCGAAGGATAGAAGTAACTGTTGTGTTGAAACCTTAAAAAAAATTATGGAACATGATGTGGAAGGTCTGAGTATTCCCTATACTAGATTTAAAAAGGATTTACTACATGGTCTAGAGCTATTGGAAAAAAAATAAAAACATTGTTATAAGGACAGCGGATAAGGGGGGGGGGGGGGGTGGAGTAGTTATATTAAATAAGAAGGACTACTATGAGGAGTTAAATAGATTATTAAGGGATGTTAATACCTATGAGATACTTAAAGGGAGCCCCATTATGAAATGTAAATCAAAATAAATGAAATTAGTTAATGGAGGAGAAAAGGAAGATCTGTTAAATAAAAAAGAGGGGGGGTATTTGGTTCCTGATGCTCCAATCACTCCTGTGATTTATCAGTTACCCAAAATACATAAGGATCTTATTAAACCACCTGGAAGACCTATAGTCAGTGGTGTAGATTCCCTATTTGCAAGAATGGGTGAATATTTAGATATATTTCTCTTACCTCTGGTAAAAAAAATCCCCAGCGTATCTGAGGGATAGTGGGGATTTCATTAATATCTTGAAGGAGATCAAAGTCAGTTCCCAGTGTATATTAGCGAGTGTTGATGTTAATTCTTTGTATACAAACATCAGACAGGACAATGCTATTAAGACGGTGGAGTGGGCTTTAGCTAATAGTTCACTTAAGGAGAAATAGAGAAGTTTTTTGGTTCGTGGCTTGGAATTAGCCATGAGCAGGGGCGGACTGACCATTTGGAAACTCGGGTACTGCCCGAGGGCCCGGGGTCAGTAGGGGGCCCCATGAGATGCCCCTGGTACCTTTTTCATAGGCCTTTTTGAGTTTGGGCAAGGACACAGGGGCCCCATAATCCCCTATTGCTCGGGGACCCCATGAGAAGTCAGTCCGCCCCTGGCCATGAGCCATATTATTTTCTGGTATAATGGTAATTTCTACAGACAAAAAACTGGTATTGCAATGAAGGCTAAGCATGCACCATCTGTGGCTAACTTAGTTATGAGTAAATGGGAACATGAACAGATATTCAAAAATAAAAGAGTGGAGCTTAAACTCTACAGAAGTTTTATAGATGATATTTGCATTATATGGGAAGGAAGTCAGGAATCTTTGGAAGAATTTATTAAGGATATGGGAGTAAATACTTATAACATCTCATTTACTGATGTGATTAGTACTCAGTCTATAAACTTTCTAGACTTAACAATTTTCAAGCAAGGAGATAATCTATATACACAAACTCATTTTAAAGAGGTAGATAGAAATGGCTATATGCCAAAGCATAGTTGTTACCATCAGGCATGGAACAAGGCTATCACTAAAAGTCAAATTATAAGGATTAAGTGGAATTGTGATAAAGACGCAGATTTTGATGAACAGTCTAATATATTTAGAGATGAGCGAATCGAAGTATCCGAAGTGGAATTCGAGTCGAATATCGGAAAAATTTCGATTCGTGCCGAATCCGAAAAATAGCCTAATTCGGACACGCGAATCGAAATTTTTCAGAAAATGGCGGCTGACATGTGCGGCGACGGAGCGGGGATGTCTGGGAAGGCGCGCAGACAAGGCGCGCTGACCCATAATGCATTCCTCAACTACATGTGATCGCATCAGCCTATCAGCAGCCAGCCAGCCAGCACTGTGTAATGGTCGAGCTATAAATAGCGGCCATTTTGGAATTCTTCATTTGCCTGCAGTTATTGAACAGAGGCAGACCGCTCTGTACTAGGGACAGGGACAGAGTTAGGGCCACAGAAACGATAATTGGGGACAGAGAAAAGTTACTTAGGGACAGAGAACCATTACTCAGGGACACAGACTTGTTAATGAGGGCCACAGAATCGTTATTTAGGGACAAAGAAACGCTAGTTAGGGCCACAGAATTCATAATCAGGGACAGACAGAATTGTTACTCATTGCCAGAGAATTGTTACTTAGGGCCACAGAAACGTTATTAGGGCCACAGAATTGTTACTCAGGGACAGACAGAATTGTTACTGAGTGCCAGAGAATTGTTACTCAGGGACAGACAGAATTGTTACTGAGTGCCAGAGAATTGTTACTTAGGGCCACAGAAACTTTAATTAGGGCCACAGAATTTTTACTCAGGGACAGACAGAATTGTTACTCAGTGCCAGAGAATTGTTACTCAGGGACAGACAGAATTGTTACTGAGTGCCAGAGAATTGTTACTTAGGGCCACAGAAACTTTACTTAGGGCCACAGAATTTTTACTCAGGGACAGACAGAATTGTTACTGAGTGCCAGAGAATTGTTACTCAGGGACAGACAGAATTGTTACTCAGGGACAGACAGAATTGTTACTTAGGGCCACAGAAACTTTACTTAGGGCCACAGAATTGTTACTCGCACAGACACAGAATTGTTACTCGCACAGACACAGAATTGTTACTGAAGGCCACAGAACTGTTACTTAGGGCCACAGAATTGTTACTCGCACAGACACAGAATTGTTACTCGCACAGACACAGAACTGTTACTGAGGGCCACAGAACTGTTACTTAGGGCCACAGAATTGTTACTCGCACAGACACAGAATTGTTACTCAGGGCCACAGAACTGTTACTTAGGGACAAAGAAACGCTAGTTAGGGCCACAGAATTCATACTCAGGGACAGACAGAATTGTTACGGAGTGCCAGAGAATTGTTACTCTGGGCCACAGAAACTTTACTTAGGGCCACAGAATTGTTACTCGCACAGACACAGAATTGTTACTCGCACAGACACAGAACTGTTACTGAGGGCCACAGAAACTTTACTTAGGGACAAAGAAACGCTAGTTAGGGCCACGGAATTCATACTCAGGGACAGACAGAATTGTTACGGAGTGCCAGAGAATTGTTACTCAGGGCCACAGAAACTTTACTTAGGGCCACAGAATTTTTACTCAGGGACAGACAGAATTGTTACTGAGTGCCAGAGAATTGTTACTCAGGGACAGACAGAATTGTTACGGAGTGCCAGAGAATTGTTACTCAGGGACAGACAGAATTGTTACTGAGTGCTAGAGAATTGTTACTTAGGGCCACAGAAACTTTAATTAGGGCCACAGAATTTTTACTCAGGGACAGACAGAATTGTTACTGAGTGCCAGAGAATTGTTACTCAGGGACAGACAGAATTGTTACGGAGTGCCAGAGAATTGTTACTCAGGGCCACAGAAACTTTACTTAGGGCCAGAGAATTTTTACTCAGGGACAGACAGAATTGTTACTGAGTGCCAGAGAATTGTTACTCAGGGACAGACAGAATTGTTACTGAGTGCCAGATAATTGTTACTCAGGGCCCCAGAAACTTTACTTAGGGCCACAGAATTTTTACTCAGGGACAGACAGAATTGTTACTGAGTGCCAGAGAATTGTTACTCAGGGACAGACAGAATTGTTACTGAGTGCCAGAGAATTGTTACTTAGGGCCACAGAAACTTTACTTAGGGCCACAGAATTGTTACTCGCACAGACACAGAATTGTTACTCGCACAGACACAGAATTGTTACTGAGGGCCACAGAACTGTTACTTGGGGCCACAGAAACGTTAATCAGGGACACAGAATTGTTACTGAGGGCCACAGAACTGTTACTTAGGGCCACAGAATTGTTACTCGCACAGACACAGAATTGTTACTCAGGGACACAGAATTGTTACTCAGGGACACATAATCGTTTAATTAAAGAGTATGTCAGACAACATGCAGAGGAGTGGCAGAGGAGGCAATGTTTTAGGAGCGAGCAGACGTGGCAGCAGAGGAAGGGGTCGAGGCAGCACTATTCGCAGCCAGAGGCCAGTGCTCCCGGTGTCATCCAGCGGTCGTGTCTCCACCGACAACCCTGCCGTCATCGATTGGTTGGCTCGGTCGTCTTCCTCTTCCCAGGTCACCTCTGACACCTACAGCCAACGGTCGGTGGGTACGTCAGACACAACCGTTAGTTGGCATGGCCCGGGACCAAGCCCACTGAAATCACGTGTCCTCTACCTGCCCCTGTCCTTTGGTGTTCCCTCACCAAGCGAAGTATCGCATGCTGTGGGCTCAGCCCCACTGTACAGTGAGGAAGAGCTAACAGAGGGCGGTCAGGAACGGGGGGAGACATCCGCCTTTTCAGCAGCTAGGCGAAGAAGTAGTGGCGAGGAGAGTGGCCCGGTAGCCGGTCTAGAGACAGGTCTGTCTCCTGACCCAGACGCAGCCGAGGGGGCTAGTAGTGAGGCGGAGACCCTACTTGATGATGAGGAGGTTGATCGCACTTGGCAGCCTCGTCGTCATCAGGCAATTTCTTCCGCATCATCAGGAGAAGAGGGTGGCAGCTTGGCAGTGAGCGAAACAGTCGGTGGGTTGCCCAGGAGACAGCAGCAGGGTCGCAGCAGTGTCAGTGGAAGCAGTGTCAGTGGAGCCAAACGGCCACGGAGTAGAGCACCAGCTCCACTGCAGCCTACCACCACGGCCAGTAGTGGTGCCGGTGTGCACGGAGGAAGCAGCAGTCAGCCAGTGAGGAGTATCGGGGGCAAAGTTTCCTACTCGGCGGTGTGGCAATTTTTCGTCAAGCCGCCCGAGGAAGTAAACGTAGCCGTATGTCGACTATGTGGCCAGAAAGTCAAGCGTGGCCAGGGGGCCCATGTTGGGACTATTTGGGCCATGTTGGGACAATGGGAGACCTCCCATTGCTGCTGTCTCCATCGTCACACTCTGCCATGTGCCACTTTCAGGTCTCCTCACACACTGCTGGTGTGTTGAATTTTTTGACATAGGGTGCTGGCAGATTACGGGCCTCCCATAGCTGCTGCCAGGCCCCTAATCTGCCATAGGCCCCTATATACCGCCTCCTCATGCTGCTGCCAGGTCCAGAGTCTGTCATGGGTCCCTGTACGGCCTCCCATTGCTGCTGTCTCCATCGCCACACTCTGCCATGTGCCACTTTCAGGTCTCCTCACACACTGCTGGTGTGTAGAATTTTTTGACATAGGGTGCTGGCAGATTATGGGCCTCCCATAGCTGCTGTCAGGCCCCTAATCTGCCATGGGCCCCTATATACCGCCTCCTCATGCTGCTGCCAGGTCCACAGTGTCTCATGCCATGTGCCACTTTCAGGTCTCCTCACACTGCTGGTGTGTTGAATTTTTTGACATAGGGTGCTGGCAGATTATGGGCCTCCTATAGCTGCTGCCAGGCCCCTAATTTGCCATAGGCCCCTATATACCGCTTCCTCATGCTGCTGCCAGGTCCAGAGTCTCTCATGGGTCCCTGTACGGCCTCCCATTGCTGCTGTCTCCATCGCCACACTCTGCCATGTGCCACTTTCAGGTCTCCTCACACACTGCTGGTGTGTAGAATTTTTTGACATAGGGTGTTGGCAGATTACGGGCCTCCCATTGCTGCTGCCAGGCCCCTAATCTGCCATAGGCCCCTATATACCGCTTCCTCATGCTGCTGCCAGGTCCAGAGTCTCTCATGGGTCCCTGTACGGCCTCCCATTGCTGCTGTCTCCATCGCCACACTCTGCCATGTGCCACTTTCAGGTCTCACACACTGCTGGTGTGTAGAATTTTTTGACATAGGGTGCTGGCAGATTATGGGCCTCCCATAGCTGCTGCCAGGCCCCTAATCTGCCATGGGCCCCTATATACCGCCTCCTCATGCTGCTGCCAGGTCCACAGTGTCTCATGCCATGTGCCACTTTCAGGTCTCCTCACACTGCTGGTGTGTTGAATTTTTTGACATAGGGTGCTGGCAGATTATGGGCCTCCTATAGCTGCTGCCAGGCCCCTAATCTGCCATGGGCCCCTATATACCGCCTCCTCATGCTGCTGCCAGGTCCAGAGTCTGTCATGGGTCCCTGTACGGCCTCCCATTGCTGCTGTCTCCATCGCCACACTCTGCCATGTGCCACTTTCAGGTCTCCTCACACACTGCTGGTGTGTAGAATTTTTTGACATAGGGTGCTGGCAGATTATGGGCCTCCCATAGCTGCTGCCAGGCCCCTAATCTGCCATGGGCCCCTATATACCGCCTCCTCATGCTGCTGCCAGGTCCACAGTGTCTCATGCCATGTGCCACTTTCAGGTCTCCTCACACTGCTGGTGTGTTGAATTTTTTGACATAGGGTGCTGGCAGATTATGGGCCTCCTATAGCTGCTGCCAGGCCCCTAATCTGCCATAGGCCCCTATATACCGCTTCCTCATGCTGCTGCCAGGTCCAGAGTCTCTCATGGGTCCCTGTACGGCCTCCCATTGCTGCTGTCTCCATCGCCACACTCTGCCATGTGCCACTTTCAGGTCTCCTCACACACTGCTGGTGTGTAGAATTTTTTGACATAGGGTGTTGGCAGATTACGGGCCTCCCATTGCTGCTGCCAGGCCCCTAATCTGCCATGGGCCCCTATACCGCCTCCTCATGCTGCTGCCAAGTCCAGAGTGTGTCATGGGTCCCTGTACGGCCTCCCATTGCTGCTGTCTCCATAGCCACACTCTGCCATGTGCCACTTTCAGGTCTCCTCACACTGCTGGTGTGTTGAATTTTTTGACATAGGGTGCTGGCAGATTATGGGCCTCCCATAGCTGCTGCCAGGCCCCTAATCTGCCATAGGCCCCTATATACCGCCTCCTCATGCTGCTGCCAGGTCCAGAGTCTGTCATGGGTCCCTGTACGGCCTCCCATTGCTGCTGTCTCCATCGCCACACTCTGCCATGTGCCACTTTCAGGTCTCCTCACACACTGCTGGTGTGTAGAATTTTTTGACATAGGGTGTTGGCAGATTACGGGCCTCCCATTGCTGCTGCCAGGCCCCTAATCTGCCATAGGCCCCTATATACCGCTTCCTCATGCTGCTGCCAGGTCCAGAGTCTGTCATGGGTCCCTGTACGGCCTCCCATTGCTGCTGTCTCCATAGCCACACTCTGCCATGTGCCACTTTCAGGTCTCCTCACACTGCTGGTGTGTAGAATTTTTTGACATAGGGTGCTGGCAGATTATGGGCCTCCCATAGCTGCTGCCAGGCCCCTAATCTGCCATGGGCCCCTATATACCGCCTCCTCATGCTGCTGCCAGGTCCAGAGTCTCTCATGGGTCCCTGTACGGCCTCCCATTGCTGCTGTCTCCATCGCCACACTCTGCCATGTGCCACTTTCAGGTCTCCTCACACACTGCTGGTGTGTAGAATTTTTTGACATAGGGTGCTGGCAGATTATGGGCCTCCCATAGCTGCTGCCAGGCCCCTAATCTGCCATGGGCCCCTATATACCGCCTCCTCATGCTGCTGCCAGGTCCACAGTGTCTCATGCCATGTGCCACTTTCAGGTCTCCTCACACTGCTGGTGTGTTGAATTTTTTGACATAGGGTGCTGGCAGATTATGGGCCTCCTATAGCTGCTGCCAGGCCCCTAATCTGCCATGGGCCCCTATATACCGCCTCCTCATGCTGCTGCCAGGTCCAGAGTCTGTCATGGGTCCCTGTACGGCCTCCCATTGCTGCTGTCTCCATCGCCACACTCTGCCATGTGCCACTTTCAGGTCTCCTCACACACTGCTGGTGTGTAGAATTTTTTGACATAGGGTGTTGGCAGATTACGGGCCTCCCATTGCTGCTGCCAGGCCCCTAATCTGCCATAGGCCCCTATATACCGCTTCCTCATGCTGCTGCCAGGTCCAGAGTCTGTCATGGGTCGCTGTACGGCCTCCCATTGCTGCTGTCTCCATCGCCACACTCTGCCATGTGCCACTTTCAGGTCTCCTCACACACTGCTGGTGTGTAGAATTTTTTGACATAGGGTGTTGGCATATTACGGGCCTCCCATTGCTGCTGCCAGGCCCCTAATCTGCCATGGGCCCCTATATACCGCCTCCTCATGCTGCTGCCAGGTCCAGAGTCTGTCATGGGTCCCTGTACGGCCTCCCATTGCTGCTGTCTCCATCGCCACTCTCTGCCATGTGCCACTTTCAGGTCTCCTCACACACTGCTGGTGTGTAGAATTTTTTGACATAGGGTGCTGGCAGATTATGGGCCTCCCATAGCTGCTGCCAGGCCCCTAATCTGCCATGGGCCCCTATATACCGCCTCCTCATGCTGCTGCCAGGTCCACAGTGTCTCATGCCATGTGCCACTTTCAGGTCTCCTCACACTGCTGGTGTGTTGAATTTTTTGACATAGGGTGCTGGCAGATTATGGGCCTCCTATAGCTGCTGCCAGGCCCCTAATCTGCCATAGGCCCCTATATACCGCTTCCTCATGCTGCTGCCAGGTCCAGAGTCTTTCATGGGTCCCTGTACGGCCTCCCATTGCTGCTGTCTCCATCGCCACACTCTGCCATGTGCCACTTTCAGGTCTCCTCACACACTGCTGGTGTGTAGAATTTTTTGACATAGGGTGTTGGCAGATTACGGGCCTCCCATTGCTGCTGCCAGGCCCCTAATCTGCCATGGGCCCCTATACCGCCTCCTCATGCTGCTGCCAAGTCCAGAGTGTGTCATGGGTCCCTGTACGGCCTCCCATTGCTGCTGTCTCCATAGCCACACTCTGCCATGTGCCACTTTCAGGTCTCCTCACACTGCTGGTGTGTTGAATTTTTTGACATAGGGTGCTGGCAGATTATGGGCCTCCCATAGCTGCTGCCAGGCCCCTAATCTGCCATGGGCCCCTATATACCGCCTCCTCATGCTGCTGCCAGGTCCACAGTGTCTCATGCCATGTGCCACTTTCAGGTCTCCTCACACTGCTGGTGTGTTGAATTTTTTGACATAGGGTGCTGGCAGATTATGGGCCTCCTATAGCTGCTGCCAGGCCCCTAATCTGCCATAGGCCCCTATATACCGCTTCCTCATGCTGCTGCCATGTCCAGAGTCTCTCATGGGTCCCTGTACGGCCTCCCATTGCTGCTGTCTCCATCGCCACACTCTGCCATGTGCCACTTTCAGGTCTCCTCACACACTGCTGGTGTGTAGAATTTTTTGACATAGGGTGCTGGCAGATTACGGGCCTCCCATAGCTGCTGCCAGGCCCCAAATCTGCCATAGGCCCCTATATACCGCCTCCTCATGCTGCTGCCAGGTCCAGAGTCTGTCATGGGTCCCTGTACGGCCTCCCATTGCTGCTGTCTCCATCGCCACACTCTGCCATGTGCCACTTTCAGGTCTCCTCACACACTGCTGGTGTGTAGAATTTTTTGACATAGGGTGTTGGCAGATTACGGGCCTCCCATTGCTGCTGCCAGGCCCCTAATCTGCCATGGGCCCCTATATACCGCCTCCTCATGCTGCTGCCAGGTCCAGAGTCTGTCATGGGTCCCTGTACGGCCTCCCATTGCTGCTGTCTCCATCGCCACACTCTGCCATGTGCCACTTTCAGGTCTCCTCACACACTGCTGGTGTGTAGAATTTTTTGACATAGGGTGCTGGCAGATTATGGGCCTCCCATAGCTGCTGCCAGGCCCCTAATCTGCCATGGGCCCCTATATACCGCCTCCTCATGCTGCTGCCAGGTCCAGAGTCTGTCATGGGTCCCTGTACGGCCTCCCATTGCTGCTGTCTCCATCGCCACACTCTGCCATGTGCCACTTTCAGGTCTCCTCACACACTGCTGGTGTGTAGAATTTTTTGACATAGGGTGTTGGCAGATTACGGGCCTCCCATTGCTGCTGCCAGGCCCCTAATCTGCCATGGGCCCCTATACCGCCTCCTCATGCTGCTGCCAAGTCCAGAGTGTGTCATGGGTCCCTGTACGGCCTCCCATTGCTGCTGTCTCCATAGCCACACTCTGCCATGTGCCACTTTCAGGTCTCCTCACACTGCTGGTGTGTAGAATTTTTTGACATAGGGTGCTGGCAGATTATGGGCTTCCCATAGCTGCTGCCAGGCCCCTAATCTGCCATGGGCCCCTATATACCGCCTCCTCATGCTGCTGCCAGGTCCACAGTGTCTCATGCCATGTGCCACTTTCAGGTCTCCTCACACTGCTGGTGTGTTGAATTTTTTGACATAGGGTGCTGGCAGATTATGGGCCTCCTATAGCTGCTGCCAGGCCCCTAATCTGCCATAGGCCCCTATATACCGCTTCCTCATGCTGCTGCCAGGTTCAGAGTCTCTCATGGGTCCCTGTACGGCCTCCCATTGCTGCTGTCTCCATCGCCACACTCTGCCATGTGCCACTTTCAGGTCTCACACACTGCTGGTGTGTAGAATTTTTTGACATAGGGTGCTGGCAGATTACGGGCCTCCCATAGCTGCTGCCAGGCCCCTAATCTGCCATAGGCCCCTATATACCGCCTCCTCATGCTGCTGCCAGGTCCAGAGTCTGTCATGGGTCCCTGTACGGCCTCCCATTGCTGCTGTCTCCATCGCCACACTCTGCCATGTGCCACTTTCAGGTCTCCTCACACACTGCTGGTGTGTAGAATTTTTTGACATAGGGTGTTGGCAGATTACGGGCCTCCCATTGCTGCTGCCAGGCCCCTAATCTGCCATGGGCCCCTATATACCGCCTCCTCATGCTGCTGCCAGGTCCAGAGTCTGTCATGGGTCCCTGTACGGCCTCCCATTGCTGCTGTCTCCATCGCCACACTCTGCCATGTGCCACTTTCAGGTCTCCTCACACACTGCTGGTGTGTAGAATTTTTTGACATAGGGTGCTGGCAGATTATGGGCCTCCCATAGCTGCTGCCAGGCCCCTAATCTGCCATAGGCCCCTATATACCGCCTCCTCATGCTGCTGCCAGGTCCAGAGTCTGTCATGGGTCCCTGTACGGCCTCCCATTGCTGCTGTCTCCATCGCCACACTCTGCCATGTGCCACTTTCAGGTCTCCTCACACTGCTGGTGTGTAGAATTTTTTGACATAGGGTGCTGGCAGATTACGGGCCTCCCATTGCTGCTGCCAGGCCCCTAATCTGCCATGGGCCCCTATACCGCCTCCTCATGCTGCTGCCAAGTCCAGAGTGTGTCATGGGTCCCTGTACGGCCTCCCATTGCTGCTGTCTCCATAGCCACACTCTGCCATGTGCCACTTTCAGGTCTCCTCACACTGCTGGTGTGTTGAATTTTTTGACATAGGGTGCTGGCAGATTATGGGCCTCCCATAGCTGCTGCCAGGCCCCTAATCTGCCATGGGCCCCTATATACCGCCTCCTCATGCTGCTGCCATGTCCACAGTGTCTCATGCCATGTGCCACTTTCAGGTCTCCTCACACTGCTGGTGTGTTGAATTTTTTGACATAGGGTGCTGGCAGATTATGGGCCTCCTATAGCTGCTGCCAGGCCCCTAATCTGCCATAGGCCCCTATATACCGCTTCCTCATGCTGCTGCCAGGTCCAGAGTCGCTCATGGGTCCCTGTACGGCCTCCCATTGCTGCTGTCTCCATCGCCACACTCTGCCATGTGCCACTTTCAGGTCTCACACACTGCTGGTGTGTAGAATTTTTTGACATAGGGTGCTGGCAGATTACGGGCCTCCCATAGCTGCTGCCAGGCCCCTAATCTGCCATAGGCCCCTATATACCACCTCCTCATGCTGCTGCCAGGTCCAGAGTCTGTCATGGGTCCCTGTACGGCCTCCCATTGCTGCTGTCTCCATCGCCACACTCTGCCATGTGCCACTTTCAGGTCTCCTCACACACTGCTGGTGTGTAGAATTTTTTGACATAGGGTGTTGGCAGATTACGGGCCTCCCATTGCTGCTGCCAGGCCCCTAATCTGCCATGGGCCCCTATATACCGCCTCCTCATGCTGCTGCCAGGTCCAGAGTCTGTCATGGGTCCCTGTACGGCCTCCCATTGCTGCTGTCTCCATCGCCACACTCTGCCATGTGCCACTTTCAGGTCTCCTCACACACTGCTGGTGTGTAGAATTTTTTGACATAGGGTGCTGGCAGATTATGGGCCTCCCATAGCTGCTGCCAGGCCCCTAATCTGCCATAGGCCCCTATATACCGCCTCCTCATGCTGCTGCCAGGTCCAGAGTCTGTCATGGGTCCCTGTACGGCCTCCCATTGCTGCTGTCTCCATCGCCACACTCTGCCATGTGCCACTTTCAGGTCTCCTCACACTGCTGGTGTGTAGAATTTTTTGACATAGGGTGCTGGCAGATTACGGGCCTCCCATTGCTGCTGCCAGGCCCCTAATCTGCCATGGGCCCCTATACCGCCTCCTCATGCTGCTGCCAAGTCCAGAGTGTGTCATGGGTCCCTGTACGGCCTCCCATTGCTGCTGTCTCCATAGCCACACTCTGCCATGTGCCACTTTCAGGTCTCCTCACACTGCTGGTGTGTTGAATTTTTTGACATAGGGTGCTGGCAGATTATGGGCCTCCCATAGCTGCTGCCAGGCCCCTAATCTGCCATGGGCCCCTATATACCGCCTCCTCATGCTGCTGCCAGGTCCACAGTGTCTCATGCCATGTGCCACTTTCAGGTCTCCTCACACTGCTGGTGTGTTGAATTTTTTGACATAGGGTGCTGGCAGATTATGGGCCTCCTATAGCTGCTGCCAGGCCCCTAATCTGCCATAGGCCCCTATATACCGCTTCCTCATGCTGCTGCCAGGTCCAGAGTCTCTCATGGGTCCCTGTACGGCCTCCCATTGCTGCTGTCTCCATCGCCACACTCTGCCATGTGCCACTTTCAGGTCTCACACACTGCTGGTGTGTAGAATTTTTTGACATAGGGTGCTGGCAGATTACGGGCCTCCCATAGCTGCTGCCAGGCCCCTAATCTGCCATAGGCCCCTATATACCGCCTCCTCATGCTGCTGCCAGGTCCAGAGTCTGTCATGGGTCCCTGTACGGCCTTCCATTGCTGCTGTCTCCATCGCCACACTCTGCCATGTGCCACTTTCAGGTCTCCTCACACACTGCTGGTGTGTAGAATTTTTTGACATAGGGTGCTGGCAGATTACGGGCCTCCCATAGCTGCTGCCAGGCCCCTAATCTGCCATAGGCCCCTATATACCGCCTCCTCATGCTGCTGCCAGGTCCAGAGTCTGTCATGGGTCCCTGTACGGCCTCCCATTGCTGCTGTCTCCATCGCCACACTCTGCCATGTGCCACTTTCAGGTCTCCTCACACACTGCTGGTGTGTAGAATTTTTTGACATAGGGTGTTGGCAGATTACGGGCCTCCCATTGCTGCTGCCAGGCCCCTAATCTGCCATGGGCCCCTATATACCGCCTCCTCATGCTGCTGCCAGGTCCAGAGTCTGTCATGGGTCCCTGTACGGCCTCCCATTGCTGCTGTCTCCATCGCCACACTCTGCCATGTGCCACTTTCAGGTCTCCTCACACACTGCTGGTGTGTAGAATTTTTTGACATAGGGTGCTGGCAGATTACGGGCCTCCCATTGCTGCTGCCAGGCCCCTAATCTGCCATGGGCCCCTATACCGCCTCCTCATGCTGCTGCCAAGTCCAGAGTGTGTCATGGGTCCCTGTACGGCCTCCCATTGCTGCTGTCTCCATAGCCACACTCTGCCATGTGCCACTTTCAGGTCTCCTCACACTGCTGGTGTGTTGAATTTTTTGACATAGGGTGCTGGCAGATTACGGGCCTCCCATTGCTGCTGCCAGGCACGTAATCTGCCATGGGCCCCCGTACCGACTCCTCATGCTGTGACGTTGCAACAAGGTGGAATTCAACCCTACATATGTTAGACCGCCTTTACGAACAGCGAAAGGCCATCACCGATTTCCTGATGTTAAAAGCGGATAAAGGTACTCCCTGTGTAACTTAGATGTCAGCCATTGGCAGCTCATGCGTGACACCTGCGCTTGCTCAGGCCCTTTGAGGAGGCCACGCTATTCGTGAGTCGGCAGGACTATGGGATGAACGACGTCATTCCTCTGTTGCACGTCCTGGAACAAATGCTGTTAACAATGGCTGGTCAGGGTGCGGTAGACGTGGCGCACAGATCTCAAAGCCACATGACCCCTGTGGGGGCAGGACAGGAAGAAGAGGAGGAGGTAGAGGAGGACATTGGTGCTCAGGAATTATTGAGTGAAATGGGTGGTTTTTCCACTCAGCGGACAGGAGTGGAGGAGCAGGAGCATCTGGTAGAGGAGGAGGAGGAGGAGGAGACAGAGGACCCAGACGCACCGTGGCAGTATGCTGTGGAGATGGAGGCAGGGAGTCCCTCGCATTCCTTGGCACAAATGGCCCATAGCATGCTCGGTTGCTTGCGTAGCGACAGCCGAATAATAACCATCAGACAGAGGGATGACTTTTGGCTGTCCACCTTGTTGGACCCTCGCTACCGTTCAAAAATGGTGGCCTTTTTCACACCTGCTGAGAGGGAGGCCAAAATAACGTACTATAAAAACCACCTATGTAGTCAGCTGGTCTCTGCCTGTCTGCGCCAACGTCCATCCTCAGACACTGTGGGCCCTGTGCGCTCGCGTTCCGCTGCCATGGCAGCAGGGGAGGGGTGGGGTGGTAGGAGCAGTGGCAGCTCCACCAGCAGCGGCTGCCTCAGTCTGCAGTCGATGATGAGTAGCTTTCTTCACCAGCGCAGTGAGGAAACTACTAACCAGCCGCAGCAGCAGCAGCAGCAGCAGCATCAGGTGGACCTGGAGCAGGACCTCAAACAACAGGCTTAGGCCTACTTGGACAGCACCCTGCCAACCGAGGTAGACAATCCCCTTGACTACTGGGCAACGAAACTTGACCTTTGGCCCCAACTAGCTGAATTTGCCCTTGAAAGGCTGTCATGCCCGGCCAGTAGCGTGGCATCGGAGCGCGTGTTTAGTGCGGCAGGAGGTATTGCAACTCCGCGGAGGACACGACTGTCCACCCAAAGTGTGGAGAGACTGACGTTTGTGAAAATGAATCAGGCGTGGATTAGTCTGGATTTCAAACCACCAGTTCCTGACACAACTGACTAAATCCGCCATGAATCATGCCCCAAACATGTGCCACTTTCAGGTCTCCTCACACTGCTGGTGTGTTCCATTTTTTGTCATAGGGTGCTGGCAGATTACGGGCCTCCCATAGCTGCTGCCAGGCCCCTAATCTGCCATGGGCCCCTATACCGCCTCCTCATGCTGCTGCCAAGTCCAGAGTCTCTCATGGGTCCCTGTACGGCCTCCCATTGCTGCTGTCTCCATCGCCACACTCTGCCATGTGCCACTTTCAGGTCTCACACACTGCTGGTGTGTAGAATTTTTTGACATAGGGTGCTGGCAGATTACGGGCCTCCCATAGCTGCTGCCAGGCCCCTAATCTGCCATAGGCCCCTATATACCGCCTCCTCATGCTGCTGCCAGGTCCAGAGTGTGTCATGGGTCCCTGTACGGCCTCCCATTGCTGCTGTCTCCATCGCCACACTCTGCCATGTGCCACTTTCAGGTCTCCTCACACTGCTGGTGGGTTCCATTTTTTGTCATAGGGTGCTGGCAGATTACGGGCCTCCCATAGCTGCTGCCAGGCCCCTAATCTGCCATGGGCCCCTGTTGTCGCTTGTTGGCATATTCCGCTCGTTCAGATGCTCCTTCTCCTGCTACTCCTCTTCACGGATTCCGTCAGCAGTCTTTCTTGGAATCCGTTTCCAAGAGACAACAGTTTGCGAGCACGCACCAGACGGTGCAGAAACTGAACGTCCTCCTGTCCAAGTTGCTGCTGCCAGGCTCGTAATCTGTCATGCGCCCCTGTACCGCCTCCTCATGCTGCTGCCAGGTCCAGAGTGTGTCATGGGCCCCCGTACCGACTCCAAATGCTGCTGCCAGGCCCGTAATCTGTCATGGGCCCCTGTACCGCCTCCCCATGCTGCTGCCACGTCCAGATTGTGTCATGGGTCCCTGTACGGCCTCCCATTGCTGCTGCCAGGCCTGTAATCTGCCATGGGCCCCCGTACCGACTCCTCATGCTGCTGCCAGGCCCGTAATCTGCCATGGGCCCCTGTACCGCCTCCTCATGCTGCTGCCAGGTCCAGAGTGTGTCATGGGTCCCTGTACGGCCTCCCATTGCTGCTGTCTCTATCGCCACACTCTGCCATGTGCCACTTTCAGGTCTCCTCACACTGCTGGTGGTTTCCATTTTTGTCATAGGGTGCTGTATGGCCTCCCATTGCTGCTGCCTCCACCGCCACACTGTGGCTCCACACTCTGGTTTTGGCCCCGTGACTGGCCAAATGAGTGAAGTGTGCGGTGATTCTAAGATCGACGGCACTCATCTGCATGTCATACTGCCTGACAGTATTATTTCTCTTCCCCAGCAGACTCCAAGGGCATTTAAATTAAAGGTACAGTGTTCAGCAGTAATATTAAGTCTCTCTGAAGCCTAGAAACACCCTTTTTTAAGTTAAATTCACAGCGAATATATTCGACTCGAATCGAAATTTTTCTACGAATTCGCCGAATCAGTCGAATCGAATTTTTGAATACTTCGCTCATCTCTAAATATATTAATGGAGAGGTTTGGAGATAAGGGGTACAGAATGCAGGATTTAATAAATACCAGAGAACAGGTAAAGAAAATGAACAGGAAGGACACTCTGGTTAAGAAACACAACAGAGGTGAGGATTTTGGTTTAGCCTTTGTTACTGATTTTTCTAAACAGCATAAATTAGTAGAAATATTTTTAAAAAACACTGGCCGATTCTTTTGCAGGATAAAGTATTAGGTAAATGTTTGTCCAGTAAACCTAGATTTATTTACAGAAGACCATCCACGCTCAGAAATAAATTGGTAAAAATGTTCCGGATCCACCCTTGAAGAGACTCACTTTTTTAGATCAGGTGAGCTTCTTCAAGTGTGGTAGATGTATGGTATGTAGAATTATGAAAGGAGACAATAATTTGAGGAAATTTACCCAATTTCAATCCCAGGATAATGGGGTAACTTATAAGATCCGTAAGTTTATTACATGTGGGAGTACGCATGTGACATATCTTTTGGAATGTCCATGCCACCTACAGTATGTAAAAAGAACCACTAGGAAACTATCCACTAGACTGGGAGAGCATATTAGAAATATAAAGAAAGGTTATAGACATCATAGTTTATCTTATTTCAAGAAATTTCACAACAGTGATCCTTCTTTGTTGAGATTTTGTGGGATAGAGTTGAACCTCATTGGCGTGGGGGTGATTTGACTAAATCAGTCTCACAGAATGAAACTAAGTGGATCCTGCAGCTTAGAACTCTGACACCTAGAGGGTTGAATGTTGATATTGAACTTAATCTCCATTTTTTATTGTTTTGTAACTGTACTGTCTCCCTTTATATATTATATATATATATATATATATATATATATATATAAAAATTATGTATAATAATAATATTAATGTGCTCCACTGTAGAAGCAAGAGAGACCCCCAATGTATAAACACAAATTAATATGTAAATAAATTGAACCATGAATACATAAGCAAAAACAAATTATGAAAAATGGGTGGGGGTATTCTTGCAGTTTCTCAAATCCTCATCATGTTTCATGGAAAACGTCCACTTCCTCAGTACTTACTTCTAAGCAGGGGCGGACTGACAACTCATGGGGCCCCCCGGGCAATAGGGGATCATGGGGCCCGTGTCCTTGCCCAAACTCAAAAAAGCCTATGAAAAAGGTACAAGGGGCATCTCATGGGGCCCCCTACTGACCCCGGGCCCTCGGGCAGTGCCCGAGTTTCCAAATGGTCAGTCCGCCCTTGCTTCTAAGTTGAGAAAGCATAGATAAGGGTAATGCCAATAAATGTTACTGTGCAGAGAGCAAATAAATCAAATATTGAGAGGATCAACTTACACAAAGAAAGATGGATATGTGGAGACAAAGGCACCTCAAAGATGCAACCCCCCTCAGGACAAGCATGAATGCATAACATATCTACCTGAAAGGAGCTGAATCCACAACAAATATGTCAATTCCTAATGCTGGGTACACACAACCCAACAGGCTGAATGAAAAATGCTGAAGAGCTCAGGAGGAACTTGCTGTACTAACTATCCAATGTTAGTACAGCGATCTCCCCATTGAGCTATTGGCTGTCAGCACTGAAAGAATGCTGATTGGATGCTGGTTTTCCTGCATGCTCATTTGGCAGAAGCCAGCTGTTTAGTCAGCTTCTGTCGGACAGGTGGGTTACACATGGGTCAAATATCAGCTGGTTTCTATTGAGTTGGCCAACACCAGCCTATATTTGGCTCGTGTGTATGGTGCTTAAGGCAAAGCATAAGTAAGGAAACCAGCAAGAGGAGGGACAGTACAAAAGATAGAAAATAGTTTTTGAAAGTTCACCTTTTGTAACATGTCACACTCATATTAAGGGTGTAATATGTAACATGTTACGATCAGGCCGCCCCCTGCTTTGACAGCTAGTGAAGGAGTGTCCCCCCACACACACACACAAATGTCGGATTTAAAAAAAAACTAACATGCAGGTGTGGGGCCCACCCAGCCATGTCACCCATTCACAGTCCTCTGTGAGTGAGAAACTACAAGTCCTCAATGAATTACCATGGTGCTGTGGAACACAATGGTATTTGATTCATTTTTCCTCTCAGCATATCTGCTTGCTTGTACATCTTGATTGGCGTATGTTTTGATTCTCCCTTTGCTGTTGTAAGAACTATTGTGCGGAGAATCTCAGGAGACTGATATCAAGATAAAGTCAAGTGTATATGGTAATTACATGTAAACTTCTTAAACAATAAATAAGGTACAAATTAAGGAACTTCCAGTATACATTTTACATTTTTTTGGTGATGAGTTTTTAAAGCAATAATACTCTTACTACTGGGTGTAATTTCAGTAAAGTACAACAGTTATTTTTGGGAATAGATGCTTCTAAATAAGTCAGTATACAGTATATTTAATATACTTTTAAAACATATTTACTTTTATGTATACATTTAGGTAAGCAGAAAACTCCCAAAGGAAAAACATCCCAAAAATGGATAGATCTTACAGCAATATCATTACATCCATGCATGTTTTTGGCTTACAACCATGAAATTAATTTTTTTTTAACTATCCTATTCATTTGGTCAATAACATTCAGAAATCAAGGAAAAGGATTTCAATAAATGCCACCACAGTACAAGTGATATGATAGTTTTAGTATGCACGCAAAATAATTTACTTATTAAAAAAGCATTTTGAGTTTCCTATAACCTTATGGGCTGTTTGAAGAAAAACATTGCTAAGATAGCATAACATATTAACACCCTTCATTCAATTACACAGATAAGGTTGTCCACTTGGAGAAAATATATGACATGCCAATATATCACTCTGGAAGTCAGGAATGTCCACCACATTGTGCCTGGCAATTTTGCCCCAAAAGTAATATTTATTTCACACAGAATCTACCTAAAATTAATATTAAGTAGATTTATTTTCCAAGGCTAGGGCAGAAACTCAGTCCTTCTTTTCCAAAAAACTCTTGCATACCTTAATCATTTAATCTATAGGGCCCTACATATGTGGTAAATGCATACTTCAGTGTGAAGAGAAATACCTTCTAATTTGATAAAATTTTCCAAAATGTAAGTACCATATTTTAATTTTTAAGACATTTACAGTATATCATCTACTTGTCTAGTATTACTAACATTAAATACTTTCTAAATAAAAAATGACAATGTTTGGTAATTTAGTTTATTAAATAAAAAATAATTATTTTAACATTTTGACAGTTATTATCATGTGCAGTAAATCTTCTCTGGGTTTTCAGCATTATAAATACATTCAGTATTCTATGTATTTGTGTCCCTAATGCATTTCTGCATTATAATGTGTGTCGTTGATCCTTGATAAACAAGTTTACTGTGTAAATATGAAAGTAAATGAAAGTTAAAAAGTATCACAGTTGCTTTTGTACTAATGTACTGTAAACATTGGCACAGGTTTAACTTTATATATGTATATAAAAATATAAACTTGCATTTTGTTTCTATAAGGATGAAGTATGATATATTGGCATGAAGGTGTTTCCAAAGTAATTTTATCTACCTAAATAAAAATATTAGTTAGAAAGCACATTTATCACATTAATATCAACATTTACTTTGGCAAAATCTACCCTGTGAGTTTAATTGGATCTTTTCCAAAAAGTAAAATTACTTTGACATTTGGCTAGCATATCTACTGTGAGACTGGATACAGTTTTGCAGTAAAACATAGTAAAACATTTATAATAAAAGAGCATAAATTATATTTTGCATACAATATACCTGAATGTATGTATAAACAAGTAGTAAAATAGCAATATTATAATATATTGCCAAATGCATTTGTTTATTAATTTTAACATATAACAATTTCATTTGGAAACGATATGCAATTAATAAAAGACCAGGTATATGAAATATCTAATTTAACAAGTTACAAATATTGACTCTAATATCCTCCATTTCCATTTGACTGTGTTATACGCCATCTTAAATGCAGCTGTGTGCTCAGGGCTGCAGAGAAAGCAAAACCGGCAGTGTCCATTCTTTTCTTTAATATGTACAAAATATCAAGGTTTCTGCTTCAAGATTGATTGATGTGTAATGACAGTTGCATGGTTTGTGGATATCTTATACTGTTCTTGTCCTGACCCTTGAGGAGGAGAAGGCAAAGGTGTTTCAGGAGTGGCTAAAATACAAAAATTACAAATAAACATACTTAGCTATTTTATAATTTAATATTGCGAATAAGCAAATTATTTACACAAACTTGGTTTGTGGGGTAAAATGACCAATTTTATAATTACTGAAGAGCCAAATTGGCCTCAAAGCCTCAAATACCACGAGGACTCCTTAAGCAAGAACCGATTAAAAAAAAAAAAAACAATAACAAAAAAAGTAATTTAGTATGTATGTCAGTGCTGGCACAATGTGTACATAGCATCTGACATCAACAAAGCTGTCACTGTAATTTTTACCAGGTGCACTTGATAAATCTGTACTTAACAAGAAATGCTTAAATAAAAAAGTAAAGGAGCCTTAGAGTATATCTAAATACAATACTTTTTCTTTTGAATAGCGTAGGGAAAGGCTTTTAATGTTGTCTCTAGGACTGAAGGTGAAGAAAAACCCAACATTTGAACCCCTTGGCGCCGCCTCCTCCCGGCCATTTAAGTGGTTTAAGATGCCGGGAGGCAGGGCAGGGTTTAGGGTCATGTAACCGCCATGATTGGCTGTCACAGCGGTCATATGATCAGAAAGGTCTCGATCACAAGTAGTGAAGGAGGACCTTTCCGTGAGGTGCTGGTAAAGGTGCCAGGAGTGTGCAGGGCATGCGTTCCTGGCACCTGTTTGTTTACTTTTGGTACGCAAATATGCGGCCACTTGGCGTCAAGTCCCAGCCATCAAGGGGCCGCATATCTGCGTACTGTTGGTGCCAGCAAGTTAAAGGCATTGTACACTTTCAAATGTATTATTAGACAATGCACCTAATGGTCTCTAAGAGGGAACCTACGTCACCTTGGAGATATTTTTTCTTTAAGCTTCTTGTTTTGTTTACAGGACATGAAGTGCAGGAAAATTTCCAAACAAAACAAAACAAATACCCAGCAAGGCTTTTAAATTTACTTTAATTCACTTTAACCAAAATGTCCAAATTAAAATTTTAACTAAGCTAAAACTGTCAATATAACTTCTCCCTAATTATAATAGTTGCAAGAATTCACCTGCAATAAACACAGAGATGTACACACCAATTACTGTTTTATAGTTAGAACAAAAAAATCATTGTTTTAGTTTATATAATCCAGGTTCCATTAAAATATACTGCATACATGTTTTTCTTCAAAGTTCATATGATCAGGAAAGATCATCGAATTGTAAAAGGATAAGTTCATTTTTAGGGTGGAGCGTGTAACATGTTCCACTCATTTTAGATTGGAACATGTAACATGTTCCCATAGCCGCAGCCATGCCTGTCGCCCTCCCTCCCCGTACTGTCAGATTTGAAAACAGCGTGGCTATGCGAGGCTCCACCCACACGGTCACATCACTCATTCAGTGTTCTGTGAATGAGTGCCTACAAGTCCCGACAGCCTTAAAAGGCTGTGGGCTTGTAGTTTTCAATGAACTACCACAGAGCTGTGGAGCACTGTGGCAGTTCATTGAAGCTTCCTATCAGTAAATCTCCTTGACTGTACATCCCGTATGGTGAGCAGATATTCTGACAGGTCTGCAGGAGGTCTGCATGGCATCAGTGATCTACTGATTGCTATTGCAATACTTTACAGGCTCCTTTGGACAAAAATAATAAATTCACATTTTTTTACCTGAAAAAAAAGTGCATTTATTATTTTTGCCCAAAAAGGTGAACTTATCCTTTAAGTGACATGTGGCTACACATAAAATCTGGCCAAATAATTTAAACATTGGACAGTTGTACCCTTTATAACATATAAATACACAGATGAAATGCATATAACTGTAAACTGCTTTACCTTCTAAAGAGTTCATAATTCTACTCAGCCTTGTGATCCTGGCAGCCAAGTCCTGGACTACCAAGCAGATTATGTTACTGTTTGAGAGACACATTAGAAGAATGTGCATACTTATCTTTGCCAACCATGTTGCTATATTGCGGAGAACTGGTCCCCTGTACACTTCTTGGAGTGTATGTCTAGTCCCCAACAACACTCACTGGTTCCTCCTGTTGACCTCTGAATTGCTGCTGTATCCTCTAAGGATTTAAAAATCAACAGGAGTGAGAGATGATTGGTACGATGGGGATGTCAGTTTCTCAGAGGACTTCAGGGGATATGTTCTCTGCAATGTGCCAGTATTTAGTGGTACAGTCAGCAGGAAATATAGGTATGTACACTCTTTTCCACAGGTATGTGTTTGAGTCATAAGGTTTTCTAATGTGACATGGTCTTATTAAACAATGCGGCCTGATCCAGGACTCTACCCTGCTTGTGAATGGACAATAAAGCAGCAGGACCACAACGTCAGCCATGTGATATACTCTCCTGCATGCATGTTCACTATGTTATACCTATAGCCCTGTGCAAAGTAATAGAGCACAGGGGATTATAGGGGCTTAATATCAAGACAGATTAAGGTACAATAGCTGTACTGATTGTATGGTGGATACATCAAATGATTTGTAAAGCAGGGAGAAAAAAAACAGTAATCTCTTAGTAAAAGCAGCACACATTGCACATTGTTAGACACACAGTTAACCCTTTGATTGCCCCTAGATGCTAACCCCTTCCCAGCCAGTGTCATTAGTGCAGTGACAGTGTATAGTATTATCCCTGATCACAATATTAGTGTCACTGGTAATGTCAGTGTCAGTTAGTCAGTTCCCACCCAGTGTTAGTTAGTGTCAGATTGCCCAATGCACTATCACAGTCCCACTATAAGTCACTGATCACTGCCATTACTAGTATATAAAAATACTGTAAATATAAATTCTAGTATATATAACATAGTTTGTAAATGCTGTAACATCCACACAAGCCAATCAATATACACTTTATAAAGATTTTTTTTACCAAAGACATGTAGCAGAATACATTTATGAAGAAACTTGATTTTTAAAAAAACATTCATATGTTTTATAGCAGAAAGTTAAAAAAATTGTTTTTGTTTTCAAAATGTTTGGTCTTTTTTTGTTTATATAATAATAATAATAAACAGTGGTGATCAAATATCACCATAAGAAGGCTCTATTTGTGTTAAAAAAAAACTATATAAATTTCATTTGGATACAGTGCTGCATGATGGCGCAATCGCCAGTTTAAGTAGCACAGTGCCAAAAATGCCCTGGTCATGAAGGAGTAAAACCTTCCAGAGGTTAAGTGAATATGCAAGCAAAGAGAAAAAAATAGTCTTTGTAGACAATAAGGGGTTTATTTACTAAAGCTGGAGAGTCCAAAATCAGACTCCTTCTGCATAGAAACCAATCAGCTTCTAACCTCAGCTTGTTCAATGAAGCTTTGGCAATGAAACCTGGAAGCTGATTGGTTTCTCTGCAGAAGGGAGTCTGATTTTGGACTCTCCAGCTTTAGTAAATAAACCCCTAAGTTTCTTAACTTACTTGCATGGAACCTAGCTATCACAATTGCTATTATTTTCAATGTATAAAAAAAAATTATGCATGACTTGAAATAGACACGTATTTCTGGAATGCAATTCTGCCATAAATTAAGAACCCCCTATTACCGGTAAAACATGTAAATATTGTATAACGTTTGTGTAATGATCTTAGAGAATATTCAAATTTTATTGAAACAGTTGAGAAATGTATCAAATTGGAAGCAACGTAATACTCTAAAATATACACACCAATTTGCTCTGAGTGTAGTGTAGAAGACATGGAACTTAGAAGAGTCTGTCCCACTAGAGGATCTTGTACTATATGAGGATGTGCAGGATGGTGGATGTGACTAGACTCTGCTGCTGAACCTGTAGAAAAATTAGTATTTATTTGAAAATTGCAAATCATTTTACACGACTTTACAGGTTTGCAAAAACCATGTGCTATATATGTTCTGGCCTTGCCAAGCCCAACCCAAAAGATTTGATGTAACTGACATTACAACCAATCTATATATGGCTTTCAATTCATGAATGCACAATGATGGGGGTATATTAACAGCATCATTCCATTACTGTGCTAATTTTGGCCAAACACATTAGTATTTTAATTTATCTTTTTATCTGCTGTCCAAAACTAAAGATGATATGAGGAACATCAAAAAGAATATTTCATACACTTTCATAACACAGTTATATTTACTGCAGCTAAGAATATTCAAAAAACCAAGTGTGAGTCAGAAGACTTTGTGCAAACTAATACTGTATATAGTAAATGTGAAAATCTGTATTACCTTGTCTGGTGCATATGTATAAAAAAAAAAAAACTTGCTTTTTTAAGAAAAATATTCAAGCAGGATTATTCCATAGGATACCGTGCAGAGCAAAAATATTTTGCAAAATTCAGTGACCAGTAGCAGCTTATTGAAATATTCCAATCAATTGCTATAGGATACTGCATTCTGTGCATGGGGGGGATAAGTTTGGATTAAAACATCCCTTAATCCTATGTCATAACTAACTTTCTTAGCTGCCCCTTTTTACTGCCCCATTATTCCCTTACAGCCCTGTTAAGTACTCCTTGGCCAAATGATAAGATGGGGAGCAACTACAACTTGCAGTTTACCAAACAAGTGCAATGTTGGAAACAATGAAAAAAACTTTTACATAGCTAGTCTGGCTGAAAAAAAAGACAAAAATCCATCCAGTTCAACCATAAAAAACCCAGCAAAGCATGAACCAATTTGCTCCTGCAGGGGAAAAAGATTCCTTCCTGATCCCCCAAGAGGCAATCAGATATTCTCTGGATCAACTTTACCTATAAATTTTAGTATCCAGTTATATTCTGTGGATCTAAGAAACAATCCAGGCCTTTTTTTAAGCAATCCACGGAACTGGCCAGAACCAACTCTTGAGGGAGTCTATTCCACATTTTTCACAGCTCTTACTGTGAAGAAACCTTTCTGTGTTTGGAGATTAAATTTCTTTTCCTCCAGATGTAAAGAGTGCCCTCTTGTCCTCTGTGATGACCTCAGGGTGAATAGCGCTACACCGAGTTCACTATATGAACCACTGATGTATTTATACATGTTGGTCATATCGCCCCCTAATCTCCTCTTCTCAAGAGAGAATAAATTCAGTTCCTCTAATCTTTCCTCATAGCTGAGCTCCTCCATGCCTCTTATCAGTTTGGTTGCCCTTCTCTATACTTTCTCCAGTTCCCCAATTTTTTTTTTTATGAATTTGTGCCCAAAACTGAACTGCATATTCCAGATGAGGTGTTACTAATGATTTGTACCGGGGTAAAATGATATCTCTCTCTCTGGAGTCTATACCTCTTTTAATACAAGAGAGGATTTTGCTCGCTTTAGAAACCGCAGCTTGGCATTGCATGCCATTATTAAGCTTGTAGTCTACCAGAACCCCCAGATCCTTCTCCATCATTGATTCCCCCAGTTGTACTCCCCCTAGTATGTATGATGCATGCATATTCTTAGCCCCCAAGTGCATAACCTTACATTTATCAACATTAAAGCTCATTTGCCACATAGTTGCCCAATTAAACAGTGCATTGAGATTGGCTTGTAAATTGAAGACATCCTGTAAAGACGTTATTCCACTACAAAGCTTGGTGTCATCTGCAAAGACTGAAATTGTATTTTTAATCCCAGACCCTATATTATTTATAAATATATTAAAAAGTAAGGGTCCCAACACTGAACCTTGGGGTACACCACTGACAACCCCAGACCATTCAGAGTATGAATCATTAACCACTACTCTTTGAATACGATCTTTTATCCAGTTTTCTATCCATTTACATACAGATTTTTCCAAGCCCAACGACTTTACCTTACACATTAGCTGTGGGTGGGGAACTGTGTCAAACGCTTTTGCAAAATTCAAGTACACTATGTCCACTGCCACCCCTCTGTCTAAGATTTTGCTCACCTCCTCATAAAAAGAAATCAGATTTGTTTGACAACTTCTGTCTTTCATGAATCCATGCTGTCTGTTGCTTAAAATATTTTTTTTCAGAACTCATCTATGTGGTCTTTTATTAAACTCTCCAGTATCTTTCAAACTATAGAAGTTAAACTAACAGGTCTATAAATTACTTGGTAAAGATTTTGACCCCTTTTTAAATATTGGCACCACATTGGCCTTACGCCAATCCAGTGGTACTATGCCAGTCATTAAAGAGTCCTTAAAAATTAGAAACAATGGCTTTGAAATGACAGAGTTCAATTCTTTAAGGACCCATGGGTGTATGCCATCCGGTTCAGGTGCTTTATTCACCTTTATTCTGTCTAAATATGTTTGGATCATATCAATTTTGAGCCAATGTGGATCATCTGGAGCTGTGTCAATACCATGCCTATTATGGACAAGAGCTCCCCCATGCCCCTTTATATACACAGAGCTGAAGCAGGTATTTAATAAATTTGCCTTCTCTTTGTCCCCAGTCACCCACTCTAGATTATTTTGTAAAGGGCCTACATGCTCGGACCGGACCTTTTTACTATTAATATATTTGAAGAATTTTTGGGGGTTGGTCCTGCTATCTTTTGCAATCTGTCGTTCATTTTCAATTTTTGCGGACTTTATTTCCTTTTTGCATATTCTGTTATATTCGATGTGATGTTTAAATTATTATAGTGTTCCTTCATTTTTATGATTAATAAAAGCTCTTTTCGTATTATCTATAGCTTTTTTAACTTTGGCCGTAAGCCACATTTTGATTTGTAGCCTTTTAAATTTGTTGCCCATGGGAATATATTTTTCAGTGTGTTCCCATACAGTCTTTTTGAAGAACTCCCATTTCTGTGTTGTGTTCATTGATGCCAATATTCCCTCCCAGTCTGCCTTGGAGATCATCTCTCAGCCTTGGAAAATTAGCTCTCTTAGGGTGGCAAAAACATGCATACACTGCAGAATAATGAAAAACAGTTTGATTATGATTATTGTTACCGCAGAGCTTGTTTATGAAAGTTCGACTCATCAAAGCAGATTTGTCTACTTCAGTATAATAAATCAGAACACAAACAGCTACTTGTAATTATTTTTATAAACATCATCCCTCTCAATGATATCCAGGGTAGGTTTGTTAATACAGTCATACAAACAGATGGATCCATGCCCAAGGAAAAATGGCCACTCCACTGGAACTGGAGAACTCTGGTAGCAGTCAAGTAGCACTTCCCACAGTCGCTGAGTCTTCTGGAGTAGCTACATGCTATTGGGCTCCTGCCCAGCTGCCCACATGCTGGTTCTGACATTTGAGGACTTTTCACCTGGCTGCAGATCACTTGTCTGACACCTTTTCTTTTTAGGTGTGGCCTCTCTGAGCTTCTGAGAGAGAGAAGTAAGGGTTTTATACTCAAGCCCAGGAACCAAAGAAGGTGTAGGAAATGGAGATAAAGGGGTCTGCATCTGTATCTGATCATGGTGAGTAAACACTGCCCACATCCCCAAGTTTTTCTCTTATGGTCCTTTCATCCTTTTCTGTCCCAAAGTGTTATGATTATGCATCAAATATCAGAAAGAAAAGTGCTGATATCAGTAGATCATCTGCAGCTCTATGAGGTACTGAAACCTGAAGAAAAAGGCAGTGAAGTTTCCACTGACCACACCAATTAGACTCCAGCTTTACACATCACTACTGCTTTTTACAATGCCTTATTGAATAAAGCATAATTTTTTTTTTTGTATTTTTGTGTTTTACTATATTTTAGTTACTACTATTATTATAACTAATAAGTAACTATTTTAAAACGGCAACCTTAAATGTAAAAACGTATATCTTATAAATTATAACTTGACTCCTGCTTGTGGTTTTATATAAAAATCAGGATATATTTTACAAGTTGACATTCAACAGAAGTCACAATATTCTTATGCACATGCTAGGTAAAATGCCTTACCGCCTAATAACATCTCCTGGAGAAGATTATCAATCTTAACCATTCCAAACAACTTTACAAACTGAATTTGTTCAATCATTTGCCAAGTGATACTCTGAAGAGTAGGCAGTAATAAAAGAAGTTCTCCAAATCTTCCTCTGGAATCGTATTGTCTGTCGTTAATGTAATCTTCCAAACTAATCTGTACTTGATATCGCATATTTTTAATCTTCATTGGATTACCGAGCCCTTTGGCATCTATAGAAAGTAGAACATAATATATGCATTTAATTTTCTCATTCAATTTCTCTAGAAGTAAATAAAAATATAGATTATGTGAACATGACTATTTGCACCTTCATTATCTGGCTAAAGATGGACATACGTGTGACAATCTGATTGTTCAATGCATTCTATTATATGTGCAAAGCTTTAAGTGTCTCTATCATAAAAGAAATTATAATTATATATATATATATATATATATATATATATATATATATATATATACATACATACACACACACACACACATATAGATTTATATATACCCATTCTGTTCCAATACCAATACCATTCTTCTCAGATATTTTATTGACCAGTGAGGCATCCCATCATAATGATGAATAAAAATGAGGAATGTATGGAGGCTAGAAAGAACAGACCAGCCCCAAATCTACTCAGTGGGGCATTGTTCAATCAGCACTGTCCAGCAGCCAGAAAAAAAAACATAATTACTGAAAGCCGCTGCAGGTATGCCTCTATGTTCCTTCCCTTTATACTTGTCAGCAGCTTGCATTTTTGTTAAACTGGCAGCCTCACTTTGATGCTGGCCATACCTACTGTAGACAGCCAAGGAGAGACCTTTTTACTCTTACTCAAATCAATTGTAGCAATAAATGTCACCATATTTCTATATCACATGGTCAACACACAAAAGAAATCCACTTTCATTGCAGCGATCATTCCTTTTTTAAAGCAATCGAATAATTGCTGAGGTATCACTGAGATTTTCAAATCTTACATTTTCTTTACATGTGATAGAAGTGCCTGCTTTTGCTCTGTTGATAAACAGGTAATAAAACAAAACTCCCAAATTAGTCCTGTTGCTTAAAAGAATCTGCTAAGTCAAAAGGAACTTGTCAGTATTGGAATATAGAGACTGCCATTGGGGACTTGCTTTTAAAGGTGCAAGGTCTGTCATCTTTATGCTGTCTTCACTACATTTTGAGCCCCTGACCTGCAACAAACATGCATATGTATTCAGGGCATGTTATATGCACACATTTGTTCCAGCTTGCGGTCTCACTAAGCAGTGTAGCAAAGATATAGGTAACAGCCCAGGAGCATGTAGATACCCTGCTTAAACAAGCCAGCAATTTTATCTCCCATATTTTTTTTGAACAGATTATTTTAAGCTACATGGTCTGTTTGAATTTGTCCAGATTTGCTACTTGCCATGTATCTTATTTAAAAAGCAAATTCATAAATCTCAACACCCTACTACGTTTCATAATTTTTAACATGTAACAAGAAGTACCTGGATCAAAAAATACAATTGCCTTTAAGCAGGCATATTCGTTATCATCTATCTGGATCTCCTGAAAAGGCTGGACAAGTTCATCCAAAATTCTGTTGGCAACACGACTTATCTCAATCTCGCTACAGTTCCTGTGAATTACATAGCTGTTTCCTTTAGGGAAATAAAGACATTTTGTTGAGATCTTTACAGCCATATTATCATTTTTCAAATTTGAAAGAAGACAACAAAAAATGGTCATTTACCTAAAAGTAAAATGTCTTTAAACACCATGGAACGTTTCGTTATTCCTAAAAGAAGATGTTCTCCGGCATGAGCCCTCAATAAAGCAACCTTTGGGAAAAGGATCAATAAACATCTATCAAGTCAAATAACCACTGGCATTTATTTATTTAATTGGATTAGTTCCTTTAATCTGTTAAAAAAGATAACTCTATGCACTTCCTCAGTCGTACTTTGTGCAAACTAGGTTTTACCCAATCTGAACCCCTTTTCTTTGAAGGATAATAATTTAATGTGGAAACATTTACTACAATAAAGGACCCGCTAATAACAATCAAATCAAACCAGGCAGTGTCAGAAAATGTGTAATAGCAATAAAATATTTTATTGAAAGTGAAACTCTTACCACGTGATTAAAAAAAAATGTTTCCTCCTCCACAAAGATATTTAGTAATCTGCAACGTTGCTTTTTTTAAAAGTAACATTTTAAGTGCAAAATAATACTTACCTTAAAGGGTAAAAAGGACCCAATTAAGTTAAAACCTTTATGCTTTACATATTTTCTACCTTTAGTCAAATCGTGACTTCTTCTGTGTCCTGATTTAAAAAATGTTCCACTTCTTAAGTAAAACTTATTCAAAAGATGTTATCCTTGTGTTTGGCTCCATCCTGGCAGACATTAGGATGGATGGCATTTTTCTCTTTTGAAAACAGGGATGTAATGTTTACCATCATGCAACATTTGTCTATCCCCTCTCCTCCTGCATCTGCGCACTATGCAGTTTTAACCTGCCTCCCTGATCTCTGAATCATTGCCTCCTATTTTCCTGACAAAGTGAGAAGCACATTCCCAAGCCCCCACCACTCTTTCCCATCCCTCCTCTACAGGCATACAGAGCATTTATTGAATTTTGGGACATCTCAGGTTTTTTTTTTAAGGCACTAAGCTAAAGTCACAGATGGTGTGGGAAAAAGGAAGCAGAAAAAGAAGCTCTGCAGATGATGTTTTTTTAAAGAGTCAGAAAATGCAGGATTTCAGAACACGCATTTTTTTTTTTTATAAAGGAGTATATACAGAATATAATGAGAAGCATCTATGTTAGGCTTAATAGCTACCAAGGTTAGGTTTTCAATGACAATAGTGAACTAACCCTTTAACCTGTGGTCTTGTCACATCCAGAATATGTCTTCCACTCATCAGGGATTGAATGTGGGCAGGAACCTAACAATGCCTACATCCCATCCTGATGATATGGATGCTGGTCCAGCACTGATCATGCATACATAATGGCATCAATGTGATGGTGATTTTGACAAAGCACTGCCACAGTGTGAAACACATTAACTTCTTCCCTCCCCTGGCTATACATCTGTGTTACTTTTATATGTGGTGATTAATAACGGATATTATGGATCTTCAGTCTAGTGTGCAGCCATCCGGATTTTTGTTGGGTAGCCATCCTGATGATGTGGATGCTGGTCCAGCACTGATTATGCATACATGATGATATCAATGTGAAGGATAGAAACAATATCAGTAAGAGATTGGCAAAACGAAAGGCTTTGGTGGGCCTTTCGTAACAACTGGAACTGGCAGTGCAGAAGATGACAGGACCACAATTTATTATAATTAATATATTCTTTTTGCAAAGCTGTTGATTATTCAGGAATGGGGGGAGGGAGAATATGGAGGGTTAGTGAAAAGGCTGGAGTTCCTCTTTTAAACATCTCATGTGGCATCACATGTTTAGAGCAAATGCCCAGCAGTACTAAGGTCTTGGATGGGATTTCAACCAAAGACATTACCTACATGGAGCTTTTATGTTTTATTTTTCCCTCCCCAGAACCATACAGACTCGTTAATTGTTTCTAGCCAACTTAGTTCCCGTATCCCTGTTTAAAACTATGGTAGGAACATTAGACTGTAAACACCGTTAGAAGCAGAGTTTGATATTAATGGCTCAATGTACTAAGTGATGCACTGTATGAAACTGCCATTAGTTTATAAATACCTGTAATGAAGTAACCATAAAGGATTTCTGTAATTCTATAGCCTCCTTCATTTTGTTGTGCACTAGTTTGTGCCCTGGTTAACCACTTTCCCTCCAGAGGATGTACCCCCCTTCCTGACCTGGACATTGTTTGCATTACGGTGCTGCCTTACTACAACTGACAATTGCGCGGTCATGCAACACCGCATCCAGATAAAATGTATGTCCTTTTTTCCCCATGAATTGAGCTTTCTTTTGGTGGTATTTGATTGCCTGAGAATTTTCTAATTTTTGCGCTATAAGCAAAAAAAAAAAAATTTTTGAGAAAAAAACAATACTTTGGACTTTTTGCTCTTAAACATGCCCAGTAAAAAAATTTAAAAAATCTAATTTCTTCATAAATTAGGCCAAAATGTATTCTGCTACATGTCTTTGCTAAAAAAAAATCCCAATATGTGTAAATTAATTGGTTTACGTGAAAGTTATAGTGTTTACAAATGGCGGTATAGATACTGAGATTTTTTTTTTCCCTACTAGTAATGGCGGCGATCAGTGACTTTTAGTGGGACTTCAGCAGGCATTCTGACATGGGGGGGGGGGGGGGACTTTTTGCTATTAAACATGTCCAGTAAAAAATTTAAAAAATCAAATTTCATCATAAACTTAGGCCAAAATGTATTTTGCTACATGTTTTTGCTAAACAAGTGATAGTGGCAATCAGCGACTTATATCAGGACTGCGGCGGGCATTCTGACACTGGGGGGAACTGATTTGGTGTCACTGACATCTCTAGTAACACCAATACAGTGATCAGAGCTGAAAAAAAAGCACTGATACTGTACTAATGATACTGGGCAGGAAGGGGTTAATGTGAGGGGCAATCAAAGGGTTAACTGTGTGTAGGGAGGGCTTTACTAGGGGGCGGGAGGTGTGTGCTTCACTGTAAGTACACTGCTGTGCTGTGCTATGCCATCCTGCGCAGTGTGTCCGAGCTGACAGGTAGGAAGACTGTTTGTAAAAAAAACAATCTTCCTCCCCGTCGGTGATTGTCGGTAATCACCGGGTGCCGGGGATAATCACTGGCTCGGACCCGGTGATTGACATCCGTGGCTGTGAATGGCGTCGCGGGCAGGGCGCACACCCCCTACCCAGAAATGCAAAATCATGTATATATACGTGATTTTGCACACCTGTGCCGCAGTGTAGCAGCATATCTGCTATATGGCGGCGATTAAGCGTTTAAAAAAGTAACATCAGAAGCTGTTTGCCTTCAGGCTCTCTTTGTGATTAACTTTCTATGAATCCATCTGTACAAAGTGGAGGAAGGAGGAGAGACGTGATGGGTAATTTTTTGACTCATTCAGTTGAATTTGTAAATTTGATCATGTGACATTGAACTCTGTAAGAAAGCTGTTTTGACAATGCAGACAAGACTAGTCCAGGAAGCACATGGAAAGGAGACTAGATCTCTATCTGACTGGATATGGAAATTAAATATACGTATATGCTGTGTTTCAGATTTATCTGACTGAAAAAGTATGTTTAACTTTCTTTTAAATACATTTTTAATAGCAAAATGCTCACACATTCCCCGTAAGAGAATGTTCAATTAAAGAGGAATTGAACTCTTAGCTCAAAAAAGGCAGATAGAGGGCAAACAGCTAATCACTAATATTAATTATGGTCTGTCTGTAGCTGATCTTTCCCCCATTACTGACAACTAGAGATGAGCGAAGTATTCAAAAATTCGATTCGACTGATTCGGCGAATTCGTAGAAAAATTTCGATTCGAGTCGAATATATTCGCTGTGAATTTAACTTAAAAAAGGGTGTTTCTAGGCTTCAGAGAGACTTAATATTAGTGCTGAACACTGTACCTTTAATTTAAATGCCCTTGGAGTCTGCTGGGGAAGAGAAATAATACTGTCAGGCAGTATGACATGCAGATGAGTGCCGTCGATCTTAGAATCACCGCACACTTCACTCATTTGGCCAGTCACGGGGCCAAAACCAGAGTGTGGAGCCACAGTGTGGCGGTGGAGGCAGCAGCAATGGGAGGCCATACAGCACCCTATGACAAAAATGGAAACCACCAGCATTGTGAGGAGACCTGAAAGTGGCACATGGCAGAGTGTGGCGATAGAGACAGCAGCAATGGGAGGCCGTACAGGGACCCATGACACACTCTGGACCTGGCAGCAGCATGAGGAGGCGGTACAGGGGCCCATGGCAGATTACGGGCCTGGCAGCAGCATGAGGAGTCGGTAGGGGGGCCCATGGCAGATTACAGGCCTGGCAGCAGCAATGGGAGGCCGTACAGGGACCCATGACACAATCTGGACGTGGCAGCAGCATGGGGAGGCGGTACAGGGGCCCATGACAGATTACGGGCCTGGCAGCAGCATTTGGAGTCGGTACGGGGGCCCATGACACACTCTGGACCTGGCAGCAGCATGAGGAGGCGGTACAGGGGCGCATGACAGATTACGAGCCTGGCAGCAGCAATTTGGACAGGAGGACGTTCAGTTTCTGCACCGTCTGGTGCGTGCTTGCAAACTGTTGTCTCTTGGAAACGGATTCCAAGAAAGACTGCTGACGGAATCCGTGAAGAGGAGTAGCAGGAGAAGGAGCATCTGAACGAGCGGAATATGCCAACAAGCGACAACAGGGGCCCATGGCAGATTAGGGGCCTGGCAGCAGCTATGGGAGGCCCGTAATCTGCCAGCACCCTATGACAAAAAATGGAACCCACCAGCAGTGTGAGGAGACCTGAAAGTGGCACATGGCAGAGTGTGGCGATGGAGACAGCAGCAATGGGAGGCCGTACAGGGACCCATGACAGACTCTGGACCTGGCAGCAGCATGAGGAGGCGGTATATAGGGGCCTATGGCAGATTAGGGGCCTGGCAGCAGCTATGGGAGGCCCGTAATCTGCCAGCACCCTATGTCAAAAAATTCTACACACCAGCAGTGTGTGAGACCTGAAAGTGGCACATGGCAGAGTGTGGCGATGGAGACAGCAGCAATGGGAGGCCGTACAGGGACCCATGAGAGACTCTGGACTTGGCAGCAGCATGAGGAGGCGGTATAGGGGCCCATGGCAGATTAGGGGCCTGGCAGCAGCTATGGGAGGCCCGTAATCTGCCAGCACCCTATGACAAAAAATGGAACACACCAGCAGTGTGAGGAGACCTGAAAGTGGCACATGTTTGGGGCATGATTCATGGCGGATTTAGTCAGTTGTGTCAGGAACTGGTGGTTTGAAATCCAGACTAATCCACGCCTTATTCATTTTCACAAACGTCAGTCTCTCCACACTTTGGGTGGACAGTCGTGTCCTCCGCGGAGTTACAATACCTCCTGCCGCACTAAACACGCGCTCCGATGCCACGCTACTGGCCGGGCATGACAGCCTTTCAAGGGCAAATTCAGCTAGTTGGGGCCAAAGGTCAAGTTTCGTTGCCCAGTAGTCAAGGGGATTGTCTACCTCGGTTGGCAGGGTGCTGTCCAAGTAGGCCTAAGCCTGTTGTTTGAGGTCCTGCTCCAGGTCCACCTGATGCTGCTGCTGCTGCTGCTGCGGCTGGTTAGTAGTTTCCTCACTGCGCTGGTGAAGAAAGCTACTCATCATCGACTGCAGACTGAGGCAGCCGCTGCTGGTGGAGCTGCCACTGCTCCTACCACCCCACCCCTCCCCTGCTGCCATGGCAGCGGAACGCGAGCGCACAGGGCCCACAGTGTCTGAGGATGGACGTTGGGGCAGACAGGCAGAGACCAGCTGACTACATAGGTGGTTTTTATAGTACGTTATTTTGGCCTCCCTCTCAGCAGGTGTGAAAAAGGCCACCATTTTTGAACGGTAGCGAGGGTCCAACAAGGTGGACAGCCAAAAGTCATCCCTCTGTCTGATGGTTATTATTCGGCTGTCGCTACGCAAGCAAGCGAGCATGCTATGGGCCATTTGTGCCAAGGAATGCGAGGGACTCCCTGCCTCCATCTCCACAGCATACTGCCACGGTGCGTCTGGGTCCTCTGTCTCCTCCTCCTCCTCCTCTACCAGATGCTCCTGCTCCTCCACTCCTGTCCGCTGAGTGGAAAAACCACCCATTTCACTCAATAATTCCTGAGCACCAATGTCCTCCTCTACCTCCTCCTCTTCTTCCTGTCCTGCCCCCACAGGGGTCATGTGGCGTTGAGATCTGTGCGCCACGTCTACCGCACCCTGACCAGCCATTGTTAACAGCATTTGTTCCAGGACGTGCAACAGAGGAATGACGTCGTTCATCCCATAGTCCTGCCGACTCACGAATAGCGTGGCCTCCTCAAAGGGCCTGAGCAAGCGCAGGTGTCACGCATGAGCTGCCAATGGCTGACATCTAAGTTACACAGGGAGTACCTTTATCCGCTTTTAACATCAGGAAATCGGTGATGGCCTTTCGCTGTTCGTAAAGGCGGTCTAACATATGTAGGGTTGAATTCCACCTTGTTGCAACGTCACAGCATGAGGAGTCGGTACGGGGGCCCATGGCAGATTACGTGCCTGGCAGCAGCAATGGGAGGCCCGTAATCTGCCAGCACCCTATGTCAAAAAATTCAACACACCAGCAGTGTGAGGAGACCTGAAAGTGGCACATGGCAGAGTGTGGCTATGGAGACAGCAGCAATAGGAGGCCGTACAGGGACCCATGACACACTCTGGACTTGGCAGCAGCATGAGGAGGCGGTATAGGGGCCCATGGCAGATTAGGGGCCTGGCAGCAGCAATGGGAGGCCCGTAATCTGCCAGCACCCTATGTCAAAAAATTCTACACACCAGCAGTGTGTGAGGAGACCTGAAAGTGGCACATGGCAGAGTGTGGCGATGGAGACAGCAGCAATGGGAGGCCGTACAGGGACCCATGACAGACTCTGGACCTGGCAGCAGCATGAGGAGGCGGTATATAGGGGCCCATGGCAGATTAGGGGCCTGGCAGCAGCTATGGGAGGCCCATAATCTGCCAGCACCCTATGTCAAAAAATTCTACACACCAGCAGTGTGTGAGGAGACCTGAAAGTGGCACATGGCAGAGTGTGGCGATGGAGACAGCAGCAATGGGAGGCCGTACAGGGACCCATGACAGACTCTGGACCTGGCAGCAGCATGAGGAGGCGGTATATAGGGGCCCATGGCAGATTAGGGGCCTGGCAGCAGCTATGGGAGGCCCATAATATGCCAGCACCCTATGTCAAAAAATTCTACACACCAGCAGTGTGTGAGGAGACCTGAAAGTGGCACATGGCAGAGTGTGGCGATGGAGACAGCAGCAATGGGAGGCCGTACAGGGACCCATGAGAGACTCTGGACCTGGCAGCAGCATGAGGAAGCGGTATATAGGGGCCTATGGCAGATTAGGGGCCTGGCAGCAGCTATAGGAGGCCCATAATCTGCCAGCACCCTATGTCAAAAAATTCAACACACCAGCAGTGTGAGGAGACCTGAAAGTGGCACATGGCATGAGACACTGTGGACCTGGCAGCAGCATGAGGAGGCGGTATATAGGGGCCCATGGCAGATTAGGGGCCTGGCAGCAGCTATGGGAGGCCCATAATCTGCCAGCACCCTATGTCAAAAAATTCTACACACCAGCAGTGTGTGAGGAGACCTGAAAGTGGCACATGGCAGAGTGTGGCGATGGAGACAGCAGCAATGGGAGGCCGTACAGGGACCCATGAGAGACTCTGGACCTGGCAGCAGCATGAGGAAGCGGTATATAGGGGCCTATGGCAGATTAGGGGCCTGGCAGCAGCTATGGGAGGCCCGTAATCTGCCAGCACCCTATGTCAAAAAATTCTACACACCAGCAGTGTGTGAGGAGACCTGAAAGTGGCACATGGCAGAGTGTGGCGATGGAGACAGCAGCAATGGGAGGCCGTACAGGGACCCATGAGAGACTCTGGACCTGGCAGCAGCATGAGGAAGCGGTATATAGGGGCCTATGGCAGATTAGGGGCCTGGCAGCAGCTATGGGAGGCCCGTAATCTGCCAGCACCCTATGTCAAAAAATTCTACACACCAGCAGTGTGTGAGGAGACCTGAAAGTGGCACATGGCAGAGTGTGGCGATGGAGACAGCAGCAATGGGAGGCCGTACAGGGACCCATGACAGACTCTGGACCTGGCAGCAGCATGAGGAGGCGGTATATAGGGGCCCATGGCAGATTGGGGGCCTGGCAGCAGCTATGGGAGGCCCATAATCTGCCAGCACCCTATGTCAAAAAATTCTACACACCAGCAGTGTGTGAGGAGACCTGAAAGTGGCACATGGCAGAGTGTGGCGATGGAGACAGCAGCAATGGGAGGCCGTACAGGGACCCATGAGAGACTCTGGACCTGGCAGCAGCATGAGGAAGCGGTATATAGGGGCCTATGGCAGATTAGGGGCCTGGCAGCAGCTATAGGAGGCCCATAATCTGCCAGCACCCTATGTCAAAAAATTCAACACACCAGCAGTGTGTGAGGAGACCTCAAAGTGGCACATGTTTGAGGCATGATTCATGGCGGATTTAGTCAGTTGTGTCAGGAACTGGTGGTTTGAAATCCAGACTAATCCACGCCTGATTCATTTTCACAAACGTGAGTCTCTCCACACTTTGGGTGGACAGTCGTGTCCTCCGCGGAGTTACAATACCTCCTGCCGCACTAAACACGCGCTCCGATGCCACGCTACTGGCCGGGCATGACAGCCTTTCAAGGGCAAATTCAGCTAGTTGGGGCCAAAGGTCAAGTTTCGTTGCCCAGTAGTCAAGGGGATTGTCTACCTCGGTTGGCAGGGTGCTGTCCAAGTAGGCCCAAGCCTGTTGTTTGAGGTCCTGCTCCAGGTCCACCTGATGCTGCTGCTGCTGCTGCGGCTGGTTAGTAGTTTCCTCACTGCGCTGGTGAAGAAAGCTACTCATCATCGACTGCAGACTGAGGCAGCCGCTGCTGGTGGAGCTGCCACTGCTCCTACCACCCCACCCCTCCCCTGCTGCCATGGCAGCGGAACGCGAGCGCACAGGGCCCACAGTGTCTGAGGATGGACGTTGGCGCACAAAGGCAGAGACCAACTGACTACATAGGTGGTTTTTATAGTACGTTATTTTGGCCTCCCTCTCAGCAGGTGTGAAAAAGGCCACCATTTTGGAACGGTAGCGAGGGTCCAACAAGGTGGACAGCCAAAAGTCATCCCTCTGTCTGATGGTTATTATTCGGCTGTCGCTACGCAAGCAACCGAGCATGCTATGGGCCATTTGTGCCAAGGAATGCGAGGGACTCCCTGCCTCCATCTCCACAGCATACTGCCACGGTGCGTCTGGGTCCTCTGTCTCCTCCTCCTCCTCCTCTACCAGATGCTCCTGCTCCTCCACTCCTGTCCGCTGAGTGGAAAAACCACCCATTTCACTCAATAATTCCTGAGCACAAATGTCCTCCTCTACCTCCTCCTCTTCTTCCTGTCCTGCCCCCACAGGGGTCATGTGGCGTTGAGATCTGTGTGCCACGTCTACCGCACCCTGACCAGCCATTGTTAACAGCATTTGTTCAAGGACGTGCAACAGAGGAATGACGTCGTTCATCCCATAGTCCTGCCGACTCACGAATAGCGTGGCCTCCTCAAAGGGCCTGAGCAAGCGGCAGGTGTCACGCATGAGCTGCCAATGGCTGACATCGAAGTTACACAGGGGAGTACCTTTATCCGCTTGTAACATCAGGAAATCGGTGATGGCCTTTCGCTGTTCGTAAAGGCGGTCTAACATGTGTAGGGTTGAATTCCACCTTGTTGCAACGTCGCAGATCAGGCGATGCTGTGGAATTCCGTTCTGCCGCTGCAGCTCAAGGAGGGTGTGCTTTGCGGTGTAGGAACGGCTGAAATGCATGCAAAGTTTACGTGACATTTTAAGGATGTCTTGCAGTGGGATGGTGGATTTTAAGAACCGCTTGACAACCAGATTGAACACGTGAGCCATGCATGGCGCATGGCACAACCTTCCTTGACGCAGAGCAGACACCATGTTCTTTCCGTTGTCGGTCAACATGGTTCCGATTTTCAGTTTGCGCGGAGACAGCCATCTGTCGATTTCTCTGTTCATTACACTCAGAAGTTCCTCCCCTGTGTGACTACGTTCGCCAAGGCATACCAGGTGCAGAACAGCGTGACACCGTTGCGCCCTGCACATGTGATATGCCGGTCGGGTAATGGGACTTGGCACGGGGGTGGCGGCTGAGGACACGGCGGAAGAAGAGGTGGTAGAGGCGGACATCTTTGCCGGACCAAGGACGTGCAAACGTGGAGGCAAAAGCGGCGTGACCTGTCCAAGTTGCTGGTGCGGCTGTGACGGCACCACGTTCACCCAGTGGGCCGTAAATGACATGTACTGTCCCTGACCATAGTTACAGCTCCACACGTCGGCGCTGCCGTGCACTTTGGCAGAGACCGACATGCTCAAAGACTGGCCCACCATGTCTTCTACATGTGAATGCAGGGCTGGCACTGCCTTTTTGGCGAAGAAATGACGGCTTGGCACTCTCCACCGCGGCGCGGCACAAGCCATCATTTCTCTGAAAGGTGCTGAGTCCACCACTTGGAAAGGGAGGGACTGCAGCACCAGCAACTTGGACAGGAGGACGTTCAGCTTTTGCACCGTCGGGTGCGTGCTCGCAAACTGTTGTCTCTTGGAAACGGATTCCAAGAAAGACTGCTGACGGAATCCGTGAAGAGGAGTAGCAGGAGAAGGAGCATCTGAACGAGCGGAAGATGCCAACGAGCGACAACTCCCCTCAGCAGAGGTGTTGGAGCCTTGACTGGCTGATGGAGGGCGATTGACGTCGGGTGACGGAGCAAGTAACGGAGCGGGTGATGGAGCGGGGGCTGGGGCGGGCAGAACCGCCGTATCTTTATCACGGTTTTCCCAGGCCACCAAATGGCGACGCTGCATATGCTGCCGCAACGCTGTAGTCCCAACATGGGCCCCCTGGCCACGCTTGACTTTCTGGCCACATAGTCGACATACGGCTACGTTTACTTCCTCGGGCGGCTTGACGAAAAATTGCCACACCGCCGAGTAGGAAACTTTGCCCCCGATACTCCTCACTGGCTGACTGCTGCTTCCTCCGTGCACACCGGCACCACTACTGGCCGTGGTGGTAGGCTGCAGTGGAGCTGGTGCTCTACTCCGTGGACGTTTGGCTCCACTGACACTGCTGCGACCCTGCTGCTGTCTCCTGGGCAACCCACCGACTGTTTTGCTCGCTGTCAAGCTGCCACCCTCTTCTCCTGATGATGCGGAAGAAATTGCCTGATGACGACGAGGCTGCCAAGTGCGATCAACCTCCTCATCATCAAGTAGGGTCTCCGCCTCACTACTAGCCCCCTCGGCTGCGTCTGGGTCAGGAGACAGACCTGTCTCTAGACCGGCTACCGAGCCACTCTCCTCGCCACTACTTCTTTGCCTGGCTGCTGAAAAGGCGGATGTCTCCCCCCGTTCCTGACCGCCCTCTGTTAGCTCTTCCTCACTGTACAGTGGGGCTGAGCCCACAGCATGCGATACTTCACTTGGTGAGGGAACACCAAAGGACAGGGGCAGGTAGAGGACACGTGATTTCAGTGGGCTTGGTCCCGGGCCATGCCAACTAACGGTTGTGTCTGACGTACCCACCGACCGTTGGCTGTAGGTGTCAGAGGTGACCTGGGAAGAGGAAGACGACCGAGCCAACCAATCGACGACGGCAGGGTTGTCGGTGGAGACACGACCGCTGGATGACACCGGGAGCACTGGCCTCTGGCTGCGAATAGTGCTGCCTCGACCCCTTCCTCTGCTGCCACGTCTGCTCGCTCCTAAAACATTGCCTCCTCTGCCACTCCTCTGCATGTTGTCTGACATACTCTTTAATTAAACGATTATGTGTCCCTGAGTAACAATTCTGTGTCCCTGAGTAACAATTCTGTGTCTGTGCGAGTAACAATTCTGTGGCCCTAAGTAACAGTTCTGTGGCCCTCAGTAACAATTCTGTGTCCCTGATTAACGTTTCTGTGGCCCCAAGTAACAGTTCTGTGGCCCTCAGTAACAATTCTGTGTCTGTGCGAGTAACAATTCTGTGTCTGTGCGAGTAACAATTCTGTGGCCCTAAGTAAAGTTTCTGTGGCCCTAAGTAACAATTCTCTGGCACTCAGTAACAATTCTGTCTGTCCCTGAGTAACAATTCTCTGGCACTCAGTAACAATTCTGTCTGTCCCTGAGTAAAAATTCTGTGGCCCTAAATAAAGTTTCTGGGGCCCTGAGTAACAATTATCTGGCACTCAGTAACAATTCTGTCTGTCCCTGAGTAACAATTCTCTGGCACTCAGTAACAATTCTGTCTGTCCCTGAGTAAAAATTCTCTGGCCCTAAGTAAAGTTTCTGTGGCCCTGAGTAACAATTCTCTGGCACTCCGTAACAATTCTGTCTGTCCCTGAGTAACAATTCTCTGGCACTCAGTAACAATTCTGTCTGTCCCTGAGTAAAAATTCTGTGGCCCTAATTAAAGTTTCTGTGGCTCTAAGTAACAATTCTCTGGCACTCAGTAACAATTCTGTCTGTCCCTGAGTAACAATTCTCTGGCACTCGGTAACAATTCTGTCTGTCCCTGAGTAACAATTCTCTGGCACTCAGTAACAATTCTGTCTGTCCCTGAGTAAAAATTCTGTGGCCCTAATTAAAGTTTCTTTGGCCCTAAGTAACAATTCTCTGGCACTCAGTAACAATTCTGTCTGTCCCTGAGTAACAATTCTCTGGCACTCCGTAACAATTCTGTCTGTCCCTGAGTAACAATTCTCTGGCACTCAGTAACAATTCTGTCTGTCCCTGAGTAAAAATTCTGTGGCCCTAAGTAAAGTTTCTGTGGCCCTGAGTAACAATTCTCTGGCACTCCGTAACAATTCTGTCTGTCCCTGAGTATGAATTCCGTGGCCCTAACTAGCGTTTCTTTGTCCCTAAGTAACAGTTCTGTGGCCCTGAGTAACAATTCTGTGTCTGTGCGAGTAACAATTCTGTGGCCCTAAGTAACAGTTCTGTGGCCCTCAGTAACAGTTCTGTGTCTGTGCGAGTAACAATTCTGTGGCCCTAAGTAAAGTTTCTGTGGCCCTCAGTAACAGTTCTGTGTCTGTGCGAGTAACAATTCTGTGTCTGTGCGAGTAACAATTCTGTGGCCCTAAGTAAAGTTTCTGTGGCCCTAAGTAACAATTCTCTGGCACTCAGTAACAATTCTGTCTGTCCCTGAGTAACAATTCTCTGGCACTCAGTAACAATTCTGTCTGTCCCTGAGTAAAAATTCTGTGGCCCTAAGTAAAGTTTCTGTGGCCCTGAGTAACAATTCTCTGGCACTCCGTAACAATTCTGTCTGTCCCTGAGTAACAATTCTCTGGCACTCAGTAACAATTCTGTCTGTCCCTGAGTAAAAATTCTGTGGCCCTAAGTAAAGTTTCTGTGGCCCAGAGTAACAATTCTCTGGCACTCCGTAACAATTCTGTCTGTCCCTGAGTATGAATTCTGTGGCCCTAACTAGCGTTTCTTTGTCCCTAAGTAACAGTTCTGTGGCCCTGAGTAACAATTCTGTGTCTGTGCGAGTAACAATTCTGTGGCCCTAAGTAACAGTTCTGTGGCCCTCAGTAACAGTTCTGTGTCTGTGCGAGTAACAATTCTGTGTCTGTGCGAGTAACAATTCTGTGGCCCTAAGTAACAGTTCTGTGGCCTTCAGTAACAATTCTGTGTCTGTGCGAGTAACAATTCTGTGTCTGTGCGAGTAACAATTCTGTGGCCCTAAGTAAAGTTTCTGTGGCCCTAAGTAACAATTCTCTGGCACTCAGTAACAATTCTGTCTGTCCCTGAGTAACAATTCTCTGGCACTCAGTAACAATTCTGTCTGTCCCTGAGTAAAAATTCTGTGGCCCTAAGTAAAGTTTCTGGGGCCCTGAGTAACAATTCTCTGGCACTCAGTAACAATTCTGTCTGTCCCTGAGTAACAATTCTCTGGCACTCAGTAACAATTCTGTCTGTCCCTGAGTAAAAATTCTGTGGCCCTAAGTAAAGTTTCTGTGGCCCTAAGTAACAATTCTCTGGCACTCAGTAACAATTCTGTCTGTCCCTGAGTAACAATTCTCTGGCACTCAGTAACAATTCTGTCTGTCCCTGAGTAAAAATTCTGTGGCCCTAATTAAAGTTTCTGTGGCCCTAAGTAACAATTCTCTGGCACTCAGTAACAATTCTGTCTGTCCCTGAGTAACAATTCTCTGGCACTCAGTAACAATTCTGTCTGTCCCTGAGTAACAATTCTCTGGCACTCAGTAACAATTCTGTCTGTCCCTGAGTAAAAATTCTGTGGCCCTAAGTAAAGTTTCTATGGCCCTGAGTAACAATTCTCTGGCACTCCGTAACAATTCTGTCTGTCCCTGAGTAACAATTCTCTGGCACTCAGTAACAATTCTGTCTGTCCCTGAGTAAAAATTCTGTGGCCCTAAGTAAAGTTTCTGTGGCCCTGAGTAACAATTCTCTGGCACTCCGTAACAATTCTGTCTGTCCCTGAGTAACAATTCTCTGGCACTCAGTAACAATTCTGTCTGTCCCTGAGTAAAAATTCTGTGGCCCTAAGTAAAGTTTCTGTGGCCCAGAGTAACAATTCTCTGGCACTCCGTAACAATTCTGTCTGTCCCTGAGTATGAATTCTGTGGCCCTAACTAGCGTTTCTTTGTCCCTAAGTAACAGTTCTGTGGCCCTGAGTAACAATTCTGTGTCTGTGCGAGTAACAATTCTGTGGCCCTAAGTAACAGTTCTGTGGCCCTCAGTAACAGTTCTGTGTCTGTGCGAGTAACAATTCTGTGTCTGTGCGAGTAACAATTCTGTGGCCCTAAGTAATAGTTCTGTGGCCTTCAGTAACAATTCTGTGTCTGTGCGAGTAACAATTCTGTGTCTGTGCGAGTAACAATTCTGTGGCCCTAAGTAAAGTTTCTGTGGCCCTAAGTAACAATTCTCTGGCACTCAGTAACAATTCTGTCTGTCCCTGAGTAACAATTCTCTGGCACTCAGTAACAATTCTGTCTGTCCCTGAGTAAAAATTCTGTGGCCCTAAGTAAAGTTTCTGTGGCCCTAAGTAACAATTCTCTGGCACTCAGTAACAATTCTGTCTGTCCCTGAGTAACAATTCTCTGGCACTGAGTAACAATTCTGTCTGTCCCTGAGTAAAAATTCTGTGGCCCTAATTAAAGTTTCTGTGGCCCTAAGTAACAATTCTCTGGCACTCAGTAACAATTCTGTCTGTCCCTGAGTAACAATTCTCTGGCACTCAGTAACAATTCTGTCTGTCCCTGAGTAACAATTCTGTGGCCCTAATAACGTTTCTGTGGCCCTAAGTAACAATTCTCTGGCACTGAGTAACAATTCTGTCTGTCCCTGATTATGAATTCTGTGGCCCTAACTAGCGTTTCTTTGTCCCTAAATAACGATTCTGTGGCCCTCATTAACAAGTCTGTGTCCCTGAGTAATGGTTCTCTGTCCCTAAGTAACTTTTCTCTGTCCCCAATTATCGTTTCTGTGGCCCTAACTCTGTCCCTGTCCCTAGTACAGAGCGGTCTGCCTCTGTTCAATAACTGCAGGCAAATGAAGAATTCCAAAATGGCCGCTATTTATAGCTCGACCATTACACAGTGCTGGCTGGCTGGCTGCTGATAGGCTGATGCGATCACATGTAGTTGAGGAATGCATTATGGGTCAGCGCGCCTTGTCTGCGCGCCTTCCCAGACATCCCCGCTCCGTCGCCGCACATGTCAGCCGCCATTTTCTGAAAAATTTCGATTCGCGCGTCCGAATTAGGCTATTTTTCGGATTCGGCACGAATCGAAATTTTTCCGATATTCGACTCGAATTCCACTTCGGATACTTCGATTCGCTCATCTCTACTGACAACGATTTTGCCCAAGCTTTCTTCATTCACTAAGCTAACTAAACAATCTTTTTAATTAAGTGAACAGTCTTTCTTGCTTCAAATTAACCACAATGTTTCCCTATACTTAAAATATATGCTTTTCATAGAGCAGTATTAAACCCAAAACCAAAAAATTGAATGTATTTCAGCCTACTAATCCTTAGATGGTGGTAGCTGCATTAGTTTCCTTTTTTTCTCCCCTCTGTATTCACCTGGTGATCTGGCCAGCAATACCCTTACTGTCATTGAGTGCCCCCCCTCCCACTCTGGGTGAAGGAGCAGCAAAAACACCTGTGGAAAATAGTATTGTCTGTCTGGGAGATTGTCGAATGTTAGATGCACTAGCAGATTTACATCCAATTTACATTCCAGCTATCACTTTTTCATCAGTTACAGCAACAGCTTTTTTTTCTTTTGGGATAAAGGTTTTTAATAAATAAAAGCTGATCTTTGCAAGCACCCCTCTCAGTGGTAAATGGTTTGTCTCAACCCTGCTACTACTACATCTGCAGGACAGCTTGTTCTGTTGAAAAATAATAGACTTACTGCCTAGATCACCAGGCAGTAAGGGAAGGGCAATAAAAGGGAAAAAAGAAAACTTATGCAGTCACCACATATAAAAGTTGGTAAACTGTAGTATAATAAATGGTTGACTTTGGGTTTAATACCGCTTTAATACTAAAAAGGATAGCAAAATGAGATTTAAAAATATTTTGAACAAATGTTATAGATAACTGCTTAATGTTCTTTCATTTTACATTTCCAAAATGTCTATAATAAAGTATAAAGGAATTACAGTGTAAGGATTTTTCTTATTTGAATTGCATTGTTAACTTTGAATGTCTTGTTGATTCAGTGAAGCCTAATCTTATTTATTTACACATTTCTTACCTGGTCATCCAGAGGAAGCTCACAGAAAGCAGGAATGTATTTTGCCCACTCCACCAAGACCAGCAGTTGCTGCTTCATGGATTCACAAATATCAGTAACACTGGCAATTTTCTTTGTATTTATGTCAGTACTTGTACCAGTACTTGGGGCAGTGATCTAACAATGTTAAAAACAGAAAGAAAATGAATAGACTATATTAAAAACACAGTTCTCATAAAGAATTACCTGCGCCTTACCCTGTTTTTTAAACAAAAACCACAGAAGCAATCATGCAAATAATTGAAAACGCTGCTGGCTTTATGGATTCTCTTTCAACATGCAAATAGATGGAGCCTGCTCCCACTTCACAGTATTACTACAGAGCGTGTGAAAGCTAATGGTAACTTTTATTGTATACATTTCCGGATACACACTAATGAACACATATGAATAATAATAATATTATTATTATGATAGATAGATAGATAGATAGATAGATAGATAGATAGATAGATAGATAGATAGATAATGTATCCATAACAGAGACCCTGCCTGTGGAGCATAAATGGTCCCAACTGCATTTACAAAGATATGCAGAAGTATTTCAAATCTACACTTGATGTACGATTGAAAACATTATTGATTGGGATTAGAGAAAATCTTTTACACAGTAAAACACTTGTGTAAGTGGACTCCGATTGAAGCAGCTATGACTGCTGAGAAGCATAGGCATAACGTGATCCATTATGTAACCTACTATGATGACATTGCCTGAAAAATTACACCAAACTACTTTATGTGTTGCAAAGGGCAAGGCCACAGCTTTATTGGGTCAAAAAGCATATCTGAATCTACAAGTACCGCAAACCAACACATTTACAACTACTAAAATGCAGTCACAGATGTTCCATGAGTATCCACTAAAGAGCCCCCTGCCTGTCTTAGCCTTAAGACAAATGTCGACCCTATCTTTGACCTCTGTATGGGTAACTGTGCCAATTAAACTGAGATAATAAAAAAAGGGCTGGCGGACACACTGAACACACTTAGTAGCTTCCCTTCTCCTAAGTGATTAGGCAGAAACAGGGGCGAACTGACCATTTGGAAACTCGAGCACTGCCCAAGGGCTCTGGGTCAGTAGGGGGCCCCATGAGATGCTCCTTTTCCATAGGCTTTTTTGAGTTCATACAAGGACACAGGGGCCCCATGATCCCCTATTGCCCGGGGGCCCCATGAGTTGTCAGTCCGCCCCTGGGCAGAAATATTCATTGACATACCACAAACTTGAATGTTCAACCATAAGGGTTTATGAAGGACATTCTGGCCAACCAGTCAGGTCAGAAAGTAAAACTTATTAATGGTTTTTGATTTACTAAGATGTCATATTCATTTTGCAATTTGAAGGTTTACCTAGCCTTAATTGTTCAATCAGGTAAATCAAACATTTTGTCTTTTGCTAGTTTAAAATTTTCATGATTGTGTATTAAAATTGAAGACAGCTTCATCTTTTTCCCCAATAAAAGTGGACATTATTGTTGGTAAATGAACACTCTCTACTCCTCAGGTAATTAATGCTTTGAAACCAAGTTCCCAGCTCTCCTACCTGCTGTGATATGCCCTCCAGACTAATTAAATGTAAATTAGTAAACTGCTAACATTGTTTAAGTACCTACCAGGGGCGGACTGACAACTCATGTGGCCCCCGGGCAATAGGGGATCATGGGGCCCCTATGTCTTTGCCCAAACTCAAAAAAGCCTATGAAAAAGGTACCAGGGGCATCTCATGGGGCTCCCTACTGACCCTGGGCAGTGCCTGAGTTTCCAAATGGTCAGTCCGCCCCTGGTACCTACATATACCCCTGGATGGGACAGAAGCCTAACGGGGTCATTTATAATGGAGAGTGAATATTGCTATCCACTCTCTGCTATAAATCTGCTAGGTTGCTCCATAAAGTAGCCTACATTTTGCAGCCTAGTCATAAAATGAAGCCTGCAATAACTCATAGAGTTCTCTTTGATTATCACCTCAAAAAGAGCTTCATAATTGGAAGTGTGACCAGGTGCATGACTTTGACAGTTCACCTGACCAACTTTTTTTTATTTTAGTATCCTTCATTCCTTTTAATTGCATTGCTCTTTATAATAGGGTGACCTGGCGTCTCCAGTTTCTAAAGATGTTTCCCAGTTTTATTACTGTTCTAATTTTATTGCTACAGACATTTATATAGTGTTGACAATTTACGCAGCACTTTACATAGACATTAAGATCAGTCTCTGCCTTCAAGGAGCTTACATACATACTAGGGCCAAATGGGAAATTAGCGCAGTAGCGGGTTGTGCTTGACCCTCCTGGATAAGTTAGAGCACGGTGAAAAAGGCATGGCACAACAGCAGGAACTTGGTGAGACAAGTTTTGCTTTATTTACAAGGTCTGTAATTATGTGCAGATATCCAAAACAGCAAAAGTAAAACAAAAACAGAAAATAAAGTCTTGCCACGTTGGGCATCTAACTGCAAACACAGGATCCTAACTACTCATCTGGATACAGCCTACCACTGCTCAGACACATGACGTTCACACAGACTATCTCAAAGTCTATAGTCACGCAGACTCACTCTCACCACAAAAAAACCTAAAAGGGGTTGTCCGAGTTATGTAAAAAAAATATAGCACTGTAAATCTGATGGTCAGCAATATATACATAAGCTAAGCAAGTTTTAGGGGAAAAAAATTCTATTTCATTTCCCTAGTTCTCTTCTGGCCCTTTGTTGTTATTTGCAGGTAAACAATCTCTGCCCCTCCCCACCTGCAAAGGGGGTGAATACAAGTGCTGCTCTGAGTGACATGTCTGACTACTGGGATACTCAGCAGCATGCTGTATGTGTAAGCCTCAGCCCTGAGTCTGTGCTTCTAATGGTAGAAGGGGTTAATCTTTCCTGAAGAATCTAGTGGGTGGGATACCAAATACCCTTGTTTTCTGTGTCTATGGGACAGTCGAGACTGGCAAAATCACTGGACCAAGAAGAGTTGGCAGCCAAGGGTGAAAAAAATGTCCTCCGAGAAACTTTGGTACCTTCCCATAAAGTACTTCTACCACCTCTCCACATAAAATTGGGATTGATGAAGCAATTCGTAAAATCACTTCCAAGAGATGGAGAATGCTTCAAATACTTGGTCACCAAGTTTCCAGGCCTCTCGGAGGCAAAATTGAAGGAAGGTGTGTTCGTCGGACCAGACATTTGAAGGCTTATAGTTGATCAAGAGTTTGTCAATACCATGACGGATCCTCAAAAAGAAGGCTGGATTGCATTTAAAGAAGTCGTACAGAAATTTTTAGGCAATAACAAAGATCCTCACTACAAAAAGATTGTCGGACGAATGCTGAAAGCATTTCAAGCTTTAGGTTGCCTGATGAGTTTGAAAGTGCAAATACCTCCAGTCCCACCATGACTATTTTCCTGAAAATGTGGGAGCTGTGAGTGAGGAACAAGGTGAACGATTCCACCAAGACATTAAAGAGATGGAAAGGAAATACCAGGGAAAATGGAGCATTACAATGATGGCAGACTACTGTTGGATGCTTCAGAGAGACATTCCAGATGCTACTCACAAGTGTAAATGCACCAAGAGGAGCCTCACAGGGAAGAAGATTCAAGTTTAGTGTGTGTGGGTGAGCTCATTTCAGTTCAAAAAAGGATTTTCATGAAAAAATTGTAAAAACTTTAATTTTATAAGTCTATTTCCATTTATTTTGAGTTATTGCCTTATTTAACATAGTTTCCTAAATTGTCAGGAAATGTGATGTCCTATGACACAATGGAGGTCATTTTCGGATTCAGCGCACCAAAAAACATAAAGATTATGTGGAATAACCCGTGGAATAACCAAAACAGCTCTTGAAAAAAAATTTATTGCAGACCTGTGTTATTGTTCTATGTACAATCCTTGTTTAATTGATTACATGTAATATTCTAATTTTCTGAGATTGTGGATTTGGGGTTTTCATGAGCTGTAAGCCATAATCATCACAATTATGACAAATCACAGCTTGAACTACCTTGCTTTGCATGTAATGAGTCTATCTCATATATTATTTTCACCTTTTAAGTTGCATTACTGAAATAAATGAACTTTTGCACGATATTCTAATTTTTGGCGTTTCACCTATATACACATATATACACACATACACATACACACACATATACGGTATATACACACACATATATATATATATATATATATATATATACATACACATACATACACACACACACAGATTTTTTTTTAATATTATTTGTAAAAAGGCATAGATTTTTATTTGTAACTAGGCGTAGCTTGTATTATTTGTAACAAGGAATAGAGAAGAATACTTTGAAAATGAGACTTAACTTCTTAACTTAGTGTGCATAGAAATAAATGTTCCTCCCCAACTGCCTTCAAATAACATAGTAATGATAGAAATAATAATAATAATAGTAGTATATGATATACATTTATCATTAAGGTATAGACTGCTACTATGTTTACCTCTAGTGCAATACCAGCAAACAAAATGCAGATTAACTTCACAAAAGTCACATGAAACTTTTATGACAGTTCCAAGGTGTTTTTATTTTCAATGACCTTGAAGGTCAGCAAAGGAAAGCTTATTAAACTTTAACAAGGTAGACCTATATAGGCAAAAAAAATATTTAAAATCAAAGAGTGAATTGTTTCTTTTTATTTCTGTGGTGAAAGAAATTATTTACCTAATTTGTGTTTTTTAATAAAGAATTTCAAATATTCAAAATAAAGCAAGCTCCTCCTCAAGCAACATTGGCCAAGATTAATATAGTATCACATGTCAATGCAATAGAATAAATAAAAGTTTTACATTTTTTAAGCAGTAAAGGCTTTGCTGGACTACATTATCAAATATAAAGATAAGCAGGTAAAGGAATGTCCATTTTGCCATATTAGTTCACCAACAAAAAGGAGTCCAAAGAACCACTTATCAATTCATTAAGGCTGGCCATAGATAAATCAGTTGGAGGAGTATGCTGAGGAGTGTTAAATAGGGATGAGCCAAATGTACCTGGGCAGTGATTGAGGGAGGTTCGCAGAACATGACTAAAGTACAGGTGCCAAATCAGAACCCCACTAAAGTCAATGGCAGCTGAACGCTAAAAAACAGAAATGGCCATTTTCTGGGCTAATTGTCAAACAAATGGCATGGTTGGGAACTGCCTTGGGGAACATGTACCAGGTAAGTCCAAGATACATTAAAGCCTGTTGAGAACTCCACTAGAGGTCTTTTCACATGGCAATTTTATGACAGGCCTTAATTAGAAGTTTCTTGAGGCTGTACAAACGTATTGTTCATTCAACTTACGCTGGATCTGCTTAAGCTGGTTGTTACAGTACGGAGGTTAAATGGAATGTGACAGTGCTCTGCCTGGTCATGGTCATAATCTGGTCATTTTGACACAGACTTGTGAATTTTGGAAAAGGGATGGTGGCAATGTGTACTGTGTGAAACATCATTCTCTCCACTCAGTATGGGGCTCATCAGACCTTATTATCGTAACATACATTCCATTTACAATATAATTTTCTGTACCTGACGAGACAAAGCTTCTGCTTGTGCCAGTGTATTAATGGATGTGATATTGCTTCCTTCAAATCCACTTTTTCTTGTGCTTATTCGGTCTCTTTCATTCTGAACAGCTGATTGGTTTAGAAAATTATAAAAATATGAGAAACAAAAGTATGCATTTTAAAAAATTTGTAGACTGTAACTATGGCATGGTTTGAAACTGGAAAAGGGAAAAATGGACAGGGATACAATTTTTGTCACTATTGTCATTGTTGCTGTCATTATTATGACCCAGTTGTTACCCACGTATTATAACTAGAGATGAGCGAATTATTCAAAAATTCGATTCGGCTGATTCGCCGAATTTGTGGAATAAATTTGATTTGATGCGAATTTATTCGCTGCAAATTTAACTTATTAAAAGGGTTTCTAGGCTTCAGAGAGCCTTTATATTAGTGCAGAACACTGTACCTTTAATTTAAATGCCCTTGGAGTCTGCTGGGGAAGAGAAATAATACTGTCAGTCAGTATGACATGCAGATGAGTGCCGTCGATCTTAGAATCACCGCACACTTCACTCATTTGGGCAGTCACGGGGCCAAAACCAGAGTGTGGAGCCACAGTGTGGCGGTGGAGGCAGCAGCAATGGGAGGCCATACAGCACCCTATGACAAAATGGAACCCACCAGCAGTGTGAGGAGACCTGAAAGTGGCACATGGCAGAGTGTAACGATGGAGACAGCAGCAATGGGAGGCCGTACAGGGACCCATGACACACTCTGGACCTGGCAGCAGCATGAGGAGGCGGTACAGGGGCCCATGGCAAGAAGAAGAAGAAGAAGAAGTAGGATGAGGATGAAGAAGAAGAAGAAGAAGAAGAAGAAGAAGTAGGATGAGGATGAAGAAGAAGAAGAAGAAGAAGAAGTAGGATGAGGATGAAGAAGAAGAAGAAGTAGGATGAAGAAGAAGAAGAAGTAGGATGAGGATGAAGAAGAAGAAGAAGAAGAAGAAGAAGTAGTAGGATGAGGATGAAGAAGAAGAAGAAGAAGAAGAAGTAGGATGAGGATGAAGAAGAAGAAGAAGAAGAAGAAGAAGAAGAAGAAGAAGAAGTAGTAGGATGAGGATGAAGAAGAAGAAGAAGAAGAAGAAGAAGTAGGATGAGGATGAAGAAGAAGAAGAAGAAGAAGGATGAGGATGAGGATGAAGAAGAAGAAGAAGAAGAAGGATGAGGATGAAGAAGAAGAAGAAGAAGAAGAAGAAGAAGGATGAGGATGAAGAAGAAGAAGAAGAAGAAGAAGTAGGATGAGGATGAAGAAGAAGAAGAAGAAGAAGAAGAAGTAGGATGAGGATGAAGAAGAAGAAGAAGAAGAAGTAGGATGAGGATGAAGAAGAAGAAGTAGGATGAGGATGAAGAAGAAGAAGAAGTAGGATGAGGATGAAGAAGAAGAAGAAGAAGTAGTAGGATGAGGATGAGGATGAAGAAGAAGAAGTAGGATGAGGATGAGGATGAAGAAGAAGAAGAAGAAGTAGGATGAGGATGAAGAAGAAGAAGAAGTAGGATGAGGAAGAAGAAGAGGAAGAAGTAGGATGAGGATGAAGAAGAAGAAGAAGTAGGATGAGGATGAAGAAGAAGAAGAAGAAGAAGAAGAAGTAGGATGAGGATGATGAAGAAGAAGAAGTAGGATGAGGATGAAGAAGAAGAAGAAGAAGTAGGATGAGGATGAAGAAGAAGTAGGATGAGGATGAAGAAGAAGAAGAAGAAGAAGAAGGATGAGGATGAAGAAGAAGAAGAAGTAGGATGAGGATGAAGAAGAAGAAGAAGAAGAAGAAGTAGTAGGATGAGGATGAAGAAGAAGAAGAAGCAGAAGAAGAAGAAGTAGGATGAGGATGAAGAAGAAGAAGTAGGATGAGGATGAAGAAGAAGAAGAAGAAGAAGAAGAAGTAGGATGAGGATGAAGAAGAAGAAGAAGAAGAAGTAGGATGAGGATGAAGAAGAAGAAGAAGAAGTAGGATGAGGATGAAGAAGAAGAAGAAGAAGGATGAGGATGAAGAAGAAGAAGAAGAAGTAGTAGGATGAGGATGAAGAAGAAGTAGGATGAGGATGAAGAAGAAGAAGAAGAAGAAGAAGAAGAAGAAGGATGAGGATGAAGAAGAAGAAGAAGAAGAAGAAGAAGTAGGATGAGGATGAAGAAGAAGAAGAAGAAGAAGTAGGATGAGGATGAAGAAGAATTCCATTCCAGCAAAAAGTGTATCTGCAGAGAGCTCCGCTATTTCTGACAGTTCTCTGACAGTTCCTTCACATTTACAGCGGTTGAAACATTGTATCTATTTGTTTCCGAATAAAAACATCTGTATCCTAAATGGAAACAAATAGATACAATGTTTCAACTGCTGTAAATGTGAAGGAACTGTCAGAGAACTGTCAGAAATAGCGGAGCTCTCTGCAGGGACACTTTTTGCCGGCTGTAGAAGGGATGAAAATCGGCCGATCGGGGAAAATTCGATTCGTGCATCCGAAGTTTGCTAATATTCGGATTCTGCGCGAATCAAATTTTTCCTAATATTCGAAACGAATTCCACTTCGCCAGGTTCGATTCGCTCATCTCTAATTATAACCTTAATTTGTGCTATAAGCAACACAAATTACCTTCTTTTTTCATTCCAGCTCTAAAACACTTTCTTAGACGACAATATCTACATTGATTCCGTTTGTCTTTGTCAACAACGCACTGTCTGCTAAACCTGGAACATAGAGAAAAATAAAAGATGGGTCATTATTTTAGGAGTTCTACAAGAAGATATATTTGGTATCTACACTTAAGCCAAATTATACATTGTGCAACTATTCAAACTGGGTAATATTTTTATAGAATCTGCTTACATATTCTTCATATAATGTATACTTACCTTGCCTAACACCTCTGATCAAAAGTATCTCACCCTCCCTTGCACCAGGTGCATACTTACCTGAATCTAACAGCTTCTGACCTTCAGCAGTTTATGCCAACATTTCCCTTCTACCTATCTATGCCTATATTTTCCTACATTTTCAATTATGTCTCCATCAGTAACCAAAAGAATAGTGGTTGTACATGCAGTGACTCCACAGCCTGCACCTGGAAAGTGGTGCTGAAGCATTTTTATTCATTAGCAATTCAATTGCACTCTAGAGTCTGCTTAGGGGATCTAGCTCATTGGTAATTAAATGTACCCCTGAACCCCAATGTTTGTAGCTCAGTATGCATCAAGACTGTAAATCCACCAGAACATTTGCTGGCCAGTTCAGCTCTTACTAGATATGAGCAAATCTATATTCTGGATTCAAGATATATGAAGTATTAGGCAAATACGTGGCTGGTGATACCCCTCTGATAAGGCCAATTTGTCATCTGACCCTTCAGACCTAAGCGGTCAGATAAGATTTGCATGATGCGCAAATAAAGTCTTTGCAGATGATGTGAGGCTTTCCTGGCTTCTGTCAGGAATATGAGTGAATTCAGTGTTAGGAAGTCATCACTATGGAATACAGAGTTCCTGGGAAGTGTCAGGAGAGATAAGGAATATCAGCACTGGTTTCAGCACACCATTAGCCCATATTCATAAAATAAAGAGAGCCAGAGAAATTCTATTGTGAGTATATTTACATGACAGCATAATTCTTAAATGTATGTGGTGGAGAAGGTCTCATTAGATACAAGATCACTCTTGGTCATGCCTACCAATCACTGCATGTGCACACGGCCATCTTTTCTTTTTGTAGGATAATTTACTCACAAATCGTTTTGGAAATAGGTGTAACGCCATCCCCAAAGGGGGTGAGCTGCCCTGTGCTTTATCCTGTGCCTGTAATTACTCACCCTTACCTCAACTGAGTGACACTGGCATACCTGGGGCTTTTTAGAATAGGCTTTATTTATTGCAGTAAAGCACTGGAAAAGAAGCAGGGTATTTAGGTATCAGATGATATAAAGATAGCAATATGAGAAAACCACAGTTTGAAGTTATAATAAGTGCAGTCCCATCATTGTTGGGGCCCAGTGGGAGAATTTGTAATCCCAGGGAAGGGGCAGTCCAACACCTATTTAAGAATCAACAGGAAAAGTCAGTGACTAAGAAGGCCTCTAACTGGTATCGAGGCTCCTGGCAGTCCGGTGATGGCAAGTGAAAGATAGTCTTTCTTCAGCTGGCATTAAGCAGCAGTAACTAGTGGTCCTCTATATGAAGATCAGGAAACATCAGCAGCCTTTCACCAGAATAGCATGCTTGACAGCTGGAACACTCTGGAACAGTAGTACAGTCTTCTAGATGCAACACAACAGCCATTTAGTCTCTCAGCAGCATTAAATGATCTAAAAACAGTACATACAGCATCTCTCCTGTGCACAACATGGCCCTGCACTGCAGCACATGGCCCTGGACTCCTTTCAGAAAACAATCAGAGCTCTAAGTCCTGAACCCTTTCACACAAAGGCTTCCTGCCACAGGCTACAGAATCCTGAGCCATCTCCCCAGACTCTAATCAATGTGATCTATCCTGGGCAGAGTCAACTTCCAGATGCTGCTCTGGCAGCTCAAGTACCTGGACTCACTTTAAATCTCACGTCCAGCTGCCTGCTCTCTATGTTGGTCCCCAGAAACTCAATTGTACCACACGCAGGTCCCTGCATTCCTTGTCAAACACCCACAAGTCAATTAGATACCATCCTGGCTCCACTAACCAACAAGAAGCCCTCCTGCCTGAAGGTTGCCAGGGACAGGTCCTCTTCAACTGTGGTGACAGCCAATCAGTTTCCTCCAAGTCTTCCTCTGTCCCTACCTGTCAATCAGCATTGGAGAAGAAAGGAAAAAACACTCAGCAGAAAGGTGTCAGCAGCAAAGATTTAGCACTTGCTTCAGGGACGCCTATCCTGCCTTCAGCTAATAACCGAATCTTATATTTCTTCCATCAGTTCATCCCCCACAATTATTACCTTTTGTTCTACCAGCTCCTGCCTATTTGATTGTAAGCTCCCAGGAGCATTGCCCTCCTAACCCTCTTGTATTGGACTGTATGGTTGCTGTATTGTCTCCCTTTATATTGTAAAGCTCTAAGCAAATTGTTGGCACTATATAAATTCTGTATTATAATAATAATACCCCACCAAATTAATCTTTGATTCTCCAAAGAGCAAAATTTGCACACACAAATTTAACTTAACATACAAATTAATTTAGATGTGCAGCACAATAACAGTTTCACAAGGAATAAAATAGTTTCACAAACAACAGTATCTGGTTAAACCAAATGTATCTGTCACAAAATGCAGGAAGAGGAATTCCCCACCATGGTGTGTTGGTTACACTGTCCTTGAAACGCATAAGCTACATCTATGTGGATGGGCATTGTTCTAATATCAAGACTGGATTGCTTTCATGCTCATGCAGTTTGTTCACTTAATTGAGTATATTGGTTTTTATTCCTTTACAATAAAATGGTCTCAAGATAATGCACTAGGCTGATACTCTCTTTTTGTGGTTGTTTCAGTCTATTTTTAGGATTCCCCCAATTTGAAGTGGGCAACAAGGCCGATATGGTACAGAGATCCTCGTGGTCAGTTTCTTCTTGGGTTTGGTGATACAGAACAGAGGCATTACCTGAGACAGTTTGTACAGACTCATAAACTTAAAATCCCTATTCACCTTTAGCGTTGCTGGTTGTTTATTTCCTTTTTTGAGGCAGAAGTTAAGCCTGATAGCCTGACATTGAGGGGACACTTCCCCTGGTAAATAATACTGTGTTGCTATAAAATTTCAAGGGCAGTGATTCCGATTTTTATAAAATCTGACCTTTGACTAGTTCTTATATTATTTATTACAGGTACTGTATTTACACAGTGCCTACAATTTATGCAGCATTTTGCCTATATATTAAACATTCACATCAGTTCCTGCCCTCAAGTAGCTAAGAATCCCTCACATTCATACATAAACATACTAGGGCCAATTTAGACAGGAGTCAATTACCCTACAATCGTGTTTTTGGAATGTTGGAGGAAATCCACCCAAGGGAACGCATGCAAACTCCAAACCTAAACTAAGTAAACTAAAGAAAAAGTTAATTTTAACTCTATACTTTCTTGAATACTGTCAAACCATATACCGACCCTTATTATTACTACATTAAGACCATTTAATGGACAGGTCATGAGATATGTAAGTGTACTTACTTGCTTTATTATCACCTTATTATTTTATTTTGTGAAATATTTTTCTAATACATTTGCTGGTATTTTTCTACTTGATGTTTTATTCCTAATTTCTGGACAGCCACATCCATTTTCTTTTCTAAATGCATAATTCTTTGCTTAATCTTGTAATTGCAAAATTTGTTCAATAACAATCTTACTGTGAGAAAAAAAAAGGAAAATGTTTTTCCTGAAAATACACTCTAAATGTGTTTAGGGAAATGTTTCCTGAATGGCAGTAGCAGTTTACAAATGCATTTTATTTGGTACTTTGAGTAAACATTTATGAATTGGTTTAGCTTACTGTGCAATGCTTCGAACATGGCTCATGTTTGGCTGATAATATTGTGAGTAAAGAAGTAAAATACCTGCAGGAGTAAACATGACTTTTCCTGATGCTACGTCTAAAGAACCCCTTACATCCATCGCAGCTGGAGGCTCCATAATGCTTTCCTGTAGCTCGGTCTCCACAAATTGCACATACACTGTTAATCCCATTGTCAATTCCATTCATGTTGATTGATTCTGCAGGGGAACTTTCTAAGGAAAAAGCAAGCATTTTAAAGTTTGATAAATAAAGTTATATTGAAGCAATTAATAATCCACCATTACCCAGTGTATAAACCTTTTTTTGGATATTTTATTTATGCATACAAGCCAACTCTCCCAGATTTGCCAGGACCAGGGGCGGACTGACCATTTGGAAACTCGGGCACTGCCCGATGGCCTGGGGTCAGTAGGGGGCCCCATGAGATGCCCCTGGTACATTTTTCATAGGCTTTTTTGAGTTTGGGCAAGGACACAGGGGCCCCATGATCCCCTATTGCCTAGGGGCCCCATGAGTTGTCAGTCCGCCCCTGGCCAGGACAGTCATGCTTTTGGGTAAACTGTCCCTTTACAGATCAGTCCTGGGATCAGGGCTGTGGGGACAGCAGCAGTCTCATTGCTTTCAAGGTCTGGATTCTCCTTTCTATCTTCCCTAGCAGTATCTGGCACTCTCATTCTGTGCCCTCTTAGGCATCTAATCTTCATTCTTTCATTCAGATCCTCACCCCATCTCCAATGCTGTCGGTGAAAGAACCCAGAAGCAGAGCATAACTACTGCCAACACTACGTGGAGGCAGGATTAAAGTACATTGCCCAGCCACGGAGATCCTGCAGGGAGGGACATGAGCTGAGCTGAGTTGATGTGGGGAGGTAAAATGGTATCATGTCAGGAGGGATGTCTTTGCAGGCACAGGAGAGGAGGTTAAGATGACAAGGAGGGTTAGACTCAGAAGAGGGGGTGAGTGTGTGGGGTAGTCGGCTGAATCTGCAGTCAGTTGTGATGTGTGCTTCTGCCCAGTAAACCCAGATAATATGAAGCTTAATTTATGACTATTGAAGTTAACTTTGTGTTAATCCAAATTCTGTACAGACAAACGTGTCAGCTTACCACATGATCTAAACACTCTAATAGTGAGTAGATACCAAATAACAAACCTCAAATAGAGTGGAGCATGGTGTTCACTGCTATTTGCATGGTAGCACAACTCTAGGAAGGAATACTGATCAGTTAGAGACTAATTTATGTTTATCGAGAGCTATTATTTCATATCTACTCACAGTTAGACTGTTTGGTTTAAAGCGGAACTACACTGCATCTGAGCACCACAAACCAACAATGCTATTTTATTAATTGTTAATATTCAAAGCAAAGTCATCCACCGAGCCATGTTTTCATGCTTTATTTTGCTGAGAAATCAGTTTTAAAAAACACCGCCTAGCATTTCTAGATGTGGCCATCTTGAGTAAGGGCAGATGATTCATATAGTATTTACGCCTTTGAATCCATCTGCCCTTAGCTTAGGCATACAGGCAAGAGGGGGTGCTTAGCTCCTCCCCTCCTGAAGACTACTGGAATAAATGGCATCACTTCCCTAGGCTTGGAAACCAAGAGGTAACTGAAGAAATTAAAACAAAAAAGTTTAAAACAAGTTATTATGATGTACTTGCATATCAATTTACTAATGCTAGCAGCATACGGATTAAAAAGGTCAATGTTGATTGAAAGAGTGAAGATTTGCTTTAAAGTGGTGAGTTTACACTTTTGATTGTACAGAGTTTGGATTAACACAGGATTAAATGGAATGGTCATAAATTAATCTTCACATTATTTGGACATACACTGAGCACCTAGGGGATGCTTATATGTACAGTATCATTAACAGAAGGCTGTTTTCTTTGAGCTTTATTGTTTATCTAGAGGTGCACAGTAACATTTCGATTATACTCTTCACTATTTAACCATTTCTCTGCCCCCTTCACGGTTCTCCTGCACTTACTGTCCAACATCATATCCCCTACACTCCTTTCCAACATATACTGCTTGCTTTCATAACCTCCACACTCCCCTCCTGCACACACTGCTCCCTTTCAAACCCTCCACACTCCTCTCCTACACATTCTGCTCACTGTCATATCCTCCACACTCCTCTCCTGCACATTCTGCTCACTGTCATATCCTCCACACTCCTCTCCTGCACATTCTGCTCACTGTCATATCCTCCACACTCCTCTCCTGCACATTCTGCTCACTGTCATATCCTCCACACTCCTCTCCTGCACATTCTTCTCACTGTCATATCCTCCACACTCCTCTCCTGCACATTCTGCTCACTGTCATATCCTCCACACTCATCGCCTGCACATTCTGCTCACTGTCATATCCTCCACACTCCTCTCCTGCACATTCTGCTCACTGTCATATCCTCCACACTCCTCTCCTGCACATTCTGCTCACTGTCATATCCTCCACACTCCTCTCCTGCACATTCTGCTCACTGTCATATCCTCCACACTCCTCTCCTGCACATTCTTCTCACTGTCATATCCTCCACACTCCTCTCCTGCACATTCTTCTCACTGTCATATCCTCCACACTCCTCTCCTGCACATTCTGCTCACTGTCATATCCTCCACACTCCTCTCCTGCACATTCTGCTCACTGTCATATCCTCCACACTCCTCTCCTGCACATTCTGCTCACTGTCATATCCTCCACACTCCTCTCCTGTACATATTGCTCCCTGTCATAACCTCTGCAATCTTCTCCTCTACATACTTCTCATTGTCACACTCCTCCCCTTCACATACTGCCCTCCACACTCATCTCCTATCTATACTGCTCGCCATCATACTTTCCGCAAACCTCTCCTGTACATACTGCTCAATGTCATACCCTCCACACTCCTCTCCTGTCTATACTAATCTCTATAACACCCTCCACACTCCTCTCCTGTGATACTGCTCACTTTCATACCTTCCACACTACTCTCCTATACATACTGCTCATTGCCATACCCTCCCCACTCCTCTTTCACCTTCTGTTCACTGTCACATCCACCGCACTCCTCTCCTGTACATACTGCCTGCTGTCATATCCTCTACACTTTTCTGCACACAGTGCCCACCATTATACCCTCCACACACTGCTCACCATCATACCCCCTGCACACCACTCCAGCACATATTGCTCAGCATCATACCCCCCACACTCTTCTTCTGCACATACTGCCCACTGTCATACCCTCCACACTCTTCTCCTGAACATATTGCCCACCATCATATCCTCCACACTCCTCTCCTGCATGGAAAAAATTTATTTTTATGTGTTTCATGTCTGTCCACTAATTCTTTACAGTGCAGAATGATTGTTTATGTAGTTAATGTCAGCAGCCCTTTTTTTTAAACTTTGGGATCAATGTACTGTATGTGTTTACTGTTACAGCCAGTGTTTTTGTTTCCCTTAAACCATGACACCTACAGATCTCTCATATATGGTAATTAAAGTATGCCATTAGGTTAATGATATACATCTTGTAGAGCCACACCCATATTAAATAATTTTCCCACCTCTAATTGAAGTACATTCTCCACCTGCAATGGCTAGCTTTTCCATAGCAAAAAAGCCCCTGGAAGTTTTTTTTTTTTTTTTTTAAATGTTGGCAACTATGTTTATGACTAATGTATTCTGCAATAAAGAAATAAAATATATTACCCTTAACGGAAAGCTACTTAGAGATACATGATGATGTGCTATTGCCTCCTGCAAATGTTAGTTACCTGTCTGTCTGTATTCAGTGGCTTATAAAGTGCAAAATGACAGCCAGGAAACATGTATCTTTAAAAAGAGAAGTTAGCAAAGGAAGGCTCAGAATTTCCTTTAAACCTAAATTGCAACTTTCCTAATTGAGACTCTCTACTCAATTGAGTTAATATTCATATAAGGCATCCAATCAGGCAAAATGTCTGTTCTTTTTTATTTCATCTGCACATAATTGGGTATTCAAAGTAAACCAGAAATTATTTTGCGCAAGATTGGATAACTAAAGTGAATATTCACACAATTGAGTGAAGATTCTTAACTCTTTTAGTAAATCGGCCACCTTAGGTTCATTTACACTCTTGACTCTACATTCTTGTTTATACATTTTCAAAAAACGTGCAGTCAGGTCTTGATTGACATACAAAGGAAACAGAGCAGGGCGCCAGATTAGTGTATGGTGAAAAGCAATGCTTTAATGCCATTTCTCACTTACATCTGAAAGACCTGTAGGCTGCTCCAGGTGTCAGAGTGGTGGTGTGATATACAGCTCATCACAATCTGGATGGACTGATAGGGCTGCAGGGTACAAGAAGGGACCCGCTGCAATATGGTAAGTCAGCGGTGTCTCTCCTCTCACTAACAGGAAGGCAGACTGGAGAACCGGACAGGCTGTGGGGGGAAGGGGCAGACCACAACGTGTTTCTGAGGTCCTGCCTCCTTCTTCAAAGGGGCTTGAAAAAGGAGGCAGGACCTTGGAAACACGTTGCAGTACACCCCCCCCCCCAACCTGTCATGTTCTCCAGTCTGCCTTCCTGTTAGTGAGAGGAGAGACACCGCCGACTTACCATCTTGCAGCTGGTCCCTGCTTATACCCTGCAGCCCTATCAGTCCACCCAGATTGCGGTGAGCTGTATATCACACCACCACTCTGACCCCTGGTGCAGTCTACAGGTATTTCAGATGCAAGTGAGAAATGGCATTAAAGTGTTGCTTTTCACCATACACTAATCTGGCGCCCTGCTCTGTTTCCTTTGTATACTCATGAGGGATTACCCAGGTCCACTGGCTAGGAGCTGCCGGACAGATATTTTTTCTCATCCACCTTTCCATCCATCCATCCACCTGCTTCATGAACTCTATGGATTATTCACTGTGGACTTGAGCGCTGATTGTGCTTAATCACATGCTGAACAAGATCTGCATTGACTACTTTCTGTTTTTAACTATGCAAGTTATAGCCCCTATAGACATATCTATAAAATTAATTTAGTGTGTTTCACAGCCATCCTGGCATCAATACAGAAAAAAAGCTTATTGGTATCACATAAAAAGTAACAAGTTTATTTAATTATATTGTTCTTCATATAACCTGTCACATCAGCCCCTGTTCTGTTTTATCTTTTAAGGTCACTTTGCGGTAAAAGAAAGGAAGCATAAAAAAACTGTGTAGTGTATTACTGTGCTTTACTAAACAAAAATGCTGTATGTACAAATTACTTACAATTGTAGGAAAAAATAAATTATTACAGTTACAGTATTTATACTGCACATCCATATGCTACCAAACCTTCCTAGCAAATGAGAATGAACAATGGTCTGTGTACAATAGGGAGGGATACACCAAAATTCGCTCAAGTTTATAGTGGCTTCACAGTCTCCATAAGCAACCTGGGCTCCAGGCATACTATACAAGTGATTGCAGGAAATTGGCACCATCCCCCAGATAAAGTTCTTTCTTTGGTCCTGTGAGGTTCTTCTCTATTGTTATAGAGCGCCCCTAACAGATTATGCTGTTGACCTTTGGAAGCTTTGGGTCGACATTCCCACATAGGTGTATCCTTTATGAGCAAACATTTCCTAACTCAAACTCTAGATGGCATAGTATCATACTTGCCATAGGTCAAATATGTTGAAAGGTCAAACTATTGTTGACCTTGAGTGCCTAAATACAGCCTTTGATCAAAATTCCTGTAAAACAGCGGGAGCAGCTAACTGCCAACTTACTTCTTTACATTTGCCCAACATACACTAGTAGCGCATGTTTCACACTAGTATGAGCCGTGTATCCCCCGTTTGTGTGGCCATGAATGAGCTGCTGTGCCCGTGTTTCACGCAAGAAAAAGGTGCATGCACCTTTGCAGCACATGCATCCGCAGGGAAACCACACTGTCTTTTTGAACATGCTGCTTTCCTGTAGTTCCCGCACTTGTGATCGCACTGCAGGCTGATATGCGTGGATGTGTCATTCACAATGAATGGCAGCCCTGCAGGTCTCGTAAGAGCAGTGTGATTCAGCTGCGAGTGGTTGCAGTTATGGAAATGATGCGATTACCACAACCAGACACAGAGCGGACTAGTGTGAACCTAGATTTAGACTAGAGGATAGCTTGTGCAAATTCCCGACAGCATTTGTTTGAGAAATGTTCACTCAAAAAAAAAACTGATGTTTACTTTGAGAAAATCACAGTCACACACACACACACACATATAATCTATGTATATATAATCTATGTACAGTATGAGTTTGCTGTATTCAGTTTGAGGTTAACACTTGTAATTATAGTATTCCATAGTTGTGAAGCGTACCGCATTCAGCAGGACAGTCCAGGGATTCTGTATTGCCTGTTTACCTGGGCTGTCCTGCAAGATCCAGAAGGCTGAGCACTCTGCACAGCTCTAAACTTACTGCCTCTGACAGCTATTAATCCAAAGACAAAGCTATGTCACTCAGCCAAGCCTCCCCCACCACGCCCCTCTCCCCATTGAACGGAACAGGGGCGGACTGACCATTTGGAAACTCGGGCACTGTCCGAGGGCCCGGGGTTAGTAGGGAGCCCCATGAGATGCCCCTGGTACCTTTTTCATAGGCTTTTTTGAGTTTGGGCAAGGACACTGGGGCCCTATGATCCCCTATTGCCCGGGGGCTCCATGAGTTGTCAGTCCGCCCCTGGAATGGATGTTAGAGTGAGAACGTTTTTTTCTGCAGCCACACCAAAAATGAATGGAACAATAAATACAAAAAAATCCACTGCACTCCATACAGCAATCTGACCCAATTATAAAAGGGTGCTGTGCTGAAAAGGCAGTGGTGAAACATAAGTTCCAATCCAAGATATCACCAACACACCATGTTGACACAAAAAGAAAGAACACATTTATTGGCACCAAAAGAGCAATGTTTTGAGATCACTAAAGAGAGGGTAAGTAACAATTGTTTTCATCTGGTATTTACTAGTACTCAGTATCGGCACCTTCGGCACAAGTCCTGGCTGGGGGCACCGTGCCAAGTACTGAGGGGCAGTAGAGATATTTACCCATTTACTTAAGCCGTGCCCCTTTCAGAACTCCCTTCTGCATGGACCCACAATGACAGAACGCTCAACCAATCCTTGCTTTCACATGTACAGTACTGTAAACAAAGAGCAGGTGCAGAGGAGCGCTTACACTGCTCTCACTTCCTTTGCTTGTCTCTGACTGAAGGCATAATCCAATGCAGACCCCAGCAAAGGAAGTGAGTAGTGAAAGTGTTACACATAATAGCAGAGCAGGTGTGCATGTAGCAATTATTAAACACTGACATCAATGATGGGACTTACCGTACTTATTCCCACTGACACCAATTATGGGTCTTATGTTAAGCCAGCCATACATGGGTTGATTTCAGAAAAAAATTTCTTCCAAAAATCTTTTCTAAGAATTTTTGTTTGAATTTTGCACTATTAGTGGGCCACAGAAACGGCAGATTTTTGTGTGACTATTGAATTTGGGTGATCGGGCATATTGGACAGTTTTTGAAAAACAAACAAAGTTCTAATCAATGATGGGAGAATCGTGCGAGAAATATAAACGAAAAAGAAATGCTCATGGGCTGTGACCTGGAAACAAAAGAAGATTCTTGGCAATGAAAATTATTTTCTGTAGCAACATGAGGGGAAACTGAAGACTTGGTTGGTTGAATTTCAAAATCAATGGTGGCACCATTGGATAAAAAAACTCATGAAATTTCAAATTTTCTAAAAAAAATTTGTTCAGAATTCGACCCTTGTATGGCCTGCATTATTCTCTCTGACACTATTGATGGGATTTATTTTACTCCTACTGTCACCAAGAATAGAGGGCATTTTACTCCGTTTTTTTTCTTTTTGGTGTACTTCCAGGCTTTATTTTGTCTAAAATTGCAAAGCAAAGGGTAAAAGGAGCCACAACATAAACCCTATGCAGTAAAATGACACCCAAATTCTTGGACACAACCCACATGTTTTCAGTGGGTGGCCTGTTTTGCATGCTACTTTTTTTATCAGACCCTGCGAGGTGTCCTTCCTAAATATTTTGTTATACTCTGCTTAATTTATATTTTTCAAGTAAGTGTATATGAAGACAAAGCTGTCCACTTAGCCCCAGTTCACATATATGCAGCTGTGAGGGCCATGTTTTCCCAGGCATGAGAGCCCATTAATTAATTCAAATGGACTCCTGTGCCCTGTGACACGCAGAGAAGTACCTGCACTTCTTCCAAAAAACGCAGCCCGCACGGGAACCTCGGTTCCCAATACGGTTGCGCTTTCCAGTGCGGGCGGTGTGCCATTAGAATTAATGGCACCGCCCACGGGTCCGCATTTCTCTGTGCGGGTGGTGGGGCTGCATGGATTTTCATGCGGATCTGCAGCGGCACCACCTGCACAGATGTGAACCTAGCCTGAAAGCAACAATTACAAGGACTTGGGCAAATTATAACACTGCTTGTTTTGAGTTGTATTGTACTTGCTTTTTATTTATTTACAATTTTCATTTAAGACTTTTCTTGTAAATACCCTGGTAATGTGAATTTCTAATTATTTGCTCACATCTATTTTCAGCAGATGTTTACCAATTATGAGTGATCTATACCCTTGCATTTGCATAATTTTGCTGCTGGAGATTATGGCAGTAGGGTTGGTGGGTATTAGAAAAGGAAGATTGCTACTAAATGAGGACATAACAACACAAGAGATACATCACACTGAATCAGGGGCGGACTGACCATTTGGATACTTGGTCACTGCCCGGGGGCCCCATGAGATTTCTGTCCGCCCCTGCACTGAAGGTAAGTAATGCCCCTTGTTCTGACTTTGTATTTTTTTTTTTAGATATGTAGCACAGACCCCTGATGGGCCCTTTAGATCTGTCCCAGGTTCTCTTCCCAAGTGGGTGTAAAGGAAGCCAGGCACACAGCAGCCTGGACAATCTAACAAATCAATAACTAGGCAGGAAATGTCTTTTTAAGATTTAATGCTCAGACAAAAATAATCACACACCAATCCACTACAGGGGAGCTAAAAAAAAACTACTTTACTTAAATCTCACTAGCAATCTATTCTAGGAGGGTGCTACAGATAAAATAAGGCTTTGAACAAAAGTGTTCTATGGTACAAATTCCTGGCTGAAAAGTTGTGCACCAAACATACACTTTAGTGTCAAACATATTGGGACACCCCTCCAAATCATTGTATTCAAATGTTCCAATCACCTCCATGGCCACAGATGTATAAAATCAAGCACCTAGGCATGAAGACTGCTTCTACAAACATTTGTGAAAGAATAGGTCACTCTCAGGAGCTCAGTGAATTCAAGCGTGGTACCGTGATAGGTTGCCACCTGTGCAATAAGTCCATCCATGAAATTTCCTTATTGCTAAATATTCCACGGTCAACTGTGAGTGGTATTATAACACAGTGGAAGTAACTGGGAACGACAGAAACTCAGCCATGAAGTGGTAGGCCATGTAAAAAGAAAGAGCAGGGTTAGCGCTTAAGTCGCCAACTGTCTGTAGAGTCAATAGCTAAAGACCTCTAAACTTTTGTGTGGCCTTCAGATTAGCACAACAGTGCATAGAGAGCTTCATGGAATAGGTTTCCATGGCCAAGCATCTGCATCCAAGCCCTACATCACCAAGCACAATGCAAAGCATCGGATGTAGTGGCGTAAAACATGCTGCCACTGGACTAGAACAATAGAACAGTGTTCTCTGGAGTGATGAATCACACTTCTCTGTCTGGCAATCCAATTGGACATATCTGGGTTTGGCGATTGCCAGGAAAACGGTACTGCATTGTGCCAAGTGTAAAGTTTGGTGGAGGGAGGATTATGGTGTGGAGTTGATTTTCAGGGGTTGGGCTTGGCCCCTTCGTTCCATTGAAGGGAACTTTTAAGGCATCAACATACCAAGACATTTTGGACAATTTCATGTTCCCAACTTTGTGAGAACAGTGTGGGGATGACCCCGTCCTGTTCTAACATGACTGTGAACAAAGCAAGGTCCATAAAGACCTGGATAAGCGAGTTTGGGGTGGAGGAACTTGACTGGCCTGCACAGAGTCCTGACCTCAACCCGATAGAACACCTTTGGGATGAATTAAAGCAGAGACTGCGAGCCAGGGTCATCCGACATCATTACCTGACCTCACAAATGCAGTTCTGGAAGAATGGTCAAACATTCCCATAGACACACTCCTAAACCTTGTGGATAGTCTTCCCAAAAGAGTTGAAGCTGTTATAGCTGCAAAGGGTGGGCCAACTCAATATTGAACTCTACAAACGAAGACTGCGATGCCATTAAAGTTCATGTGCGTGTAAAGGCAGGCGTCCCAATAATTTTGACAATATAGTGTATGTGAGTGTACTTGCTTTATTATTATCACCTTATTTTATTTTTTGAAATATTTTTCTAATATATTTGGGGGTATTTTTCTACTTGATGTTTTATTCCTAATTTCTGGATGGTCACATCCATTTTCTTTTCTAAATGCATAATTATTTTCTTAATTTTATCATTTCAAAATTTGTTCAATACAAATTTTATTGTGAGAACCTTGTGGACAGCCTTCCCAGAAGAGTTGAAGCTGTTATAGCTGCAAATGGGGGGCCAACTCAATATTGAATCCTACGGACTAAGACTGGGATGCCATTAAAGTTCATGTACTTGTAACAAATGGCAGGTGTCCTAATACTTTTGACAATATGTGTATATTCAGCTCCTTACATACACATGTCCAGTTTAGAGTTTGCAAAACAGAATCTCATGTGGATGCTAGAATATATAATCAAAACTAGCATATCCTTTTCACAACCATCCACAACTCTCTCAACAAATGTCCCTGTGCCAAAAAGGCATTAAAGCCTAATTTCAGCCAAAAAAAAACATAACAATTAGCACAGGAGACATAAGTTACAGTCTGTAATATTTGTGTCTTGTGCTGATGCCTCTTCTGTTTGGTGAAATCCCCCCCCCCCCCTAACCTCCACTGCCATAATCTATTGACAGAACCCTGGGAGCAGTCACAAGTTCTCATCAAGAGTGCCCGACTATGCTCACCCTTTCCACCTAACTCCTCCCATGCTAAAGCTTCTTTAAAAACAATAGGATCTTCTGAAAGGTTGGCACACTACGTTCATAGATCTTTTTACACTCATAGAAGCTGTAGTACGGCTTCCAAGAGTGGTGGAGGCAGGCATAGTCAGGCATTTTTGATGAAAGCCTGTGACAGCCCTCACAGATCTGGTGTAGGGCATGTACGGAGGAGCATTTCACCTAACAGACAAGGCATCAGCACAAGCGACACATATTACTGACTGTAAGTTATGTTCCTTTGTGATGATGTTGTAGATTTTATTTCGGCTGCATTGATAATTTGTGTAAATCCTTGTATATTTCAGCTGCAGCAGTATTTAAGGATCACTTTGATCTCCTGCAGACTGCTACACACAGTCCAGCTGAGACCATGCCTGATTGATCTGTTACCACTTGAGTTGTGAGAGATCAGGTGATCACCATTATTAACAAACCCAGGTGACCAGCCCAGCAGCAAACTTTCCTAGTGCCTGATACATTTTGGCAACCTTTCTGTGTTCACAGCCGTTTCAGTGAAGAAGCGCCCCTGTGGCAGTATAAAGCATGAAAAAAAAATATTTTTTATAAAACATCCATAAGTTACCATAATTAAAGCATAAGCTCACCTTGTGTTAAAAAATAATAAATTCACATGATATTGCAGGTATAAAAATGTGCATTTATTATTTTTTTTTACTCTGCAGCCCCGGATCAGCAGGATGGCAGACTGGACTTGCTGTTCAATCATTCACAGATCTGTATGAGCGAATGACACAGATTCATAAAAGGTTTACTGCTATGATCTTATTAGCCAAGAAAACCTTAGTTGTGCACACCTCTGACTTAGCATCACTATGTTACCAGTGTTTGATGCTTTCCACTCTCTGTGTTATCCTAGGTTCACACCCAAGCGTTTTCCGCAGCGTCTTATAGAAATGCCCTACAGTCCATTTATCATGATTTCCTATGGGACAGGTTCACATCTGTGCATTTTCACCAGGTGCCTTTTTTGGAAAGGGTCAGGGACTTTTTTGAACCCAAAAAGTAGCATTTTTGGTTCTATAAACTTCATGTGAATGCTGCATAAAAGCATGTAGTGCATTTTTGCTGGGTTTTTGCTGCATTTTTGCAGTGTTTTTGATGCGTTTTGCATTTTAATTCTGCCTAGCAACAAGAACAAAAACACATCAAAAACTCGTAAAAAACACAATACAGAAATGGGCCAAATGCAAACTGCATTGGTGTGAACCTAGCCTTAGGGACTGCAACTGCATGGCTGTCAAATTGTGAGCAGCTGTGTCTCAACTGAGTTGGATAGGACTGCTTGTATGAGGATGCACAGAATTCCTGTGCATCCCGTGCAGGCAAAACACAGCCTTCACATGGGTAATTTCCGATTTTATGTATGTTGTAGTAAACCCATGTGAACAAAGTCTAAATATTTCCTTCGCTCGTTCAATTTAATCAGTAGTCCATTGGAGTAATTTACTAAAACTGGTGCGTTTAGAATCTAGTGCAGCTGTGCATAATAACCAATCAGCTTCTAGGTTATGGTTAAAGCTTAATTGAACAAGCTGAAGTTAGAAGCTGATTGGTCTCCAGTTTTAGTAAATCTCGCCCTTACTGTCTAGTTTTCTTATTCTTCTTTCCAGCATTCTTGCAATGAAGGAGAAGAGAGATGGTGTAATAATACAGCACAACCGGTAGCTGCACCCATGAATCTTAGCAGTTACCAGTCAGCCCCATGTCAGCTTTTCAGGCCAGCCATACATGGGTCAAATTCCAAAAGATCTTTCTTTCAAAAATCGTAACTTTTAATCATTGTTTGAATTTCGACCATTAGTGGGGCCGCAGCAAAGGATGATTTTTGTTTGGCCATCGAATTTAAGTGGTCGGATATATTGGACGTTTTCTGAAAAACAAATTAATTTCTAATTGATGAGAGAAAAAGAAATGCGCAGGAGCTGTGACCTGGAAAGAAAAAGAAGATTCCCAGCCACAAAATGTCTTTTCTGTAACAGCATGAGGCAAGATTAAAGGCTTGGCTGGTCAAATTGTGAAATCAACGGTGGCACCATTGAATGCACAAAATTTTCCATTTTCGATCAACAAATCATTCAGAATGTGACCTATGTATGGCCTGCATTAGGCAGTAACAGAGCCAGGTGGATCAGGCAGCTCTGATAAGCTAAGTTGTGCAGCCAGCAGGTTTTGTTTTGTTCACTGAAGGTCATTCTCAGAACACACAAGCACATGAATCATAATTACTCTCACTTGCAGCTTAAGTTAATATACATATAAAATTAATGGCTGCCATGAATAACTAAAACAGAGAAATTAATTAAGAAGGAAAACAGAGATCATTTTACATGCGTTTAGGAGGGCAGGATGGGTGAGCAGAAGGAAGACCTTATTAGTGTCTTGCTGCCTCTCAAATGTCCAATTAACAGGCTAGAGTGGTCTAGTGTTGTATTGCTTAAAGCCAAATTCCAACCAATTTTTTTTGTTTTTGATGAAATATGGAAGGGTTAAAAGATCTCTGAATTTTTTATAGTTTCCTATTTATATTTGGGAGACTTATTATTATTATAATACAGGATTTATATAGTTGCAACAGTTTGTGCAGCACTTTGAAATATATAGAGAATCACTACAGTTACAATACAATAAAATATAAGAGGGTTAAGAAGGCACTGGAGGTGATAAAAGTTTAGTTTGGGGCATGATAGGCTTTCCTGAAGAAATGAGTTTTCATGGATCGCCTAAAGGCAGCCAGAGTAGGGGATAGCCTGACAGGTTGAGGTAGAGAGTTCCAGAGGATGGGAGAGGCTCTGGTAAAGTCCTGGTAACGAGCATGGGACAAGGAGTCAAGGGAGCTTGAGAGCAGAAGGCCACATTGAGTGGTTGGTAAGGTTGATGATTCTGGCAGCATTCATGATAGGCTGAAGAGGGAATAGCCTACGGAGAGGTAGGCCAATGAGAAGGGTGTTACAACAGTCAAAGCAAGGAAGTGAATGAGTAGCTTGGTAATTTCATTAGTTAAAAAGTTCAAAAAATTAAAAAATGGTACTGAAATGAAGTCTACAAAAAAACAAACAGTCAGCTAGCAGCTTTTATTCTCAAAGCTTAATTGAACAACTTCTGTTTAGAAGCTGATTGCAAAATCTGAAGCAGCTGTGCCTGGTAGCCACTCTCCAGTTTTAGTAAATCAATCTCACAGTCTACATTTACAGCACATATTTCAATATTATATTCAGTATATTTAGCAGGTTTTTTAATATTTACAAATCTATTTTTCTTTATTATATAAATTGGCTATCCATTTTAAAAGTACATCCCACTATAAAATGGTCAAATATGTGCATATTTTACTATAAAGTCACAAAGAGAAATTGTTTGCCAGCTCTCCCAGCTGTGATCGTTATGTGAATAATGCTACATTCCTCATAAACAGTATAATTTATTTAAGTCATTTATGGTTGTCTTTTCAGTAAACACAGCATGTATAGGGGAGAAAGTGTGTTACTATAACCCATGCACGAATGGTGATGTGAGGGATAGGATCCCCTAGTGAGCTATTTATGTTAGTGTCCCCATAGGCATCAGATTTATGCGAGTACATATAGACCTTTATTTTTTGTTTTTATTATTCATTTTAATATAAATTACTACACTATGGATATTTTTTCTGGGCTTTATTGTTAATCCAATCTGGATGTAGGAGAATACATGACAATGATATATCCAAGAGCTGCTGGGCTTCACAGTTCTCACGTAGAGGAGCTGACATCCTACACACAGGAATTGAGAACGAATGCTTGATGCCTGCTTTGTTGGCTGATATTATCAGGTGAGTGAGTTATTTATCTGAGCACATGAGAGAGCACCTTACTTGTGTTTTTGAGAAGATTCTTGTCACTTCATCATTTATTCTACAAGATCGCGATGATCGGGGACTTCTATATTTACTGTATTGGACATTTTATTGAATTTGGACTGTTTATTGAATTTGAATATATTGTGGGTAATTTTTTATGGTATTTGATATCACATGTACACATTTTATTTTCATATCTAGTTGTTGTGAAGGTCTAGCGCCTATCTTTGATTAAATTTTTTGCAAATATATATTAGTGTTGCACACTGAAAGGGGCAGCTGTCTTTGTTTTTGTTTTACGTTTTCTCACATTTATGGAGGGCACCTTCTCATTTTCATTAGACTATAAGGCTAAGTTCACATACGTACAGGTGGTGCCGCTGCGGATCGGCACAAAAATCCGTGCAGCCGCACCACCCACACTGAAGAATGCGGACCTGCGGGCAGGTGCCATTAATGGCACGCCGCCCGCACTGGAAATTGCACCTGTACTGGGATCCGGGGTTCCCGTGCGGGCTGTGTTTCCAGAAGAAGTGCAGGGACTTCTTCCCTACGTGTCCCGGGGCACGGGAGTCCATTCAAATGAATGAGCTCTCATGCTGCGCAAAACGCGGCCTGCAGGAACGCGGATATGTGAACCAGGGGCAACCCATGCTGCTTAAAGAGACCCTATTGCCTGAGCATTCATTTAAACTAAAAGATTATAAGAGCATTTGATGTATTTTATGCATGCTATCCATTTACCCCCCTTCCTGACCAGGACATTTTCTTTGTGATACAGCACTGTGTTACTTTAACTGATAATTGTACGGTCATGCAATGCTGCATTCAAATTAAATTTGTCTTTTTTTTCCCCACAAATAAAGCTTTCTTTTAGTGGTATTTGATAACCTCTGCATTTTTTAATTTTTTGCACTATAAACAAAAAAGCCTGACAATTTTGAAAGAAAAAACAATATTTTAAATTTTTTGCTATAAAACATATCAAATAACAAAACAAAAAAAAATGTATTCATAAATTTAGGCCAAAATGTATTCTGCTACATGTCTTTGCTAAAAAAAAAAAATCCCAATAAGTGTATATTATTTAGTTTACATGAAAGTTATAGCATCTACAAATGGCGGTATATATATTGGAATTTTTTTTTTTTATATATACTAATAATGGCAGTGATCAGCAACTTACGGCGGGACTGCGGAACTGTGGCGGACATTCTGAAACTGGGTGGGAACTAACTGCCACTGACATCTCCAGTGACACTAATACAGTGATCAATGCTAATAAAAAGCACTGACACTGTACTAATGACACTGGGCAGGAAAGGTTTAAAAACTGGGGTGATCAAAGGGTTAACAGTGTGCTGTGTGTGTTTTACTATGTGTGCTGTGTTGTGTTTTATTTGGGAGACATGCTGCTTTGTATCTCTCTGCTGTGCAGAGAGATACAAAGCAGCATGCCCATGCTGACAGGAGAGAGATCTGTGTTGTTTACACACAGATCTCTCCCCTCTCAGCCCTGCCAATGATCACCGAGTCCCAGCCAGGAATTACCGGCTGGGATATGGTGTTTAATATATCCAGCAGCCAATAGAAGGAGTGGGGAAGGGGGAGGTAAGAGAAGGGAGGAAGGTGGAAGGGAGGAAAAGAATGCGGGGGGGAGGAGTCAAGGGAAGACTCAGAAAAGTAGTGCAAGGATAATGGAAATCTAAAACTGCTACATCAAGCTTCCTTGATCAAACCAACACATTGTCATCTGTTCCATATGCATCAATTCAGGCTGACCATATTTTATCACAGTTTTTGGGGCAGTTTCTACCTTCATAGGTTATCTTATATAGTGGCAAGACAGCATTGACTGCAGGCTTCCAACCATCTACTGAGGGTGGGGAAGATTGTATTCATTTTAGAAGAATTTTCCTTTGAGCATAATACAGTAGAAGAAACATACCCAGCTTAAAATATCTATCAGATTCTATATCTTTCACGCTACCTAGGAACATCAGCTTCAGATCTAGGTGGAGAGGGCAATCAGACAGGTCCTTAAAAGGTCTCAAGAACCGACTGCCAATAGGGAACAATAGAGGGGCATTGCCACACCATATGGAAGAAGGAGCCAGGAGAGGATAGACAGCAGGCACAAAGTAAAACAGTATAGTAGAAAAGTATAGTAAACCCTATGCAGAAATTTGAACTGTATAAATCTATCACCAGCCTAGATCATATTGTTAACATAGGGACCTATGAACTCCTCCCATTTATCATCAGTGAGGTCAGGAATGTCAGTCTTGGTGAAAGAAGAGGTGTGGGCCACTGAGAGCCAAAGATAAAGGGAAGACAATGAGGTTAGCAGGCATTCCACTGTATCTGGCTGGAGCACAACCTCGGCAGGAAATTGGGCTCAAGCTGCATGTCACAGTTGAAGGTGTTGAAAGTACATATTATGTGGTAACCCAAATTTCTCCAGCAGAGCAGCAAAGGAGGACATTTTCCCAGCAGTAATGATATGTTGCAAAGTTACTGTTCCTCAAGGAGCCCAAATCTGGGGAACAGGCAGGAGGAAAAAATGTTGCAACTGAGGATTACCCCAAAGGGGGATGTGAGGGAGTAAGTGGATTCCTCCTTATAAATTACCCTAGCCAGTACCCAAACCCCAACCATTGTGCGCATGGGTCCTGTAACCAAGGGGTGAGCCTTGGGACCCCAATATACCAGATTACTCAAGGCAGCATACTATCCCAATAAAGCTGCTTCTAAAGTCACTGCTGCATTTTGCTTGGGCTGGCTAAACCACCACCGGACCGTTACCAACACCTCCGCTAAGTAGTAGAGTTGAAAATTAGGCAGAAATAAACCCCCACTGAGAAAGGGGCAATTGGAGTGTTCTCTGCAGTAACCTAGGAGTTTTGTCCAACCATATGAAGTAGACTATAATGTCATCCAGTTTAACAAAGAATGCCCTTTGGTATGGGCACTGGGGTATTTCTAAAGAAGCAGAGAAATTTAGGGAGATAAACCATTTTCAAGAGGTTTACTCTACCCACTGGGGACAATGGCAGTGTATGCCATGCCTGACATTTACGAGTGAATTGAGAAGTCAGGAGTGCAATGTTGTCATCTATATATGCACCTCCAGGCACCCTCACACCTTGACCCCAAGGTAAGTGACCTCCTCTATCCACTGCAATGGCATATCGTATCCTCCCCCAGGTGTGAAGGGAAAACAGGACAGACTTCTCCAAATTTATCCAGATACCCACACAAATCAATAATAGCCAGAGCAACGAGGAACCCGCTTAGGAACCCGCTTCTTGTAGGTACAGTAGGGCATCATCCGCATATAGGGAAATTTTTTCACAGCACTTTCCCACTTTAATACCTTGCACCCATGGATCCTGTCGCAGCAGGATTGCCAGGGGCTCAATGGCCAGAGTGAACAGGCCCGAGGATAGAAGGCAGCTTTGTCTCATACCCCTAGGCAAGGGGAAGGGAGCAGACAGTACTCCATTAACTTATACTCTGGACTACGATACAACAGCTGAAGCCACACTATGAAGTTAAGCCCAAAGCCAAAAGTCTCCAACACTTTCCACAAATACCCCCATTCGACCGAATCAAATACCTTCTCAGCATCAAGAGAGACCACAACCCCAGGGGTATCCTCAGTTGCGAGAGCTATATGGATAAACAAGTGCCTGATATTAATGTCAGTACCCCTACCTGTCATAAATCCAGGTTGGTCCGGATGTACCAATGCCATTATAACCGAGTTGAGTCAGCAGCAGAGGCGGACTGACCATTCGAGCACTCAGGCACTGCCCGAGGGACTGGGGTCAGTAGTGGGCCCCATGAAATGCCCCTGGTACCTTTTATAGACTTTGTTTGAGTGTTATTTGCATGTGGGCAAGGCCACAGGGACCCCATGATCCCCTATTGCCCGGGGGCCCCATGAGTTGTCAGTCCGCCCCTGGTCGACAGGCCAGAATTTTAGTGAGTAGCTTAAAGTCAACATTCAATAATGATATAGGGCGATAAGAAGAACACAAATCAAAATCTTTACCTGGTTTGGGAATTGCAACTATCACCGCCTCTGACATAGAGGAGGGAAGATCCCCTTCCTTCATGGAGTTTACTAACATGGTATGCAGTTGGGGGGCTAGATCCTCTGCATATGTCTTATATTTTCCACAGGAAACTCATCCTGGCCTGGAGAATTCCAGACTGAAAGGAGATTGTTAGCTGTACCTCCTTCAGAGTGATTGGGGAGTCTAAACAGGCTCAGTACGCAGTACTCAGCACAGGGAAGTCCATGCCCAAAATATAGGAGTTAAGCTCATTAGGAGTATAAGTCATAAGTATGAGGTGTACAGTCCCTCATACTAAACAGCAAAGCAGTCTGTAATAGTCACAGATAACATAAGAACCTCCCTGGAGGAGGCAAGGATACAGGGCACACTCATAACAGTGGTGGGTTTTTTTCCAGAAAATCCAGACCAATAGCCTGCCAGTCCATTCTCCTTGTTCGAGTATCCTTTGTGACTGGTGAAGCAACCGTTTTTAGCCAAAGAAATATGAAGAAGGAGAACCTGTCTAGCCGAAGCCTGCAGTCATACATTTGTGTGTTCTTAGTGAGAACATATCGTTGTTCTAGTCTAGAGGCATCAGCTTCAGCCCTAGCCAGGTCAGTCTTCAACTCCATACATACCTGTCCTATCAAAGTCTGCCACGCCACTGGCTCCTCCACAGTATTATAATTAGTACACCAAAACTCAACTAAGTGTCACCTAAAATCAATGTCCACCTATTGACAGTCCCCACAGCTGATCTGAAGGAATCTGGGAGAGGGAGAGCTGTGATAGGACAGGGGCGTGGTCTGAAATGCCCCTAGGTAGGATGCCCATCTGTCGAACCTTAGAGAGGAGAGCACTCCCCACATAGGCAAGGTCTATTCAAGAAAATGTTTATAGGCGGCGGAGGGACAATTATATTCCCTGGTAGATGGGCTTTTCCACTGCCAGATGTCAGTAAGACCATAGGTCTCGGCCCATTTAGAAAAATCAGATGTGGAAAGCCCACCAGGGGAGAGCCTGTCCATCTCAGGGTCTGGCAGCATATTAAAATCCCCCATAGTCAGAATGCTATCTGTGGAATGTGTAGCCACTAGAGAGACAACCTTATAAAGCAGCCTAGGGGAAGCTGGAGGAGGAACATACAGTCCCACCAAAACTAATTCAAGACCCTCTATTATAGCATGAAGCACAATGTACCGTCCATCTGGGTCCAAATCCAAGTGAAAAAACTGGAAGGGCAACGACTTCTGGACCAAAATGCTCACTCCTCTAGCAAAATGGAGTGATATCCCATCCAGGGCTTTTTTGGGCTATGGGTCTTACTACCCAATAAAGGGGTGTCTTGGAGGATGCATATATATGGGTCATAAGCCTTCAAGAAACAGAACACCAAAGATCATTTAATAGGGGAATTTAAACCTCTTGTGTTTCAAGAGACCACTGTCAAATCAGCCATGGTATCAGGACAGGAAATGTGGCACCATGAGGGCTGTAAGCACCAGGACCCAGATGGAATGGTAACATGTCAACAGTCCTAATCACAGGATCACAGCAAGTATGAGATGGACAATTTGTGCATTATTAATAAAAAGCAGTAAAACAATGAACAACATAAACAGTCCCAAAGAAACACCCCTCCCCAAACTGAGGGCGGTATAAAACCCATTCCCAAACATGGTGTGCATTCACACCTTGGCAGACAGTCTGTCAAAAGGCAAAAAGAAAGGTCCAAAACAGGATCAACAGTCTCTGGAGACCAAATATGGAGGTACAAAAAACTTAAAAAGTGTGATTACAAACAGCATCAAACAACTATCATGGCCTGTGGGCCGCATCCAACCAGGAGGCCGCATCCTCAGGTGAGGTAAAAGAAACAAACTTGAACTCTGTCTTGAACCTGTAGCTTTGCTGGGAAAGGCATGTTGTATTTGAAGCCCTTAGCTCTCAAATGGGTATGAATATGGTCAAAGGACATCCGAAGACGTTGGGTCTCCACGGAGTAGTCTGGGAAAATGAGGAGTTCAACATTCTCATACAGCAAATCTCCTTGGGCTCAGGCCTCCCACAGAACCATGTCATAATCCCGAAAGTTCAACAATTTAAAGATGAAGGTGCGGAGGGGGAGCACCAGGAGGGCCTCTATTAGGAGGGATGCAGTGGTCCTGCTCCACCACAAAACAGGGAGAAAAGGTAGCCTGAGGTAGGAGTTTCTCCAAGAGGTTCTATGTAAAGACCATCCAGTTTGTGCCCCCTGACCCCTCTGGGAGACCAAGGACACTTAAGTTGTTATGGCAATTGTGATTCTCAGCATCTTCTGTCTGAGACTCCAGGTACTTCACCTTGACCTTCAGAGTATGGAGGTCCGCCAAGTGGTCACACTGCAGGTCCTCCACATTAGAAACCCACTGCTGCCACGTGGCCCTGGAAGGCATCCAAGTCTTTCCCGGTGGACATGGACCACTTTGGTCTCCAGCATGGTCTGGCACTGGGTAATTGCCTGCAAAAGTGCTTGGAAGTCATTAGAGGCTCCTATGTCTCTCCTCTGTCTGAGTCACCATGTTACAATGAGGAATTGCGGTGGACACGGCTTCCATATCTGGTATCTCCTTGGAGCAAGCATTTGAGTGAGTCAGGCTAGCGCTATGACCCTGACACATGCCCTCTGGTGCTTGGTAGTCAAAAGCATTGTGAATAGTGACGAATGAGCCACTTGAAGCAATCTGTCAGCAGGATAGGTAAGCTGGACATTAGAGCCCAGCTTCCAGCGCCACCTTGGACACGCCTCCCAAAATCACGTATTTTTACTTGGTGTTGTGCAGTGGAGCCGCCATGTATCAGTATATCTGCTATGGGGAATCTTTTAAATGGCTATGTACCTGTAAAGCCTCCTTTTGTAAAGACATCCAAAAGCCCTGATATTTCTGATGAGTGATGCCATCTTATTTATGATGTCAGCAACCCAACAGACACAGAGTTCTCAGATGACATGTTATTGTATTTTCCTCCACTCCCCCCCTGGCAGCTACATAATAAAACAGCACAGAGAGTAATTTGAAGAAGAAGGCTATGATGTTCTAGAAGGGAGGTGTATAATGTGCTGTGTTAGGGAGATGACTCTCCTGGAGATATCAACTTTTCTAGCAAATTTAAACACGACAAGTAAATTAAAAATCATGTATGGAAATGAAAAACCACTGCAATAAGAATTTAAAGTACTTGTTTTTTCTGTGATTTTACCTGCATAATTTTAAATTGGTAACATGGTCTCTTTAACCAATTTCCATCTGCCCTATAGAAGATGTACTGCTGCAGGACAGCTGCTCTGTGCAAAATCATGTATACATATGTGATTTTGCACTTCTTAGTTTAGGGGGAGCTCGCACTCCCGATGAGTCACTTCTGCTGTGATTGGTCTCAGCACAAGACGATCAGTGTGTGCTAGCCAATGAATGACCGCCAGCACATGCTGATCGCCTAGGAGAGAGACAGCACACAGATCTTCCTATGTAAACAAGGCAGAGCTGTGTCCTGTCAGTGGTGATCTGCTGGATTTCCATTTCCTGTAGAGCAGGGAATAAAATACAGTACATGGCCTAGTAAAAACACCTACATGTACACACAAAAGCACTGGTTAGGCACACAGTTGACCTTTTGATTGCCCTAGATGTTTAACCCCTTCCCAGCCAGTGTTATAAATACAGTGACAGTGTATATTTTTAGTACTGATCACTGTATTGGTGTCACTGGCTTCCACATAGTGTCAGTTAGTGTCAAATTGTCCACCGCAATATCACAGTCTCGCTATAAGTCGCTGATTGCCTCTATCTAGTATAAAAAATAAATAAAAATTCCAGTATATATACACACCATACTTTGTAGATGCTGCAACATTTGCGCATACTAATCAATATACGCTTATTGGAATTTTTAACCACAAAAATGTAGCAGAATACACATTGGCCTAAATTTATTAAAAAAATTGATTTCAATTTTTTTTATTAGATATGATTTATAGCAGAAAGAAAAAAATATTGCTTTTTCAGTACTTTTTCATTTATAGTACAAAAAATAAAAACCCAGTGGTGATCAAATACCACAAAAGTAAGGTCAATTTGTGGGGTAAAAATTCCATAAATTTCATGTACAGCGTTGCTTGACCGTGCAATTGTCAGTTAAAGTATAGCAAAAAATGACCTGGTCATGAAGGGGGGGTTAAGTCTCCTGGATGTCAAGTGGTTGAGATCTTTTCTACCTGGCCACACCTACACATTTCCCCATTTGGTGGCACACTCCAATTTTGGCAATTATTTCAGAAATATTATTTCTCAATGATATGTGTGTTGGCAGTTGTTGCAAGCCCCAGTAGTATTATAATGCTTTTACATAGAGGTGCTCTGATCATTAAAATCTGACATATGAGACAAATAGTAAGACCTTTGACCACAAATATCACCACCTTCTCATAAAGACTGCAAAACAGTTGGTCAGCTAAGGGTGAATTTTATTTTTCTATTACCATTATATACATTTTTTTGCCTTTGCGATGTTAAAACATGTTTTATCTTCTCTTTTGAAAAGCAATCTGTAATACCTGAAACAAATTATACTGCAATTTGGATCAATAGATTCATTGCTTAAGTGAATGCTCCAGCTGTCCAGTTTAACAACCATCTTCATATCAATTGTACATTTACAATTTCACATAATGTATACATTCTCAAGTTGAATTAATGTAGATCAGTGTTTCTCAACTCCAGTCCTCATGGACCCCCAACAGGTCATGTTTTCAGGATTTCCATTATTTTGCACAGGTGATTTGATCAGTTTCACTGCCTTAGTAATTACCACAGCTGTTTCATCTGAGGGAAATCCTGAAAACATGACCTGTTGGGGGTCCATGAGGAGTTGAGAAACACTGCATTAAAATGATGTGCACTGCCCTGCACTGAAAATAGTAGAACATGCTCTATTTTATCACAGCATCATGCCACAATGCATGCAAGCACACTGCAAGAATCAAAAAAGTCTGCTGAAACTCCCTTTACAGATATCGCTTCATGAAATTAAAAAAAAAAATGAAAAGGATATTGCAGCACATTGCAACAAGCATCTGAATGCATGGTAAAGCATGTGCATTTATGTGTGCCTAAAGCATACTTTTCGGTGTGAATGGGCACACATGTGGATCATCATCTACATCAGTGTTTCTCAACTCCAGTCCTCATGGACCCCCAACAGGTCATGTTTTCAGGATTTCCCTCAGATGAAACAGCTGTGGTAATTACTAAGGCAGTGAAACTGATCAAATCACCTGTGCAAAATAATGGAAATCCTGAAAACATGACCTGTTGGGGGTCCATGAGGACTGGAGTTGAGAAACACTGATCTACATTAATTCAACTTGAGAATGTATACATTATGTGAAATTGTAAATGTACAATTGATATGAAGATGGTTGTTGAGAAACACTGGTTTAATGCATTGGTGGGAACTGCTGCTATTGAAATATATATATATATATCATTTCATGCCACTGGCATAAATGCATGCCAGTGCATCTGGTGTGAACAGAACCTAAGCCAAATCCTAGCTTAAAAAGTTATTTGCAAGGTGAAGTCATTGCCTTTTGTATCTTATTCCCACAGCTTGAATGGAAAACTGTCCACACCCCAAATCATTTACCAATTTAACAGCCATTAAAGCTTTAACCTTTCTCACGCAATAAGACAAACAATTAAGTTTAATACCAAAATGGCATCTATCTCGGTGATATGCTGCAGCATTCCTGCTGTTAAAAACATGAAGCTTTCTGCATTTTAATCTTTTAATAGAATAAAGTTTTCCTGGTGTCGCAATAAATATCGAATGAACAGAGTAATTAAAAAAAGTATATCTATTTGTAGTAAAATGTAGTAAACAATTTAAATACAGTAGTACAAATGAATTCTTATCTGTAGAAAATAATTGAGCAATAGTTTGCACATAAGTGTAAAACACTCCTTTACTAATAATGTATAATACAATGGAAATTCTACGGAACAATTCCTCCTTGGTTTGATAATAGAATGATATTTAAGCTCGATATCTACCTTTGCTACTACCCATACCTCCCAACTACACTGCTCAAAAATGTTAAAGGAACACTTTTTAATCAGAGTATAGCATCAAGTCAATTAAGCTCCTGGGATATTTATCTGGTCAGTTAAGTAGCAGAGGGGGTTGTTAATCAGTTTCAGCTGCTTTGGTGTTAATTGCATTAACAACAGGTGCACTAGATGAGCAACAATGAGACAACCCCAAAACAGGAATGGTTTTATAGGGGGAGGCCACTGACATTTTTTTCCCCTATTCATCATTTCTGACTGTTTTTGTATTTGGCTAGGGTCAGTGTCACTACTAGTAGCATGAGGTAATACCAGGACCTTACAGAGGCTGCATAAGCATTCCAAATCCTCCAGGATGGCACATCAATACATGCCATTGCTAGAAGGTTTGCTGTGTCTCCCAGCACAGTCTCAAAAGCATGGAGGAGATTCCAGGAGACAGGCAGTTACTCTAGGAGAGCTGGACAGGGCCTTTGAAGGTCCTTAGCCCATCAGCAGGACTGGTATCTGCTCTTTTGCGCAAGGAGGAGCAGGATTAGCACTGCCAGAGCCATACAAAAAGACCTCCAGCAGGCCACTGGAGTGAATGTCTCTGACCAACCAATCAGAAACAGACTTCATGAGGGTGGCCTGAGGGGCTGACGTCCTCTAGGGAACCCTGTGCTCACTGCCCGGCACCATAGAGCTCGATTGGTATTTACCATGGAACACCAGAATTGGCAGGTCCACTACTAGCACCCTGTGCTTTTCACAGATGAGAGCAGGTTCACCCTGAGCACACGTGAAAGGGTCTGGAGAAGCCATGGAGAACATTATGTTGCCTGTAACATCGTTCTGCATGACTGTTTTGGTGGTGGGTCAGTGATGGTCTGGGGAGGCATATCCATGGAGGGACACACAGACCTCTACATGCTAGACAATGGCACCCTGACTGCCATTAGGTATCGGATGAAATCCTTGGATCCATTGTCAGACCCTACACTGGTGCAGTGGATCCTTTGTTCTTCCTGGTGCACAATGCCCGGCCTCATGTGGCCAGAATATGCAGGCAGTTCCTGATGAAGGAATTGATCCCATTAAATGGCCCTCATGCTTGAATGACCTAAATCCAATAGAACACCTCTGGGATATCATGTTTAAGTCAATCCAATGCCGCCAGGCTGTACCTCAGACTGTCCAGGAGCTCAGTGATGTCCTGGTCCAGATCTGGGAGGAAATACCCCAGGACACCATCCGTCATCTCCTTACGAGCATGCCCCAATGTTGTCAGGCATGCATACAAACATGTGAGGGCCATACAAACTGAGCATCATTTTGAGTTGCTGCAATGAAATTTCAGCAAAAATGACTAGTCTGCTGCATCATTCTTTCACTTTGATTTTTGGGGTGCCTTTGAATTCAGTCCTCTGTAGGTTGATCATTTTCATTTCCATCAAACAATGGGGCATCCTTATGTTCCTAACACATTACCCCCGCCCATATCAGTATAGATATCCATGTGATCTGATGTGTTCCTTTCATTTTTTTGAGCAGTATATATAGGCAAAGGACAGATGGCTGCCACAACCCCAGCTATATGGACCACAAATAATTTGCAGACAATAACTGGCTAAACCACACAAGTGATTTTCTGATTTCCATTTTTTCTTTATATTGGCTTTTTAAAAAAAAAAAAAAAAAAAAACGCAGTAAAATAGAGGCTGTATAAATAGTTTAGTACAACAAAAGACTTTGGGTAGTATAAAAGTACATTTTGTATATAGATGTACATATCAGACCCAAATGAGGGACAACTAAGGCTGCTCGAGGGATAGAAGGATTTGGTCTCAAAAGAGGGACAGTCTATCCAAATAACCCTAGGTTCACACCTAAGTGTTGTCTGCAGCGTTTTGCAGAAATCCAGTACAGCCCAGTAAACATGATTTCTTATGGGACATGTTCACACCTGTGTGTTTTTTTGGAAAGGGTCAGGGACTTTTTTTTTAATGCAAAAAGTTTTGTTTCTATAAACGTCAATGGAAATGCTGCAGCAAAGCATGTTTTGCATTTTTGCTGCACTTTTGATGCGTTTTTTAAAATCTGCCTAGCAACAAGAAAATGTTAAAAAATGCAAAACGCATCAAAAATTCAATTGCCAAAACTCCAGTGCAGAAACGGCTCAAATGCAATCTGCGTAAGTGTGAACCTAGCCTAAAGGCCAGCTGGTAGCTATGCTACTGGCTCCGCTAAAATATAAAAGCACAATTCTGACTTAGGCTTGGTTCTCATATGCATTTTGTGTTTGATACTTTCTCCAGTGCTTTTTGGAGTTTTTGTGTTTTTCTACACTCCTTTTTGAAGTGTTTTTACCACGTTTTGCGTTTTGTTCAGCCCTTTTTTTTTTTTTATTAAAGTGGGATTTTTTTTTTGTTGCTGGGCAGAATAAAAATGCAAAACACGGCAAAAACTCACTACCATGGATTTCAGCAGCTTCTTCATTGAACTCTATTGTAGCAAAATGCTGCTTTTTCCTTTTTAAAAAGTCCCTGACCCTTAAAAAAAAACGCAGCAGCTCAAAAAAGCATAGATGTGAACATGTTCCATAGGAAACCATGTTAAATGAACAGTAGTGTGTTTCAGCAAAAAGCACTAAAAAATGCATTGGTGTGAACAGAGCCTAAGGGCTTATTTAAACCAACAGCAAATTGTGTCACCCATCTGGAAAGTGATCTGCGATAGATCACTTTTCAAGGGGTGGTTGACAGATGGAGGAGACATGCTATGTGGTGACCCACCAAATGCAACATAGGGTATAAGAGCTTGTTCACATAGGCAGACAGGTTTCTGCACACACACCACACCACCACCAAGTGAATAGGGTGATGCCACAACTAGCCATGCAGTTCTAGCGCAGTGGTGCAGGCTTTTCAGGGTTGAAATAGGTAGTGAGGAGGTGACTGGGAAGCAATATGTCAACAGCCTCTTTTCAGATGAGTGGCAAAGGCTGTTGCAAGCCCAAATGTAAAATGTACAACCCTGTCTGGCGACTGTTGCAGCTGAGGGGGGCTGTTCAAGAGGGCAGTCAAATTCTGTCTCAACCACCTAATTTTATTGTGCCTTCATCCTCCCATGTGAACAAGCCCTTATACACTTGTGTTAGAATGCTCCACATTATATAGGGATGACTTACAACAGACTTAATTTTTCCAGTGGCCTAGCAAACTTGCATTAAAAAAATCAATAAGAACTTAGAAAATAAATAGAATATATACAGAAATATATAGAAAAATATAAACTTTCCTCAAATCAGACTGAATCTTAAGCCTGGGTTCACACTGATGCTGTCCGGAATTCGCAGCGTTTTCTGTGTGAATTCTGCACCACATCAGAATCGCACCCCGTTCATGCGAACAGCTGTGGGTGTGTATGCTAAGTTAACAACACCCCAAAATCGGTCTGCAAAACGCAGTACAATGTGCAGAATCGGATCGCATAGGTGTGAATATCCATGCGATCTGATTTTAATGCGGACCAAAAAAAAGGGTCCTGCACCTTTTTGGAGCCGATGAGATGCAATTTGAGCCATACATAATGTATGGCTCAAATCGCACCGCACACAAATCGCATGTGATATTCAAAGGCATGCGGTGTGGTTCCTGTGTGAATCACATACGATGTACCATACCACATGCGTGTGAACCTAGCATGAAAGGACAAAACTTTGCCAGGTAGTAGGAATGGGCATTTGTCTACATGTGAAGTAATCAGAGCTTACTGCTGAAATACATACTGGGGTTGATTTACAAAATCTGGTGCAGCTGTGCATGGTAGTCAATCAGCTTCTAACATCAGCTTGTTCAATTAAGCTTTGGCAATAAAACCTGGAAGCTGGTTACCATGTACAGCTGCACCAGATTTTGCACTTTCCAGGTTTAGTAAAGCAACACTTTTATATGCAAGAATACAACAATGGCATTTCTCTGCTAAAATGCTTCATGAAGCATATTTTCAGAAAGCAATCTCCCAGTATGCTTATTAATAACATGGTGATAAATTACATCGTAACAAATCTAACAGCAACAATCACAGATAATTCCATTTCCATGCCACAAAAAAATCATTCAGTGCTCTTTGGCTTAGGAACAGTCAAGATATTCAGACTCTAAGGGAAGGTCGGTCAGAAATCCTGCATTAATGATTTCATTTGCTGCATGGTTTATGCTAAGGTCACACTTGAGCGTCTGTATTTTCATACATTTTTCATGCATTGCCATTGGTTTTATTGCATTTTCATGCATTTTTTACTTTTCTTCTATTGAGGTCTTGGGTAGCACCAAAATAACCACCTGCATCTTTTTGTAAGTTATGCAGAAGTGTGTTACATATGTGTGAATGGGCCCAATACACAATAATGAGATACCTCTTGTCGTGCATTGTCACCCAACAAATCGCAAAAGAGTGAACAATGATTGAAGAATTAAAAGTAGGAGTTACATATCCATTTGTTATATAATGGAAGTATGCCTTAGGGCCAGTTCACATTACATGCGTTTTGTGTGGTATTTTTTTTCTGCACCCAAAATGCACAGAAATTAGGTTCTATGTTTGTCAATGTCATAGTTCACATCAGTGCTTGCAGTTCCAGTCCGTTCAGGTTGCAGAAAAAAAAGTAGAACAGGCTGCATTTTTCCTGCACAGAACTGTACTGGAACGCAGTAAAATGCACGGAATGCACCAAAAACGCACTGGAACATGCGTGTCCCTATTTAAATTTAAGAAATAGACAGGGAAAAAATGAACTGGAAAGCATCAAAAAATGCACTGGAACGCATCAAAAATGCGCCAGAATGTGTGAAAAAATGCACATGCAGAAACTCATCTGGAACGCATCTGGACTGAGCTGGCCCTTAAAGCTTAATCTCAGGTGCACAGCTAAATACACAGATGGGGGAAAAAAAAAAAAAAAAAAAAAAAAAAAATATATATATATATATATATATATATATATATTTTTTTTTTTTTTTTTTTTTTTCTTGTGTGTTTATTTTACCTGTCAAAAGGATTTGTATTTTTGTATATCCAGTTCATAGCTTAGCACACCTCTTCCACATAGCACTACCCTGTCTAAGGCTAGGTTCACACCTATGCAGGTTGCGTTTTTAGCCATTTCTGCATTGCGTTTTGCAAGGGGGGGGGGTTAATTTTCTTTTTTATTTTACTTGTTGCTAGGCAGACCTAAAACGCATAAAAAATGCAGTAAAAACACATAAAAATGCAATACATGCTTTTCTGCAGCGTTTCCATTGAAGTCTATAGAACCAAATGCAATTACAGTGGAAACTTATCGGATGAAAACACACAGGTCTGAACATGTCCCATAGGAAATCATGTTAAATGGGACTGTACTGCATTTCTGCAAAACGTAAAACGCTTCGTTGTGAACCTGGGTGACAGAGAAGGGCCTGATCTTTCTCTGCTGCAATATCATTTTCACTTATAGGTCCCCTCCTATCCCCACCCTGTGAATGGACAGTGAAAGGAAAAGCAGTAGAGCTCATCTCTCTGTCCTCTCTTTCTATTAGTAGGCTCATTGCACTGCAGTACAACTGACTGGCTCTATGTACTTTCCCCCAACTCTCTGAGCCCTGCTGCACAGTAGGCTGCTAGATGCGAATACCAAGTCAAATTCATGCTCTTATGCTGCTTTCCTTTAACACACTTCCTATCCTAGGGTAACAACACTTGCTCATTGTACTTTGTTAGCAGCATTGTCAACCTAGGACAGGAAGTATGTTACTGGCAGGATCACCAGGTGACAAAGGGAAAACAAGCTTTAAAAAAAAATGAATGCAGCCACCACATATAAGGACATTGAGCTCCAACATATCCATTTTCATTATTTGGTTTAGATATAATCTCATGTACCCTATTAAAGCAGAACTCCAGGCAGATACAAAGTCCAACTGTGATAATGCTCACTTACTACACTGTATTGGCAGCATTGTCGCCATTGTCTTAGAACTACAGAGCAACTTCCCCATTCCATAGAGTGTGTGTGTGTGTGTGTGTGTGTGGGGGGGGGGGGGGGGGGTTCCACAGAACTCAGGGCTGATTTCAATGTCTGATATTTCAGGGCTGCATTATCTGCTCACTGCAGGAAATTAGAAGCAGAATCAATGGGTATATTTGCACTTATTGAAATTATATTCCAAAATGCTTTCTATTGTATATTTAAAAACACAAATAAGAACAAATAACATACGTTCATTGTTAGAGCTATTATACACTTTAAGGTTTGCACAGTACATGTTGAGTAACCTGTAATAGTTAAAAGAATGGGTAAATATATAACATACTGCCAGGCTGGTCAAAACGCAACTCTGAGTATGGCTAGAACGGCTGGCGTAGACAAGCTGATTGTGTTATTACCAGAAGTAGTAACTCCATTCATACTTGTCAGCTAACCTGCTCTATCATAAATGAATGTGTTGTAGTATACATTATCAAGTGATCCATATATCTGTATTACCAGTTCAATAACATGTTTCTAGGATATGGACAGTATGAGGGAGTAAAAAAATACGAAGAGGAGTATTTCCTAACATTCATTTCCCTTGATGTCATTTGACAAAATTAATTCTATATACTAGCACAAAGAAGTAGTTAGTACTACAACTGCATTCTGATTATTAAAAACTACTTGTCCAGAAAGCCCCCCTGGCTCAGGCCTGCCAGAATTAGTTTTAGTATGAACAATTCTTACTCCAAGAGTAAAAAGGGTTGATTTATTAAAACCGGAGAGTGAAAAATCTGGTGCAGCTCTCTATAGAAACCAATCAGCTTCTATCTTCAGCTTGTTCAATTACTCTTTGACAATAAAACCTGAAAGCTGATTGGTTGTGTCCTAAAATCACCGATTCTAACAATATCTTATCTTGCATATGATTATTTTTAATACATTTTTTGTTCCATTAAACACATTAAATGTACCTAATGAGTTTATATTACTCTGGTAATAAAAGCAAACCAAATTGTATTAAGATAAGGAAATAAATGTTCAACAATGCTCATTGATGGCCATATGTTCTCACCTTCATGACTTGATATGAATTTTCAGTTTAGTCGCATTTCATCTGACATAGTGAATAACAATAATAATAACTTACCACTTCCAGTATATATAAGCTGCATACTCTCAAATTCCAGACAAGTGTAAGTTGGGTCTAAGACGTCACTATAGTTAGCCATTTCCATGTCCATTACGGAAATATAATGTTTCATTGCCAGTTAAGGCACCCAGTGACTTTAAGTAATACCCTCTACTATGTTCTGTCAGTAATCTATGAAAGACATTTCTACCAAATGAATTCTGTGCTCAAGGTGGAGTCTTGGAAATGCTTCTGCGTGCTACTTTCTACCTTTACCTCTTTTTTTATGGTACTTTGAGGCAATTCTTCTGATAGTCTTGGAATGCTCAGCGAATATTCTTATCATAATGTTGTTTGTCATTTTTTTTTCTTAGCAGGCAAGCTTAAAAGATACCCTATAATGACACATCTATGTTTCATCTAATAAAAGTGTACTTATCTTAATTTTATCATTCATGTTGTAAAAATCAACTTGTTTACACAAAAGCTTTGTAAATCCACAACATATAACATATAATTCAGCTTCAGCATCACTGCAATGAAGACTGCAGCTCTAAAAGTGTAAAAAAATATATATTTATTTTTCAATGTTTTATACCAGTTACATTAAGGCAGACTTATTTTAACTTATAGCATACTTTCACATTTACTCGAAAATAGTTTTTTCATGCAACTCTCCCTATTTTTTGTTGCCTGCTGTGTAACCAATAAGTAATTAGCAAGTATGTCTGCCGTCATTTTCTATTAGTTTGAAAGTTTTTTATAAACATAATTATTGATTCAGTAATACACTTTAAATGATATGTGTGTTTAACTTAAAATCCACTGTATACTACAGGATTTCTCAACTGGGGTTCGACGGAAGGCTAGGGTTCCCCCAGACGTTGAAGGGTTCCTTCATTGTGCCTCTTGGATAAGTTCCCATTGACACCAATTATCCTTTTAGCTATCTGTAAGGGGGGAACTCTTCCCAATTGCCACAAGTGAAAGGAACATTCTTCCCACTGACCATCACACTGATATATCATAAGTTGTAGATATAGTCATTTTTAGCAGGAGTTCCCTGAAATTGGAAAGTTACTTCAAGGGTTTCTCTGTGCTGAAAAGGTTAAGAAAGGCTGGTATACTATATAGAAAAGGCACCTATGCAAGCAGAACCGAAGGGAGGAACTCCCAACTATAATCACTGGATACAAATTGCAGCACCCTGGTGTTCAAAACTCAATGGGTACTTTGCTGAGAATTTAGGAAACATTAGGCGCTTGCATTATAAAGCAAGTAGCTGTTTTGTAGCAGTGCTACAATATATAAATTTGCATTCAGAGCATAAGGAGTATTGGAGGGGATAAACACTGTAAAAAACAGTTTTTATTTTTCAAGTACTTTTCATTTTGTTTTAACAAGGAAGGAGGGGTGGGGAAACCTGTTTTGTAACTTTATAGATATTCATTCTTTAGGTCTCATGCACACTAGAAAAGCTAAACACTGCTTTAGAAACGTTGGACAAAGAAATGCTAATGTTTTAGTGTTTTTTGCAGACCCAAAGGGCCTGGTATGGATTGGGGGGGATCACCATGTCATTTTTTTTATTTATTTATTTTTTTTTATTGCTGGCAATGTTTTTTTTTTACATTCAGTTGATAACTCCCTCCGTTGTTAAGGATGCAGCGACCAGGTTCCTGGACCTTGTCAGTGAAGAAAAAAAAAACTCTGTTAAATGCTGTGCATCAGCATTTAGCAACGTTTAGGAGAGTTTGGTAGAGTTTAGGAGCTGTCAGCATTTTTTTCTGCCAAAATGCTGCTGCCAAAATGCTGATGCACTGTCCCTAGGTTTTCTTTTCCTGCTGCTAAACGCTACTGCTACTAAAAGCTTCTAAAAGTCTATGTGTGCATGGGCACATAGGATAACGTGGAGGACCTTTTTGAAAGCAGTAAAAAAAAATGCCTAACTCCCCTAAAAGTGACTGCAAAAACACCCTGTGCACATGAGGCCTTAAAAAAAAACATCAACCAAAAGCACCAATGCTACTGAAATTGCTAATATTTGACTATAGACATCTAATACCATAAAATGCCAAAAATACCATAAGGAATACACCTCAGTACATCACATGTAGATGCCAAGAGTGGTGAAATTCACTGTGAGACATGTAAAGTTTAAGCCCACCCCATTCCCTTTTAGAACTGATACATTGGTCCCTAACTCTTGGACCAATATTAAGAAACACAAGGGTTTAGTGTATGGAAATAAGCTCTTGACCATGGTAGCTGGTCAATATTTGCTTAACAACATCCTGGGTCTTGGATCTCCCATTGCTGCTGATCATTTAGCCCTGTAAACGTGGCCATTGAGTTGTAAGAAAAGATCTGTCCAGGGTTCAATGTGAAAGGATCTAGATAACCTCCATTTTGTTAATGTATGCCATTTTAAGTATTAAGTTAGCTTTTTGCAGATATATTAGAAGCTTAATGAAACTGTTTTAGTTGTTCAAGGATGTATCAACAGAAGCTAACATGACCCTGACAATGTCTTTGTCTGGTTGTTTCTCAGAAAGCTAGCCAAAACAATTTGTACCAAGAAATGTATATGTCATGTTTCACGTAGTTAGCTCATGATGGAAACTTACAAGTTACAGTTTTTGAAACTCGCTCCCCCCTCCCTTATTTTTCTGTATCCTATATAATCTTAGTAATGTCTAATAAACTTTGAACATCTCTGAACATAAGCTGCCGTTATTTCCGTGTTCAAGGGGTGTTCCCAGAATTCTGCTGATAAACCAGAAATCTCTCCACAGACCGGGGGTCTCTGAGGGGATAAAGAAAATCATCCTTTCACACTGTAGACAGTATGTTTTCTTACATAACAATAACATCTGTTTGTAGACAAGTCAACAGTACCTTCCTCCTATAACTGATGCTTGAACTTAGATCATTCAGGTACTGCCATGGGGGGGCAAGCAACAATGCAAACCTTTATTTTAATACAGTTCAGTAGGGAATAGCTCCTTTTAAAAGGCTTTAAAGGTAACATTAAAATATACAATCATTAAAAAAACCATGCTTGGGGGGGGGGGGTGCATGTAAAGCAAAAGTGACATTTCCAAAGAAAAACGAACACCATTTAAATTGCCACTAAATGCAATTTCCATGATGCTTTGTTTGTAAATATGGTGACTGGATGTACAGTATCTTTCAACTTCTATACCAGGTTCATATCCTAGATGAAGGTCTGGTATTCATTGTAAAGGTTGACCTCACAAAAATGGGGTGGGATTCCCCAAAGGTGTCAATATCAGACTGTTATACTTGAGGGTCTGATATGGATTTTGAGGGGAACCTCACACAAAAATCTATATCAGACCCTTATCTGAGCATACAGACTGGATGGCCAGGAAAATGTGGTGCTGTCTGTGCCCCCTTCTTCCTCCAGGACCTTACTGGACCACATGCCCTACACATGAGGAGGGTACCTTGCAAGATAGGCCCCCCTGGAAAAGTACCTGGAGTCTGTAGGGGGATTTATCTGAATCTGGATGTCCCCTTTAAAATACTGTGACCCTCCAGATATCCATCCCTTGCATGAATGAGTAATGGGTACATAATACCCCAGGTTGCTCATTCACAAAGATAGTAAAAAAACACTTAACACCATGACAAGGGTCATGTTTTTTTTTGTCAAGGGACAGGTCCCTTACTAAAAAAAAGGTCCCTTGATATAAATCCATCACCAATCATGTCATCCAGTGATGTACTGTAAATCCATGTGAATGATGATAAATGATGCCCACAGAGCCACCCAAGCAAAGTACGCTGACCTCCAAGATAGTACACTCCTTCCACACTCTCACCATGAAAGACATTTCTCCAGCTGGTAGTTGAATGTAAATGAAGGGAGGATCCTAGGTAAGGTCATTGAATAAATATGGTCATGACCATAACTGGTAAATTTACATCAGCCAGCATCCCAACTCCTTTATTTACATTCAGCTGCCAGCTAGAGAAATGTCATTTGCAGCAAGAGTCCATCGAGAACAGATTGTCTAAGTGGGCAGTGTGTCTTGTTTAGGCAGGTCAGCAAACATCATTCACTATGACTGTTGTGGCTCTATATTGCTGACATAACATGACTGACGATTCACAGTATGGGGTGTGCTTTCTTTTCTTTTTTTTCTTTTTTAATGTATAACAATATTGATACTGCCACTAAAAAAAGACTTCTGGCTGGAGAAGTCAGAGATTCAGAGGACAAATGAACTTCTCACTTATTTGATGCATAAAATATTTGGTTTGTTGAAGCTTTGCAAGTGTACATGATCCAGGCTTCACCTGGGAAGTACAAGGTTTATTGGCCTATATATCCTTTTCTCTGAGCTTTTTTTTTATTTCTTCTTGGTGGATGAGAGTTGCATAATGACATCCATGGCCGAATTGGATACGGTTGCTATAGGACCTGGATTGTGATATTTAATGCCTTCAGGCTGCTCTGTCAGCCACAGGGTTCTGGTAATTGAGCAATTCACTTACGCATGGTCAAGCACTTTTTTTCTGAAGATTGTTTCTCACTTAGTGATACCTTCACTAATCAAGGATATGGTGATTGGGAACATTCACAAGATTGTAAGGATTTTTAAGTTGAATTTATATTAATCTTATACTTGCTAGTTTTGGCTTGATTCATTGGAATATCACAGCCTTTTGTTATAATGTTTATATGTTTTAAGCATCTGTGATTTTAAGGGCTAGCGCCTACCTTTTTATATATTTATTTTTTTTGGTCAAAGTGTTTGTCGCACCTAAAGGAGCAGCTGCCTATTTATTTATATACTTACCTTTCTGTACTTTGTGGGGTGTCTTTTCTTAATTTGAACCTATTACTTAGTTTACCCATTCAGCAAACTGAGAACATGTAAAGTTTGGGTCAAACTTTACATTGCCACAAAATTTGAATCTCACACCTACTGTCTAGTGAGCTGAAATCACAAATGTTGTCAGCTTACAAACTATTGTTTATGTACTACATAGCCCCTCTTCCCTATGTATTGGAAATGGGAAGAAGGGGAGCTGTCTGTATTCCATACACTTCAAAGATAGAATAAAAAATATGGATAGATCTTGAGTCATCTGGAGTATGCTACAATACAAATTGTTTTGTAATATTGTATACCTAATAAAGTGAACACTGTTATCAGTCTTCACAGATAACACTCTAGGTTTGTCTATCTTATCTATAGGACTGTTAAACTTGTACTATTCTTTATTAGATATCATATTCAGAAATCATGGGTTAAAGCAGAAAACAAGCCAAGGCACACTAAGAAATTCAAGGTGACATCAGCTAAAGAGTATGCATGAGAATTATGTTTCCCACTTCACTAAATTTGTACAGAATATTAACTTCCTGTTCTGAAAATGTCTGCAATATAAAAAAAATCAATGTTTAAGAACCTGCCATATCCACCAAAGTGTACAAACTAACAATAATGGTAACTATAGTTTATCATGCGACAAGGCAAGAGCTATTCTGCATATGCCAGAGCCCACCCCAAGTATTGATGCCAGCTGGTGTTCACTCGAACATCTCACACGCTTTTGTATCAAGAAATACCACACAATGTTAAGGATCCATGCACACTGGGCTTAAAAAAATGCTAGTTCCCTTGGCAGAAAAAGCACTGATATAGAGCGTTTTTGTACACAGTTTGGGCAAGTTGAGGAGAATTTAGCATTTTTTTTTCTGCCAGAAAGCTCCAATCTAAAACCAAACCAGAAGGGTGTTTTATCCTGCCTCTAAATGTTGAGCCTAAAATATGCCTCTAATTGTCCTAATGTGCATGGACACATAGGAGAACACTGAGCTGCTTCTACAGGCAAAACACAAAACTGCTGTAGAAGCAGCGATTTGTAAGCCAATCTACATGGGGCCTAAAGCAACCTCCTTCTAAGAATAAATGTTTACTGGCTGTCACTGGTTTCAGTACTTTCAGAGACACTAATCGGAAACAGTCATATAACAGTCATGTGGCATATAAAGTCTGAATAAAGTCAGTCTTCTAATGTCATTTCAGGTCAGTGCTGCAGAAATCACTGAAGTCATTCCATCAATGCTGAAAGACAATCATCATTTTCCGATGCAGAGGTCAACAATGATAGCCTCTATGTACTCTCTTGTAGTGGGCAGAGCAGTGAGTAGATAATTGCCCATGGCTCTATTTACCTCACCCCAGGGATGAATGGAAACTACCCTTCACATTTTCTCCCAGGGATTCCTCCCTGTTTGAGGGAATTACATACATGGCTCTATGCACAGTGCACATGTCCTGCCTAGATGGCTGCCCCCTCTATATTGACTTATGCCAGCTAACTTTTTCTGTTTGCACATTTTTCCATTGCAAAAACTCAGGTCCCTGTTGGCAAAGCAGAGCAGAAGTACATGCTAAGTGTCCTACAAAAACATTAAGAAATATATACAGGTTTTAACAAATATGAAGGTCCAGAGATATAGGCACCTGAATTGTTATGCAAATCTTGACTATTTTTGAAAAAATCAAGCTTGGTCCTACACCTACACCTCCAAGCCTCCTATATTGCTCACATTAAAGGACAAGTAGGAAGGCACAGAAGGGAATAAGGGAAGCCCTATATTTTAGTAAAAGTCAAAACTTGCTTAGAATTTCCACCACAGACTCACTTGAAGTAAAGCATGCTAAAGATAAAAGTATGTCTACAGTGACTTCTGCAACACCCAGTTTTCCAGAGTTCCTATGTCCCAGATCTCCTGCTGATGTGGTTATTGACCTTGGCTTTGTACCTGACTTAATTTCTTCACTGCCTGCCCTGGCCTTCATCCTGTCCCCATTTCTGGTATTGTCTATTGACTTTGCTACTGTGCTCTGGTTCTTTCCCTGGCCAGCTACCTTACGTACAGGTACAGTTGTGGCCAAAATTATTCAACCCCCACTGAAATTGAGTGTTTTGGCCAGTTTGACATTGCTTTTGATCATTCAGTCATCTTGCTTACATTTACATTAAAGAGGCACTTGTAGGTCAGACAAATATAACATAACAGTTATAATGAAATAACCACAAATGTCTTTTCTGTGCTCACAGCATTATCAGTTTTATTCAACCCCCAAGTGACATTCAATCTTAGTACTTAGTACAGCATCCTTTTACAGTTATAACAGCTTTTAAACGTGAAGCATAGCTTGACACAAGTGTCTTGCAGCGATCTACGGGTATCTTCGCCCATTCTTCATGGGCAAAGGCCTCCAGTTCAGTCACATTCTTAGGCTTGCGCACTGCAACTGCTTTCTTTAAGTCCCACCAGAGGTTCTCAATCGGATTTAAGTCTGGTGACTGCGATGGCCACTCCAAAATGTTCCAGCCTTTCCTCTGCAACCATGCTCTAGTGGACTTGGAGGTATGCTTGGGATCATTGTCCTGTTGAAAGGTCCAACGTCTCCCAAGCCTCAGGTGTGTGACGGACTGCATCACGTTTCCATCCAATATCTCCTGGTACTGAAGAGAATTCATGGTACCTTGCACACGCTGAAGCTTCCCTGTACCTGCAGAAGCAAAACAGCCCCAAAGCATGATTGACCCTCCACCATGCTTCACAGTAGGCAAGGTGTTCTTTTCATCATAGGCCTTGTTCTTCCTCCTCCAAACATAGCGTTGATCCATGGGCCCAAACAGTTCTAATTTTGTTTCATCAGTCCACAGAACACTATCCCACAACTTTTGTGGTTTGTCCACATGGCTTTTGGCATACTGCAGTCGACTCTTCTTATTCTTTGGAGACAGCAAGGGGGTACGCCTGGGAGTTCTGGCACGGAGGCCTTCATTACGCAGTGTGCGTCTTATTGTCTGGGCTGAAACTTCTGTACCCACATCTGACAAATCTTTTCTCAGTTCCTCAGCAGTCACACGGGGACTTCTCTCCACTCTACGCTTCAGGTAGCGCACAGCAGTCGAAGTCAGCATCTTCTTTCTGCCACGACCAGGTAGCGTTTCAACAGTGCCCTTTGCCTTGAATTTGCGAATGATGCTTCCTAAGGTGTCTCTTGGTATGTTTAACATCTTTGCAATCTTCTTATAGCCATTGCCCTTCCTGTGAAGAGAAATCACCTCTTCTCTTGTCTTCCTGGACCATTCTCTTGCCTTCACCATGTTTGTAACCACACCAGTAAATGTCTAGAAGGAGCTGAGTATCACAGTCATTTTAAAGCTGCCTAATTGGTGCTTATTATGCTTGATTGCTGCTCGGTGACATCCACAGGTGTTTTCAATACCTGATGGAAAGCACCTGTATGAACCTCTGTTCTTCAGAGTGGTAGTCTTTAAGGGGTTGAATAATTGTGGCAATGAAGAAACCACATAAGAACCATTTACTACTGTATTACATAAACAATTGATGTCATTTTAGTTGCATTTGGGTAGTTACAACGTCCTTGTAGGATTTGATTCTGAATACAATTCCAAATGTACACTATAGTCCCTAAACCCCTTTACAGCATTGGGGGTTGAATAATTTTGGCCACAACTGTAAGTCCAAGGGCATCAAACTGGGAGCTGTTCTGCATCACACTACCTGCCACATGTGCTTTTCCTCTTTTTAACCACATCCAACAGGTTACTAACAGTTAACCTTGTAGAGGAAACAGTGGGTACACAATGTCATTCTTTTATAGCAAGAATACTGTAACATAACACACTAAAACAATTGTAAATGTATATAAAAAGTCAATGTTGTGGAAAGCCAATTGCTTTTATTAATAACACCCATTCATTTAAAATTGGCATGAGCTCTAAAGGATTACCATTCTATTGTAATGGGACAAATTGTCAATAATATTTAAGCACTGCTGGAATTAAAAATGAATTCATAAAAATTGAAAGAGTTTGGCATTGAAATGTGCTGCTTTCTCAACACTCCAAAATGGCAAACACTTTTAAGGACATTTTTCTATTATCTATGGAAATTACACTTTGTATCTTTTATAAGTACATTGAAGTATACTTTGCAAAGGATAGAGAAATATCACTAATGAAAACTTTTCGCAATTAGCATAATCAATATCCCAATTGTAGGAACATTCAGAAATTGCCTATAACCTTTTGAAATAAACACTTTGGCAGAAACTGACTAAAATTATTCTCATATAATAGATTTATGTATAAGAAGGGGCGTACCTACAGGGTTCGCAGGGATTGCAACCCCTATGCGGTTCCCCTGTACACCTGGATAGGAGGAGCAGCAGAGGCGGCTGCATACAGAGAAACCGATCTCTCTGTTCCTCCTGCAGCCGCTGAATGCCAGTTTCTCCTCCTCTCCCAGACCCAGGAGGTACATGGAGAAATCGATTCCTCTGTATGCAGCCTCCCCGCCGCTCCTCCTATCCAGCTTCTCTCTGCTGCTCCCCATGCTTTCTGGTCCCTGTGCTCTCTGCCCATGTGCTCCTTGGCCCTCCCTGCTCTTTCCCGGCCCCCCTCCATTGCAGCTCTGCGGATTTCCGCTCTCCCCTTTCCCACCCACTGCTGCACAGGATTTGTCAGGATGGAGACCAGGGAAGGCACCAGTAAATGTGTCATTTACCTGCCCCTTTTTTTTTCTGAATGGACAGTCAGTGATCTTTACAGGTCACTGACTCTGTCCATTCATAAGTGAAACATAGTTAACTGTGTACAGAGCAATTCCTGTCCATTTATTCTGTGCTGCTGAGGATGCAGAGAAGGAGATTGAGGGCTGTGTCCTCAATCTCTTTTCTCTGTCCCAAAGGTGGTCTGTTTAGGCCCCTGACATGTCACCAAAGCTCCCAATGGGGCTCCTAAAAAAAATAGTAAAAAATAATTCACAAAATGATATTGTAAAGAAATGGTAAAAAAAAAATAACAATAATGAAAAAAATCTACTGACATCAGTGGAGGAACTACCAGGGTCACAAAGGTTGGAATAAGAGGGAAGAGCCCCATCTGGGTTCGGGGGGCCCTTTATGGTTTCTTGCATAGGGGCCCCGAAACCTCTAGTTAAACCATTGTTTGTTTATAAGTAAGCAACTAGGTCTGTTTATGAGTAACTTGCTCCTATAGTAAGATATCTTTTTTGCTAATCCCAGTAATTTCACATCCTTGGTAAAATACACTAACAACAGCAAACTGACACATTGTTCACAGTCTACTGAATACTCAAATGTGAGCCAGAAGTTTTACGTATGACAGTGATGTTTAATGATGGGATAGTAAAAGAGTTTGCAAACAAACAGCCAAAGTTTAATTGTGATCATCAGATTATTTTAAACAAATGTTTAATATAATAATACATTTGAAATATGTTTACATATTCTTTTAATGAATATGCTGACAAACAGTTTGATTTGCAGCCTTTTATTTATATGCCCCACACTCTTACATTGCTAATCCTACCTCCATTAGCAGGGCAATAAACGAACCTAAATTGAACACAAAGCAATAAAGTGATCATATTGCAGCATGTTTATTTAGTCTTGCTTCTTAATGACAGAGACCTTTGTACCTGGTATTGCCTGGAACCATTCAACTTCACCTCTTAATATTCTTCTATCATAGTAAAAGAGCACAAGCCTAAATAAATCCAATCGAAATTCAATCATTATCAATGCCTGCTATAGAACTAGAAGTAGAGGTTTAAATGTATATTAGGAGACGAACTTCAGACTTAATTGTATGTGATCAATATTACTATTGGTACTTTTATTGATACCTGTTGGTATTCATTTAAGAAGGTGCAGCACTAAAGCACACTAAATAGAAGGATGCATTTAACAAGAAGAAATGTTCTACCTGTCAATAGACTCTTGATTGCACATACCAGTCGTAGCTAAATATAAGCTGGTAATAGGGCATTCTGGTCATAACTTGCTTAGTAGAAGTCCTTTAAAGGCAAATGTGTCTTTATTATATTTTGCATCAAAATTGAACAGAACAAAACATGAGAAATAATAATTATATATATGTAAATGAACACAAAAATATCACAGATGTAGCGATGAGCCATGTGGATAAGTGAAAATGTTTCCATACAACAGCAAAACGGAAGGATCAATAACACATAGTTTTAGAGTTATGAAAGAGCGTAATTTCCAGGGGGCAGTAGAAGTCCTTTAACCACATGCCGCCCGGCGACTGTAGAAATACGGTGGCAGGGCGGCACGGCTGGGCAAAAGCACGTTTTTAAAACGTGTGTTTTGTAAACAGGTAGGGGGCGCTCCGCCGCCCTACCTGTCCCGCCGATCACAGCCGCGGATGTCAGTCACCGGGTCACAGCCGGTCGTTACCAGCTATGTCCCGGCGATCGGCAGCAATCGCTGACAGAGAGCACAGCTGCAGTAGCTGTACTTTCTGTCAGTTCCCTGACAGCTCCAGGAAACGCTGATCAGGACAGAAGAGTTTCTCTCTCCCGATCAGCGGTGTTCCCTGAAGTACACACCCCCGCCCCCTAGTAAAACACTCCCCTCACACAGTTAACCCTTTCCCTGAATAATAAACTTAACCCCTTCCTCCCCAGTGCCATTAGTACAGTGTCAGTGTTTTTTTTTTGCACTGATCACTATATTGGTGTCACTGGGGATGTCAGTGACCCCAAGTCAGTACCCCCCAATGTCAGAATGTCCGCCGCGGTCCCGCAGTCCCGCCATAAGTCGCTGATCGCCACCATAAGTCGCTGATCGCCGCCATTATTAGTATAAAAAAAACTAAAAATCCCAGTATCTTTCCCGCTATAACTTTCACGTAAACCAATTAATTTACACGTATTGGGTTGTTTTTTTTAGCAAAGACATGTCACAGAATGCATTTTGGCAGAAATTTTATGACTAAATTTGATTTTTAAATTTTTTTTTTACTGGACATGTTTTATAGCAAAAAGTCCAAAATATTGTTTTTTTTCCTCAAAATTGTCAGCTTTTTTTTTTTATAGCGCAAAAAATAAAAACCGCACAGGCAATCAAATACCACCGAAAGAAAGCTCAATTTGTGGGATAAAAAAGGATGTAAATTTCATTTATGTACCATATTGCATGAACGCGCAATTGTCTGTTAAAGTAGCGCAGCGCTGTATAGCAAAACAAATTCGTAAATTGCAGTATATATACCATAGTTTGTAGACGGTATAACTTTCACACAAAGCAATCAATATACACTTATTGGGATTTTTTTTTTACCAAAAACATGTAGCAGAATACATTTTGGCCTAAATGTATAACCAACTTTGAGTTTACTATATATTTTTTATAGCTGAAAGTAAAAAATATTGTTTTTCTTCAAAAATTTTTGGCCTTTTTTTGTTTATAGCGTAAAGAATAAAAGGCGCACAGGTGATCAAATACCACTGAAAGAAAGCTCTATTTGTGTGAAAAAAAGGATGTAAATTTTGTTTGGGTGCAGCATTGCATGACCGCGCAATTATCAGTTGAATTAGTGCAGCGCCGAGTAGCAAAAAGAGGCCTGGTCATTAAGGGGGGTAAATCCTCTGGAGGTCAAGTGGTTAATAGTGATGACAAGAGTGATTTTGTCAAAATGCATTTTGCAGCTAAATTTTGTCGAAGCAGAAACTCTCAATTTAGCTTCATGAGTTGGTTAAAGGATAAGTTCACTTTAAAAAAAATAATAAATGAACATTTTTTTTTTTTGCAGATAAAAAAAAAATGTGAATTTGTTTTTTTCCTAGGAGCCTGCAGAGCACTCATGTCCAGCAAATTTCAGGTACAATGTCAGGCTCATTCAAAAACTCAGTATAGCTGTCTGCTCTTACTGAAGTTCAGGAAGATCAGTATACTATGAGAACGCTCAACAGTTCCCTCGCAGTTAGTTGAGAACTACAAGTAGTCTGTGACATTATGAAATGGATGTAAGCTCCCCATATTCATATTCCTGATATGGGCCCGCTGTACCAGGTACTTGTATAAAAAAGTATCCCGTTTTCTTTGAATCGCTTCCTTTGTGTGAAATACCTGCTGTTCCTGCCTGTCCCTCTGCTTCTCTATTAAAAAACTGACCATACTAGGCAGGAGAACACACCATGGTCAGTTCTATAGCTTTGTGTTCTACTCCAATAATCAGACTTTTCCTGACACCCCACCCTGCACAGCCTTTTACGGGGAAGATCAGTGTCCTGCTGTTTATCCACCCCCAGCTCTTATGCAACTGAGAACAGGTAGAATGTGATATGAGAAAAGGAAAAAAATGTGTTTATACATTTTTTTTATATATATCTATACACAAATGTTTTGCCTTTCATTTCTATTTTTAACTAAATGGTTTACATATACTTTAAGTACATTTACTTTGTTATGAGGACCCAAGTTTTTTTTTTTGAGAGGCAGAGAGAAAAGGACATTGCACAGGATTGTGACCTGGAATAAGAAAACAACTGCTGCAAAAGTGACTGCAGAGCTTCATGGGACTGAGATCGAGATCTGCAGTCACTTTTGCAGCAGTTGTTTTCTTATTCTGGGTCACAATCCCGCACAATGTCCTTTTTTGTCTGTGTTGGTCAACTTACCATGTCAATCGTTCTTATGTTTATCAGACGATGTTTTCCCAGAAACTGTATATGTCGTCATAACCTTTGATACTGTACCTCATGACACAGGAAAAAAATTGGCAACTTCAGTCACAGAGGCACTAGCTAAGCGGGCACTAACAATTTGCCTTTTTTGAAGTTCAGTAAGCTTTGACATGACTTTGTTTTACTAGCAGCGCATGCAGTGAATGAGGAAAGTGAGGCTTCCCAAGGTATCTAAGTGTCTTATCACCAGGGGCGGACCGACAACTCATTGGGCCCCCGAGCAATAGGGGATCATGGGGCCCCCTGTCCTCACCCACACCCAAAAAAGCCTATAAAAAAGGTACCAGTGGCATCTCATTGGGCCCCCTACTGACCCCCGGCCCTCGGGCAGTGCCCGAGTGCTCAAATGGTCAGTCTGCCCCTGCTTATCACACAGCGGAAACAAAAGAATGTTACATATCTTGCGCTTTCAAGCGAACCATGTTGTCACTTTCACACTTGCAAATCATGTATTGTTCCCATTTTTTGTCTAACTCCTGCATTTGTTAATTTAAATATTTTTTTATTTTCATTGCATTTCTGCTTTTTCCACTTTTTTGTGCACTGTTTTGTGTAATGTTACTTTATTTTGTCCTTTTTTTTTTAGTTTGTGTTTTCTTTAGGTGTTCCCTGGAGAACAAGTCTAGGATAGCTTAAAGGGGCTTCCTTAAACCCTGTGCCCTATTTTAAACACATTGGGGTTGATTTACTAAAACTGGAGTATGAAAAATCTGGTGCAGCTCTGCATAGAAACCAATCAGCTTCCAGGTTTTATTGTCAAAGCATACCTGAACAAGTTGAGCTTGATTGGCGACCATGCACAGCTGCACCAGATTTTGCACACTCCATTTTTAGTAAATCAACCCCACTGCACTCTTGCAGTCCACCACAAACCTTTCAGTTTTGCTCATTCCTATTGGATGAGAACTAAAAGAGTGGAGCTTTTACAAAGTGAAGTCCTCATGTACGCGTGTTATGTGTAGCATAATCTGTAAATTTTATCTTAATCATTCTAAGATCTTGAAAAACTAACAACATTATGGGAACTTTGCACTGAAGTCATTACCTTGTGAAATCATAATTTTTTAAAATCTGAATTAAAAAACCTTTTGTGCTGTTAACCATTTTCTTCCCGGCCTATGGCCAAATGGCGGCCGGCAAAAACCCCCACCTTTCCGGGTGGATTCCATATGGCATCCTTTCAGGCATGCGCAGTTTGCGCGCCTGCAGATCCACGCAGCGGCATGATCTGTCACCGGCCGTGTACCTCAGACACGGCCGATGACAGATCTGAGTACCGGCCCCATTGCCTGTACCATGTGACCTGCTGTGACCAATCACAGCAGGTCACATGACAGTTGTATACAATGGATGGCTTCATTCATGCCATCCATTGTATACTAGTGTGTCTAGCTGTGAAGGATCACAGCGATCACATGCACAAGCCATGGCCAAATCACAGCTAAGCACAAAAAAAAACAAACCCTGAATGATTCGATTCATTCAGGTAAATGCTTGCTTATAGCAAAGTAATTCTTTGCTATAAGCAAATTGTGTATTATAAAAAAAAAAATGATCACTTCTCCAAAGTAGTACAATGTTACTATGGTAACATTGTACTATTTTGGTAATAGTGAAATATGAAAAAAAAATCTTAAAAAAAGGGAAAAAAAATGTAATAAAAAATTAAAAATAATTAATAATAATAAAAAAATATATATATATATTTTTTCATATTGTCACCAGTCAGTGTCCCTGATCACCGCCATGCCAGTTTTTTATTTTTTACATTTTTTTTCATTTTCCGAAAAATGACAAACCAAATACAACTTCAAAAAACTTGCCATGCCTCTTATGAAGTACGTAGGACTGTCTACTTTGCAAAAAGGGGTCATTTGGGGGATATCTGTACTGTTCTGACATTCTTGGACCTCAAGAAATTAGATTGGCTGTCAGTACTTAAGGATTGATCAATATTCAGATCTATACCATAGTTTGTGAACGCTATAACTTTCCTACAAACTAAAATATACACCCTAATTTGGGTTATTTTCACCAAAGACATGTAGTAGAATACATCTCAGCCTAAATTTATGAAGAACAATTATTTATTTGCAAACTTTTATAACAGAAACAAAGAAAAACGTGTGTGTTTTTTTTCTAAATTTTCGGTCTTTTTTTGTTAATTTAGCAAAAGATAAAAACCCCAGTGTTGATTAAATTCCACCAAAAGAAAGCTCTAGTTGTGTGTGTGAAGAAAATTATAAAATTTTAGTTTGGGTACAATGTTATAAGACCGTGCAATTGTCATTCAAAGTGTGAGAGCGCTGAAACCTGAAAAATGACCTGGGCAGGAAGGGGGTAAAAGTGCCCGGTATTGAAGAGGTTAAGAAAAAACTTTTGAATACATCCATCACTAGGAGCAGTCATTAGAAGTCTCTCCATTCAAAAGAATAATGTGTAGATGTAAATTCCCTATTATTACTGCACCTTTTGTGTATTCCTAGGTGGATGTGATATGCAACAAGAATGCTGGCTTGGAATCCTTGTGGTCACTTATATCAATATGTCCACCAGAATGGCTGAACTCTCAGCCCACACAGTATTCAGTGCTATTATAATATTCTGTTTAATTTACTAACAGACTCACACAAACATGGATGTTCCCTGCACAGATATGAAAAAAAAAGACCTATACTATAGATAGTGCGGTAGGACTTGTGGAAACCAAATCATCTCTAGTTACTCTTACTGTCAATAATTAGTGTCATTCGCTTCTTCTGAATACATTCACCTAATTAGTCTTATAGAATGCATGATGTAATTGAGGAAAACCGAGTTGTACCATCTTTATCATGTGCCTTTATTTAGTTGCCGAAACAAAAGATACGCGTGTACATGTATGTTAACAATTGTTAGATTATGGCTATTATAAATGATAAGAATGCATAATCTTTAACCAATTATATTCTGCATGATAAAAAGGGTCTTAAGGTAAGAAAATGGTGTGATGTCTCCTCCTGCCAGCAAGAAAAGGTAATGCAGTATTTTAAATTAGAACTCTTTATTTAATATTTGTAACTATGCAGGGAAAGATGTGTGCTTTTTCACCCTTACTAATGGCTATAGGATTTGTTTATCTGCACATTAAGGGTTAGTTCATACTAGCTTTGAAAGCAGGCGTTTGAGGGGCATTTTTAACACTCTCAAACGCCTATGGAAATGATACTATGGGCAGCACACAGTGCTGTTCACATTATCAAAACATGAAGCTTTAGCATCACCTCAAAATTGAAGCCTCTTGTCGAGTCAGGAGGAGTTGAGGCCTTTCAACGCCTCCCATTCAAGTCTATGGGGATTCTCCTCAAATGCCTGGCAGGCATTTGCGGGGCATTTGCAGTGCGTTAATTCAATTAGAGTTTATTATAGGCATTTGTAGTGTGGTTTTAAAGCTTGTAAAATGTCTCAAAACCGCGCATAGGGTGTTTGGGGAGCATTTTTAATGCTTGTAGAACGCCTATACTAATGCTCATTTATGCCTGTCTAACACTATAGGGGTGTTTTTGAAGAGTTAGAAACTTAGTCAAGTGTGGACAAGCCCTAACTCAAATAATGTGATGTAGGAATGCAAATAAGGTATGTTCTACTAAAAACGTACAAGAAAAGGACTTTTTCCCTGCCTAACACTATTTAAAAAAAAAAAAAACATTTTTTACTTTGTTAAATTTTTCCCATGGCAGTTCCCAACTCCCCATGCCCTTTTTTGGCTATAGATTGCCTTTTAGTCTTAAAAATATCTATAATTTACTATCAAGACCCCTCACCCCATAGACTTTTTGGGGTTTGCTTCTAAATTTGGGGTTTCAAGCATGTGAAGAAACCTGCTGGAATTGAACTCAGGCACATTAGCTCATCCCCATCTTGGAGGTTTTTGTAACATGGAACATGATTATCAAGAGCTGTGAAAACTGTAGTTCAGTGTTTTTAATGAAAATAATGCACTTAGGGGAAAAGAGTCTATTGATAAGTACACAGGATTGACCAGATCTACAAATGAAAAATATTTGGGGTGCTTCAGATGTTTGCAAAATGAGCAAATAGTTTGGTCCAGCAAATAGAAATCTAGGGTGCAGGATCAGAGAGATCAGCAGGAGAAAGGTGGTCATGATTCCACTATATACAGGTGAAATTCGAAAAATTAGAATATTGTGCAAAAGTTCATTTATTTCAGTAATGCAATCTAAAAGGTGAAACTAATATATGAGAGAGACTCATTACATGCAAAGCAAGATAGTTGAAGCCGTGATTTGTCATCATTGTGATGATTATAGCTTACAGCTCATGAAAACCCCAAATCCACAATCTCAGAAAATCAGAATATTGTGAAAAGGTGCAATATTCTAGGCTCAAAGTGTCCCACTCTAATCAGCTAATTAAGCCATAACACCTGCAAAGGGTTCCTGAGCCTTTAAATGGTCTCTCAGTCTGGTTCAGTAGGAATCACAATCATGGGAAAGACTGCTGACCTGACAGTTGTGCAGAAAACCATCATTGACACCCTCCATAAGGAGGGAAAGCCTCAAAAGGTAATTGCAAAAGAAGTTGGATGTTCCCAAAGTGCTGTATCAAAGCACATTCATAGAAAGTTATGTGGAAGGGAAAAGTGTGGGAGAAAAAGGTGTACAAGCAGCAGGGATGGCCGCAGCCTGGAGAGGATTGTCACGAAAAGACCATTCAAAAGTGTTGGGGACTTTCACAAGGAGTGGACTGAGGCTGGAGTCAGTGCATCAAGAGCCACCACACACAGACTGATCCTGGACATGGGCTTCAGATGTCGTATTCCTCTTGTCAAGCCACTCCTGAACAACAAACAGTGTCAGAAGCGTCTTACCTGAGCTAAAGAAAAACAGACCTGGTCTGTTGCTCAGTGGGCCAAAGTCCTCTTTTCTGACTAGAGCAACTTTTGCATCTCATTTAGAAACCAAGGGCCCAGAGTATGGAGGAAGAATGGAGAGTCACACACTGCAAGATGCAGTCCAGTGTGAAGTTTCCACAGTCTGTGTTGATTTGGGGAGCCATATCATCTGCTGGTGTTGGTCCACTGTGCTTCATTAAGCCCAGGGTCAACGCAGCCGTCTACCAGGAGATTTTGGAGCACTTCATGCTTCCTTCCGCAGATGAGCTTTATGGGGATGCTGACTTCATTTTCCAGCAGGACTTGGCACCTGCCTACACTGCCAAAAGCAACAAAACCTGGTTCAATGACCATGGGATTACTGTGCTTTATTGGCCAGCAAACTCGCCTGACCTGACCCCATAGAGAATCTATGGGGCATTGCCAATAGAAAGATGAGAGACATGAGACCGAACAATGCAGAGGAGCTGAAGGTCGCTATTGAAGCATCCTGGTCTTCCATAACACCTCAGCAGTGCCACAGGCTGATAGCTTCCATGCCACGCCGCATTGAGGCTGTAATTGCTGCAAAAGGGGCCCAAACCAAGTACTGAGTACATATGCATGCTTATACTTTTCAGAGGTCCGATATTGTTCTATGTACAATCCTTGTTTTATTGATTGCATGTAATATTCTCATTTTCTGAGATTGTGGATTTGGGGTTTTCATGAGCTGTAAGCCATAATCATCACAATCATGACAAATCACGGCTTGAACTATCTTGCTTTGCATGTAATGAGTCTATCTCATATATTAGTTTCACCTTTTAAGTTGCATTACTGAAAGAAATGAACTTTTGCACGATATTCTAATTTTTTCGAGTTTCACCTGTAGACTTTTAGCTAGCTCTCATTTAGAATATTGGGGTTTTAATTGCTAAAGCTGGTTCACTCAGAATCTCATGCACTTCTGCATAGAAACCAATCAGCTTACAAGTTTTATTGCTAAAGCTTAATTGAACATGTTGAGGTTAGAAGCTGATTGGCTACCATGCACACAGTAAATAAACCCCACTGTGTCCAGTTATGGAGACTTCAGTTGCAAAAAGATATTGATAAGTTAGAATGTGTCCAGAGAAGGGGAAAGACAATGGTGAAAGGTATATAGGAAAGGTCAAAGGGGGTAAAACATATCCTGAGAATGGGTTCATGTTTACAGATGTAATAAAAGCTTTCATGCGACTATGATACTAATCACCACATACTTAACTTTGATATGTTTATATCGGTACTTCAATACAGTGGTTGGATATATGATAGATATGTCATAAATCTTGGAAGAATGTAACATTCCTACTGTTGGATGGATTGCTTTGTATTTTGATATGTGTGCATATTTGGATATGTATTTGTTTGCATAAGGCAATAAAAACGTTTTTTAAAAAAAAACATATCATGAGAAGCTGCAGAAACTTAATATGAACAGTGTCAAGGAAAGAAAAGAAAAGGGGGCATTATTCAAAAAAAAAAAAAAGCATAAAACATGTGAAAAAGGTCCAGCAGTATGGATGAGGTTTGGATTTTCCATTACCATTAAATCCTTCAGGTCTGAAATTTTCTGTCCCAACAAATCCATGTCAGGATTTGCGTAGGTGAAATCTTTTTTTATACCCATGATCCACTGCTTAGCCTTTGAACCAAGGCCAGCAGGCTAAAGGTTGCCATAGATTGTCCCTGTTGAACTGGCTTAATTTTAACAAGTAGGTGGACGTCCATCTTTGGCAGAAGTCAATCATTAGATTGACTTCTGTAGAATGAACAATTTGAAAAATTTTGTTGATTTGCTGCAGCTGCTGATCAGTGTATACTGAGAGCGAGTAGATGGGGGAATCTGTTAATTTTTTTCATTCAGTCTCCCTGGGTGAAAAAAAACCTATCTTTGTCTAGCTTTAAAAGAACTGTAAGGGACCGCCCGGCGGTACTACTAGCACTCCACTGAATAGGCGTCCCCAGCGCACTTGTTCACCAGGGCCCCTGATGGTGGGGATGGACTTGGAGCTCCCTGAGACCAGGTCGTGGCTACTGGGTGCGCCCGTCAGTGGTAGTAGTATGCGCAAGGGGCTCCCACGGGGAAGAGTCTGATGTGAGGAGGTCAGAAGACCCCACTGCACGGGATGGATGGATGGATGAGCAAGGTCAGACGGGCCGGGTCGGTAACAGAGAGGGCGGCAAGGTACAAGGCAGCGGGCATAGAATGGTCGGGTCACACGCCAGGTCAGCAACAGCAGGTCAAATCCAATAGGGGGCATTCAGGAGAGAGGTCAGGCAAAGCAAGGGTCAGAATAGGAGAAAACAGCAAGGTCAGGTATAATCCGGGTCAATAACTTACAGGGTACAGGTTCACAGGATACAGGATGCAGGAAAGACCAGAAGGCACTGAATGACAGCTCAGGGTCGTTTAAATATCCCGCCCTGCGCTGCCATTGGTGCCCAGCGGGCGGCCGCGGCTTCTACTGCGCATGCGCGAACTCGAACGCCGCGGCCGGCCCAGACCCAGTGCTCGAGTCCCTGCGCCGGGCGGCATACTGCGCCTGCGCCGGGACCAACGCGGCGGGGATCGAGGGGATCCCTGACATTGCCCCCCCCCCTACGGGCAACCTCCGGATGCCCACCCGATCTCTCCACCACGGGTGATCGCGAAAGAACCTCCGGACAAGTCTGGGTGCATGGACATTATGGGCTGGTTCCCAAGAATTGTCCTCAGGACCATAGCCCTTCCATTTGATAAGGAATTGGGTCTGGCCTCCCCTCCTTCGACACTTCAGGATTGTTTCAACCTCAAACTCTTCTTCTCCTTCGACCGTTACCGCTTCCGGGGGTCTAGATTCCCGGTCAGGGAAGGCATCTGGGACCACTGGCTTCAGCAGGGACACATGAAAGACCGGGTGGATCTTGAGCGTGTCAGGGAGGGCGAGTTCGTAGGCTACTTCGTTAACCATCCGTTTAATGCAGAAGGGGCCTATAAATTTGGGTCCCAATTTCTTTGACGGGCAAAGCATCTTTAGATTGGACGTCGCCAGCCAAACCTTCTCCCCAGGCCGCAATACCAGATCTCCTCTCCGTTTCCTGTTGAATGCTTTCCTGTAGTCTTCCTGGGCCCGACTGATGGCCACTTGAAGCTTCTTATTGTTCGCAGCGAAGAACGATACCACATCTTGTGTTGCTGGTACTGGGCATTCCGACACCAAATCCGGGAGGAAGACTGGGTGAAAGCCATAGTTGGCAAAGAACGGGGACTGCCCTGTTGCTGAGTGGCGGGCGTTGTTATACGCAAATTCCGCTAAAGGAAGAAGTGGCAGCCAGTCATCTTGAGTAAACGAGGTATAGCATCTTAAGTATTGCTCCAAGGTCTGATTGGTCCTTTCGGTTTGACCGTTAGTTTGAGGGTGGAACGCAGAGGAGAGAGATAATTTGATGTCCAGGGCTTTGCACAGTGCCCTCCAGAATCTGGACGTCAACTGGACCCCTCGGTCCGAGACTATGTCTTCAGGGACCCCATGCAACCTGACTACCTCACGAATGAAGACTTGCGCGGTCTCGGCCGCCGAGGGGGTTTTCTTCAACGGGATGAAGTGGGCCATCTTGGACAAGCGGTCCACGACTACCAGGATTGCCGTGTGGTCTCGGGATGGCGGAAGCTCGACTATAAAGTCTAGTGAGATCTTTTGCCAAGGCCGTTCAGGAATAGGTAAGGGTCGCAGCAGACCCCAAACCTTGTTTCTTGCTGGCTTGTTCTTCTGGCAGGTGACACAGGACCTGACATAGCCCTTACAATCCTTAGCCATGTCTGGCCACCAGAATGAGCGTCGGAGAAGTTCCAGGGTCTTTTCTGGGCCAAAGTGCCCCGCCATTGGGTGGTCGTGGCAATGCCCCAAGACCAAGGTTCGGGTTTCTTCCGGCACCACAATTCGGTCTTCCCTCCATAGGAGTCCCCCCTTGTTCCGGAGTGGCCCTCCGCCTGGGGTAGAGAAGTTTGTGGATGCCTCCATTAGCCTGGAACGAAGATCCGACTGAAGGGCCAAGAAGTTACCCGAGGACAGGATGGTGTCAGGTACTGGGGTCTCCTTGGCGTCTTCGTACATCCGTGATAACGCATCCGGCTTAGTGTTCTTTGATCCCGGCCGGTACGTAATGTGGAAGTTGAATCTCGAAAAGAATAGTGCCCATCTCGCCTGTCGCGGGCGTAGACGCTTGGCGGTTCTCAGATACTCTAGGTTCTTGTGGTCAGTAAATATTAAGATGGGGTGCACCGCACCTTCCACTGGGAACCTCCATTCCTCTAACGCCGTTTTGATCGCTAGTAGCTCTCGATCACCGATATCATAGTTCCTCTCCGCTGGGGTCAGCTTCCGTGAGAAGAACGCTACAGGGTGGAGCAGTTCCTTGGTGCCTTTTCGTTGGGAGAGGATGGAGCCTACCGCATTCTCCGATGCATCTACCTCCAAGATATAGGGCAGAGCGGCGTCTGGGTGACCCAAAATGGGTGCCGAAGTGAACAGCTTCTTTAAGACTTCGAAAGCTCCCTGCGCTTCTGGTGTCCATCTGAATCGGGTTCCCAGCTTGGTTAGCTGAGTAATGGGGGAGACCAGACCCGAGAAGTTCTTGATGAACTTCCGGTAAAAATTTGCAAAGCCGATGAATCGTTGGACGCCTTTCCTATCTGTGGGTTCAGGCCAATCCAGTATTGCAGCGACCTTCTGGGGATCCATCGTGACCCCCGCGGTGGAGATAATCAGGCCCAAGAAGACAATGCTGGATTGTTCAAAACAACATTTTTCTGCCTTGGCGTACAACCCATGCTGCCGCAACCGCCCCAATACTTTTGCTACATGTATTCTGTGTTCCCCCAAAGACGGGGAGAAAATCAGAATGTCGTCTAAATAAACGATCACGAAGACATCCAGAAAGTCCCTAAAAATATCATTCACAAAGTGTTGAAAAGTGGGCGGAGCATTGCACAACCCGAACGGCATGACCAAATATTCAAAATGACCGAAGCGGGTGCGGAAGGCCGTCTTCCACTCGTCCCCCTCCCTTATGCGAATCAAGTTGTACGCCCCCCTCAGATCCAGCTTGGTAAAAACCACTGCTGACTTTAAACTTTGGAACAGCTCAGGTACTAATGGTAGTGGGTAACGTTTTTTTATCGTGACCCTGTTCAATTCCCTGTAATCGATACATGGCCTTAAGGTTTTGTCCTTCTTTTCAACAAAGAAGATTCCCGCCCCCGCCGGTGAGGTGGAGTGGCGGATGAACCCCTTCTGGAGGCTGTCCTCGATATATTCCTTTAGGGCCCCCAATTCGGGCTCTGAAAGGGGGAAGATTCGCCCAAAAGGAATTTCTGAGCCGGGTAACAGGTCAATGGGGCAGTCATAAGGGCGGTGGGGGGGTAGAGTATCAGCTCCCCGTTTGCTGAACACATCTAAAAACCCATGGTAGACCGCAGGGATTACTTGTTTTAATTCAGCTTCCCCCTCAGAGCACAGGAGGATTTGGGGGGCCCCCGGGCCCGAAGTGCGGCAGTATATCCGACAGTATGGGGAAGGGAACGTGATTACTCCGGTCTCCCAGTCAATCTGGGGGTTATGGGCCCGTAACCATGGGAGCCCCAGAATGACTGGGAAGAGGGGTGAAGCTATAGCATCCAGGCGGAGGAATTCCTGGTGCTGGCCGGCAATGACAGTGGTGATGGAGGGGGTTTCCTGGTTCACTACCCCCGATTTTATTCGGGAACCGTCGGCCAAATAAATATTGAACCCCTTCTGTTTCAATTGAAGGGGAATACCCTGCTGGTGAGCAAAATTAATATCCACGAAGCAGCTGCATGCCCCAGAGTCAATTATGGCCGATACTTCCACGGTCCTTTCTGGAAGCTGAAAGGAAAGGGGTACCACTAAGTATTGGGATGGACCAACATTGCCAATGGATAAGGAAGAAGAGGTGCACTTACTCAGTTTCTGCGGGCAGGAACGCGCCATATGACCAGCTTCGCCACAATAGAGGCACAGGTTCTGGGATCGTCTGCGCAGATGTTCCTCTGGGGATAGTTTAGCCCGTGCCAGGCCGAGCTGCATGGGTTCGGGGTTATCTCCAGGTGGCCGGTTTTGGACGACTGGCCTAGGTGTTTGACTGGGACCCTGAAATGATCCCCAGGGATTTCCATGACCCTGGCCGGACCTCTCAAACCTGCGTTCCCGCAGTCTACGGTCAATTTTAATGGTCAGTGCTATTAAGTCCTCTAAAGTCTCAGGTACCTCCACCCGGGCGAGCTCGTCTTTCAGGCCATCTGATAGGCCAATACGGAACTGATGCAGGAGTGCGAACTCGTTCCAGCGAGTATCCCCCATCCATCGCCTAAATTCAGCTGCGTACTCCTCCGCCGCTCGGCGGCCTTGCCGGAGCGTGTACAGAGTAGCTTCAGCAGAAGCTGCCCGCTGTGGGTCATCATAAAGGATGGCCATAGCATCAAAAAAACTGTCAACCGAACTGAGGTGAGGGTCGTTTTTTCCCCGTAATCGATGGGCCCAGTCTTGGGGTTCACCCTGCAGGAGGGAGATGACGAACCCCACCTTCACGGATTCAGTCACGAAGGTTCGGGGTTGTAGCTCAAAATAGAGGAGGCAGGACTCGCGGAATGATCTAAAACGTGTGCGGTCCCCGTGGAAACGTTCCGGTAAGGGTACTCGGGGGTCGGCCGCCGGGAGTGGTGCGGATGCCCCAGACACCAGCACAGGGGCTGCTACAGCTGGAGATGTGGGGACCGCGGCCTGTGGGGCGGGAGCGGATATAGTGCAGGCCTGGAATTGAGTTTCAATCCGCTGACATCTATCCTGCAGGGCCGATACGGTCTGTGTCAAATTGGACAGGTGCCTGCAGATCTCCTCCAGCGGCGAGGGACCTCCTCTAGACTCAGTCATGGCCTTCTGGTACTGTAAGGGACCGCCCGGCGGTACTACTAGCACTCCACTGAATAGGCGTCCCCAGCGCACGGAGTCTAAGTCCCAGGGTGCTTGTTCACCAGGGCCCCTGATGGTGGGGATGGACTTGGAGCTCCCTGAGACCAGGTCGTGGCTACTGAGTGCGCCCGTCAGTGGTAGTAGTATGCGCAAGGGGCTCCCACGGGGAAGAGTCTGATGTGAGGAGGTCAGAAGACCCCACTGCACGGGATGGATGGATGGATGAGCAAGGTCAGACGGGCCGGGTCGGTAACAGAGAGGGCGGCAAGGTACAAGGCAGCGGGCATAGAATGGTCGGGTCACACGCCAGGTCAGCAACAGCAGGTCAAATCCAATAGGGGGCATTCAGGAGAGAGGTCAGGCAAAGCAAGGGTCAGAATAGGAGAAAACAGCGAGGTCAGGTATAATCCGGGTCAATAACTTACAGGGTACAGGTTCACAGGATACAGGATGCAGGAAAGACCAGAAGGCACTGAATGACAGCTCAGGGTCGTTTAAATATCCCGCCCTGCGCTGCCATTGGTGCCCAGCGGGCGGCCGCGGCTTCTACTGCGCATGCGCGAACTCGAACGCCGCGGCCGGCCCGGACCCAGTGCTCGAGTCCCTGCGCCGGGCGGCATACTGCGCCTGCGCCGGGACCAACGCGGCGGGGATCGAGGGGATCCCTGACAAGAACACATCATAGCAGCCATAGGGGTTGATTTACTAAAGGTAAATACAGTTGCAAGAAAAAGTATGTGAACCCCTTGGGATTACATGGAGTTTTGCATGAATTGGGCATAAAATGTGCTCTGAACGTCATCTAAGTCACAACAATAGAAGAACACAGTCTGCTGAACATAATGCTACACAAACATTAGATGTTGCCATGGTTTAATTACACGTAACATGTAAACATTCACAGTGCAGGGAGGAAAAAGTATGTGAGGCCTAGCTTAATGACTTCTCCCAGAGCTAATTGGAGCCAGGAGTGAGCCAACCTTGACTCCAATCAGTGTGATGATATTGGATGTGTTGCTGACAGCTGTCCTGCCCTTAAAAAACACACACCTGTTTTGGGTATACTGGTTTCAAGAAGCACTGTCTGATGTGAACCATGCCTCGCAGAAAAGAGCTCTCAGAAGACCTACGATCAAGAATTGTTGACTTGCATGAAGCTGGAAAAGGTTACAAAAGTATCTCCAAAAGCCTTGATGTTCATGTGTCCACGGTAAGACAGACTGTCTACAAATGGAGAAAGTTTAGCACTGTTGCTACTCTCCCTAGGCGTCGTCGTCCTGTAACAATGACTGCAAGAGCACAGCGCAGAATGCTGCATGAGTAAAGAAGAATCCCAGAGTGTCAGCTAAAGACCTACAGAAATCTCTGGCACATGCTAACATTTTTGTTGACACATCTATGATAAGGAAAACATTAAACAAGAATGGAGTACATGGGAGGACACCACGGAGGAAGCCATTGCTGTCCAAAAAGAATATTGCAGCACGTTTGAAGTTTGCAAAAGAGCACCTGGATGTTCCACAGCACTACTAGCAAAATATACTGTGGACAGATGAAACCAAGATTGAGTTGTTTGGGAAGAACACACAACACTATGTGTGGAGAAAAAAAGGCACAGCACACCAACATCAAAACCTCATCCCCACTGTAAAACATGGTGGAGGGAGCATCATGGTTTGGGGCTGCTTTGCTGCCTCAGGGCCTGGACGGATTGTTGTCATTGATGGGAAAATGAATTCCAGAGTTTATCAAGACATTTTGCAGGAAAACGTACGACCATCTGTACACCAACTGAAGCTCTGCAGAGGATGGGTGATGCAACAGGACAATGACCCAAAGCATACAAGTAATTCAACAAAATAATGGCTGCAACAGCACAGAATACGCCTTCTGGAGTGGCCCAGTCAGAGTCCTGACCTCAACCCGATTGAAATGCTGTGGCATGACCTTAAGAGAGCGATTCACACCAGACATCCCAAGAATATTGCTACACTGAAACAGTTTTGTGAAGAGGAGTGGTCCAAAATTACTCCGGATCGTTGTGCAGGTCTGATCTGCAACTACAGGAAACGTTTGGTTGAGGTTATTGCTGCCAAAGGAGGGTCAACCAGGTATTAAGTCCAAAGGTTCACATACTTTTTCCTCCCTGCACTGTGAATGTTTACATGTTATGTGCAATTAAACCATGGCAACATCTAATGTTTGTGTAGTATTATGTTCAGCAGACTGTGTTCTTCTATTGTTGTGACTTAGATGACGTTCAGAGCACATTTTATGCCCAATTCATGCAAAACTCCACGTAATCCCAAGGGGTTCACATACTTTTTCTTGCAACTGTATACTGTGTACTGTAAGTGGTCCGCAAGTGTTCTTCAAGTGCAGTTGCTTTAGATCCGAGGGGAAGCTCTGAAATGAAGTGATTTCCCTTGCATGTTCCCCTCAGATCTAGAGCAATTGCAGTGCACAGCCTATTTGCCTTTAGTAAATCAACCCCATAGTGTCAGTGTATTTAAACTGCTGCAAAGAAATGATAGAGTAAGCTGACAAATTTCATAGGAGAGATTATGTTCATACAGGAAACTGTTCTTTAATGTTTGCTAGTTGTTTAGGCAATCAATCCCTTTGTTGCCTTTTTCATGTTGTTTTTTTGTCTTAAGTGATTGAAACTTTCCTACTGATGGATAAACATACAGTTCTGTAATCTCTGTGATATATTTAATAAAATGCCTGCCTGTGTTCCTTGATAATTTTGGGTCTATTCTTGCTCAGGATAACTTTTGTGCTGCTGGCCAATTTTACACTGCTCTATGACCCATGATCTCTTGATTCTTGTAGTAAAACACCCGCTTATACTTTGGGCCTCATATATTTTGCCTACTTCTCCTTCTTAAAGTGGTAGTATAGTCTTGTTTTAAAAATAAAAACCCTGATCCACCTGCAGGTTTAAGTCATAATGTACTAGTATGTACTGCATACTAACAAATTATGATAGCTTTACCTAAAAATGGAGCCGTCCAGCATTGGCCTGTCACAGCTCCCTCTTGTCCTCAGCACATCCATCTTCACCTGGTCTTCCTTCTGGGTTCACTATCTTTGGCAGCTTGAATGGCCAAGCTGCGGTGACTTCACTCCTGCACATGCGAGTCACATCACCGCGGCACACAGGACGGGCTATAAATGTGATCTGAGCTGCGCGGTTCTAGTCACATTATTGCTGATGGCCTCTTCTTTACCACTAGGGTCTCTTCTGTTATAAAAACCCTGCATGTCAACCGGTTTTTAAAATCCTGACTTTACTACCACTTTAATGAAAAGTTGATAGAATTTGTTTAATGGCAAGACAGTTTTTCATTAAGCTACCTTCACACCGATCCACTACAAAATCAGGGCAAAAATGCATAGGCGTTTTTACCGCGATTTTTCCGAGCTTTCTGAGCATTTTTAAAGGACACGTGACTTAAAAACTGCACCAAAAACACTTACCAGAGGTGTTTTTGAGGCGCTTTTTTGGCGTTTTTGAGGAGCTTTTCAGGTGTTTTTACACAGCACTGCAAGCGCAACGCCTCAATGTGAAAACATACATAGATATACATTCACATACATAGGGAAGCATTTTTCTTGAGCTTTCCAGGTGCTTTTTTTAATGCAAAAATGCTTCAAATACTCCTCAGTGTGAAAGTAGCCTTAGTGAGAACAGGGACAGCCTTAGTCAACCATTTGCAATTTTCTCTCTGCTAGTCAAATGGGGCCTATTATCGATGGGCGAAAAAAGTGTGGGTTGCTAAAAAGGCCTTCTTTTCAAACTGAAATTAATTGCATTGGGGCAATTTTGCTGCATGCAAGGCAAGCAATACCAGGACAGGGCAAGGATGCAGAACTGCGCCCCCTCCCACACTATTAATGCATGCCGTTGAATGAGTTTACTGCCCTGTGTCCATTCTCTGCCCCCTTTCTCCACTGTGCCCAGGTCAGCTGCCCCTCCTCCCCACTCCTTGTCCCTGCTCTGAAAACAAGACACTTGTAAAAGACAAAAATCAATTCCACAGCCAAATATGCGTTGCTAGAAAATGATGCCTCTCAGGCTGTCTTTGGAAATTATACAGCTCCATAACACCATGAACATCTTTAAGGCATCAAGCCCGTAAGTTAATGGATTTTTTTTTTTTTTTTTACATTTTGGCATTGGTACATATCCATTATGGCAGTACCCGTTTCTTGCCGTTTCTTTGGCAATAGCTTGCTTAGGTAGAACGGAAGAACAAGACACCCCCCCCCCATAAATGTCAATGGAGTTTGCCCCAAAATTCATGAACTTCAAACTTGTGATATAATATGTGACACAGTTTGTGAACCAAACTAGGGTGGATTCACTGTTATTCATTCTATTCTTGAGGGCAGTGTTCTCATTATAAAGCTAAAATCAAGAACATGGGGACTTGATTGCAAATTATCAACAACTCAATGTTTGCTGAGCAATTCATTTTTAAAACTAAGACATAGTGAGAGGCATAGTTTTATACTTCCCAAAATACACTCTAAAATGATGTATTGTAGGTACATCAATAAAATTGATATATGACAAATACAAATACACATTCCACCTAGAACCTATTCTCCTCACCTGATGGATTGTAAATTACCACAACGCACATTAACACAGTGCAATTTTGACTGCATTAATTTAGTATGTATAAAAGCCTGAATAAGGCTCTACTCCTCTACCATGTAGTGAAAAGTCTATAAAAGCAGGACTTCTGTTGAACAGCTCAGCATGTCAACCTTATACTGTATAATACAACCATGTCTTTTTATTATTGTATAACCCAACTGTACAAAAAATGTGAAAATCACACAAATGGGTCATGTATAAATATAAAATACATAACTGGCCAATTATTAAACAAAATGGCAGCTGAAATTAGGCCCCTATACATCACCCCCCAAAAAAAATCAATCAAAATCAGAAATGTGATGAAATCATATAGGACTGAAAGGACTGATAACCCCACTGGGAGTTCAGTGTCCCAAATCCTCCATTTAAAGTGCACCCAATTTCAATTGGAGACATCCATATTTGTTGCAATGGAAAAATTAGGGTACTTTTATACCTTAGAGCAAAATGAAGGTTTAGCACATTTATTGTACTGTTGGGTTATATAATAATAAAAATACATGGTTGTAATATATGGTGGACATGCTGAGCTGTTCACTGGAAGTCCTGCTTTTGTAGAGTTTTTGACTACATAGTAGAGGAGTAGAGCCTTAGCCAAGCTTTTATTTTCTATGAGGTTTGTACTGAATTACAGAGGCTTCTTCTCTTTAGCAACTTAAGCTTTTACCCCTTCATGACCAGGCCATTTTTTGCAATTTAGCACTGCATTACTTTAACTGATAATTGTGCGGTCAATTACGCTGTACCCAAAATAAATTGATATCATTTTTTTCACACAAATGGAGCTTTTGGTGGTATTTGATTTACAACAGGGTTTTTTTATTTTTTGTAATACTAATGAAAAAAAACTGAATGTTTTGGAAAAAAAAAACCAAAAACAATATTTTTTACTTTCTGCTACAAAACATACTCAATAAAAAAAAAAAAACAATTTAATTTCTTCACAAATTTTGGCCAAACTGTAGCTACATGTCTTGGATGAAAAAAAATCCCAGTAAGTGTATGTTGATTGATTTGCTGAAAGTTATAGCGCATACAAGCTATGGTACATACAGTATACTGGATTTTTTTTAACACTACTAATGGCTGTGATCAGCAACTTATCATGGGACTGCGATAGTGCAGCGGGCAATCTGACTCTGGGAGAGAATTTACTAATTGCCACTAAAATTACCAGCGACATTAATACAGTGATCAGTGATAACACTATACACTATCAAGGGGCGGACTGACCATTTGGAAACTCGGGCACTGCCAGAGGGCCTGGGGTCATTAGGGGGCCCCATGAGATGCATGGTACCTTTTTCATAGGCTTTTTTGAGTTTGGGCAAGGACACAGGGGCCCCATGATCCCCTATTGCCCGGGGCCCCATGAGTTGTCAGTCCGCCCCTGACACTATCATTGTACTAATGACACAGGCTGGAAAGGGTTTGACATCTAGAAAGATCAAGGGGTTAAATGTGTTTCTAACAATGTTTACTATGTGTAAAGTGTAATAAATAAACAAAACCAGCGCTCCAATCCTCTTGCAAACCAGAAAAATGTCAGAATGCCAAACGAAGAGGTGCTGCCCTTCAAAGATCGGGAAATCTGACCACTGAAAGAAAAAACAAACAAGGGCGCACTTTCATCATGCATTACCGTGGTATACCATGTGTTTAATAAATAGACAAGTAGATATATACTCACAAACCAATGATAAAGCAGTGTGTGTGGTCCAAAACAACAGTCACAATTGCTGTGTCTAATGTGTGGATCCGCACATTAGACACAGCGATTGTGACTGTTGTTGTGGACCACACACACACTGTTTTTATCATTGGTTTGTGAGTATATATCTACTTGTCTATGTGTAAAGTGTGCTTCTTTTTACAAAAGATCTCTTACGTTCTCATCCCTGCTTTGCAGAGATGAGAAACACAGGGATTGTTCCCTCACTACAGACCATTTTGTTGATTGTCAACACAGAGCTCTGGGCTGTGATCGTACACAGTCAATTAGCAGGTCCCGGCTGTGAATCATTGGCTTCGCTGACAGGCTCCCGCTGTGTACAACCATAGGTGGTGCCAGCGGACGATGGGGGGCACTCATGTGCCCCACCAAACCCGGAAGGAGGCAGCGACGTACTGGTACGTTTTCTTTGCCTGTGCAGGCCACCTGGCCGCAGGTATATAGTGTTGACCTTGGGAGGTCAGGGGACCTTGAGGTGTGCTTTTATTAGACATGTTGAGATTTTCCATTCATTTATATCACCCCCCACACAGGTATAGACACTGGCAACACACCCGCTCTACAGCGCATAGCACACATGCCGTGCAGTGTGGTGCAATGTGTAACAAAAATGATGCAGGTGCATTTTATCCATCTGGTGGCTGGTTATTGAAAATGTGCCATACTGTATGTTAAATGCCACACATCAATGCATGTTTGGTGGCACAACACAACAGCACATTGCCTCATAGGATTCAATATAATCCTGAGCTTTGAAAATCACCTTTTTAAAAAGAGTTAAAAAGTACTGTGCTTGTCTGTAGCTCAGGCCTAGTATTCAGTGAGTTAATTTTCTTTTGGTTAATGCTTTATACAGTATTTAATTTCTTTTTGTTCCCTCAAATACAGATGTATTTGTGGAATAAGCTGCGTTCAGCTTTCTCTTGTTTGCTAATAAGCATAGAGGGAGCAGGACATAATACAAAGGGGAGTGCCAGAATGACACATACTTCCATCTAGCTTTTGAAGGTGACACCTATGTATTATACTAATATTTCTAATAATAGTTATTAGTATTTATTATATCAGCAGAAAGAAAAATAATAATGCACTCCAGCACTGGTACAGGTTGTGATTTTGACTAACAAAATAGGACATAAAACAGTTCTTATCAAGGGACATACGTATAAAAATTCACCAGCATATTCACCAATAAATGTTTTATATTATGTTTGCTCTCTGAACATTCACTTGCATTCTCTGTACATTTTTGAATTTATAGTTTACTAATGCAAATGTAATAAATGAGACAGCTGCCAACTGTTTGGCAAATGTCACATGATGTGCCAACTGGAGCTCTCCATAGTGCTGAACTATTGGGAGTTTTCCACAGGCTTATATGCCACCTACCTTTGCCAGACCTCTTGTTTTGCTTTGTTTAATTTTTACAAGTCAGTAACTGTAGTTCAAGGCTCCTTTTCAGAGGTTTAGCCGTTTAACTCTTTTGCATAAAAAAGCCTGTTGCTGACAGACTTTAATAGCTCAAGCTCATAAAACACCCACTGGATGAATGCACCAAAAAACAGTGACTTATCCACACCCCATGTTCTGTACAACTCCACATAATACATTTTTAATTAGTATGTTTTCTGTGCTTTATATATTTTTTCCTCTTATGAGTCCCAACTCAAGATACTGAAAGTTAAATCTAAAGTTTTATAAATATTTTTTTTTGGAATACAGCACCAAACAGATCAGGTATGTGTAATGGTGCATAATCCATTACCTGCAGGTGACTGCTTCTGCTAAAAATCACCCCCACAGTGTCTCCTTAAGAGCCACCAGTGTTCTGAGCTGCTATCTTTCAGCACTGTGAAGATTAATCGCTTTGGCTGCTGCTGAAAAAAGTTGTACCATTTGCCCACCCTCTTTAGCCCCTCTAATGCATCACGTTCTGTGAATGGACAAGAAGACAGGATCTTCTCTGTCCATTTACAAAAACCAATGCATTTTGGGAGTGTAGTAATGCAAGCAATCTGAATTGTGGATAGGGCAGAAGGAGGTGAGTGATGTAACTTTTCTCAGCAGCAGCTATTAAATTTACAGTTCTAGAAGACAGTGCTCAAAGCATTAGCTGGTGGCTGGTGCTGAAGGAGAGACTGCAAGGATGATTTTTAGCAGAAGCTGCCACCTGCAGGTAATGGGATAGATACTATTACACATAACTAACAGGTTTGGTGCTGTATCCCAAAGAAATATACTATAGTTAAAGCAGTACTAAAGCTTTTTTTTTTCGCATTAAAATAACAAACATAGTATACCTTTCCTGGATTTGCACAGAGCAGCCCAGATCCTCCTCTTCTCGGGTCCCCCGTCTGCACTCCTGGCTACGTCTCTCCACTTTCTACAGTAATCACTTTTGTGGGCTCGCTCTCAAGCCAGGCTGTTTGCATCCATACAGACACACAGTCCACTTTGGCCCCACCCCTGCTCTCTGCTCACAAGTTCTGACTGATAGCAGCAGGAGTCAATGGCTCCCACTGCTCTCAATCAAGCCTGAGAGAGTGAGGAGAGGGGAGAAGAGCTTCTGCAGACGTGCACAGCACTGGACCAAGATCAGCCTCAGGTGAGTATTCAGGGGAGGCTGCAGGGTGGAGCTGCATGTAAAAGTTTTTTTTGCCTTAATACAGAGAATGCATTAGGGTAAAAAAAGTTTGCCTTTACGACCACTTTAAGATTTAAAAAACAGTAGGGCAACTTTTGGATAAAATTGTAATGGCTCCAATGTAGGAGAATGTCTTCTAAAGTGCATTTTTAATGCACTTGCCTTAGTTTGACATTGAGGGATTTTTCAAAAAGCAGAAGTTGGACAGCTGCCCAACTTTCTATATACCAGTGTTTGTAGACAAAGAATCTCAGTTCATGCCTCTTGATGCACCTCTGGATATGTATGATTTCCACCCACACTTCTGAGGTTACTAAAATGTTACACAAATCTGAAGACAATATTCAGGTAAAAATTACATCTATATGATCAATTTGAAAGGAAAAACAGTACAAAACTGAACTTATATTGCATTTGGAACTTTTAAAGTAAAATTCCTGTCAATAACTTAAGTAGGCAAAAATACTCAAATGCACACTTCTTTGATTCAGTTTCAATATATAACTCAATTCTAAATTTCTATGACTTCATACACTAGGAGAGAAGCCCACCTACCTATTCACCACAAAAAAAATAATCCCAGGACATCACTCCAAGCTATTCCTAAAGTCAAACTATCTAAGGGCAAACTATCCCAAAATCCTAATTTTGTGTTGCAGGATTTCCAGAATGTCTTTAGTGATATCTAACAAAAATATCATTCCATTTCCAAATCACCTTTAACAAATGTTTCTAAAACATTCATCTCAATGAATTATAACCACACCACACAAAGCTCATGGAACTGAAATTTACAGATGAAGAAACAACTAAAGTTAATAGAGCTACAAAGAGCTTTTAACAGTCTCACATGGGACTAGTATATTTATACTCTAGATTTTGTAGGCTTCAGACCTCATTTTGTATAACTACTGAGAGCCCTATATGATATTTCTATTTCCCAATATCCATAAAATGCCACAATTCCCCATCCTCCCTCCCCCTTCCCCAACATGGACATGGAGCAGGGAAATACAGCTCTTTGCTCTAATGTTGATATCAAAGTAGTACTGTGCGGATAGAAAGAATATAAATACTGATAGTCCTTTTTTATTATTATTATTATTATTATTATTATTATACAGGATTTATATAGCGCCAACAGTTTGCTCAGCACTTTACAATATAAAGGGAGACAATACAGCAAAAATACAGTTCAATAAAAGAGGGATAGGAGGGCCCTGCTCCTTGGAGCTTACAATCTATGATACTTCTATGGCCCAATATTCATAACAAAACCACCAATCCCCTCATCAGTGGACAAAGAAAAGGGAACTACAGCTCTTTGCTCCATTTCCAATATCAAAGTGATATTGTGCAGACAGGATAATTATAAACGGCTCTGTTCATGGATGATGCTTTATTGTTTATGACTTCCGCCATAACCACCATTTCTAATTTTTAAACTATTACAATCTTTCACCCATGTTTTTGGCCTAACAGTGTTCAGATTTAGGCTAGATTTACATAGCTACACAGGGATTGCCAAAAGGAGTAGATCAGTAGATTTTTGACAATGGTACTAGACACTGCATGTACTCCCTGTGTGTGACCAGCAGCTGCACTACTGCTGTTCGCATGTAGACTCTGTGTTTCTACAGAATTTTGGCCACACACAAACTGGCCACAGCTAGTTGGCTTGTTTGTACATGGCCATGGCACAGAGTGTTGATGTATCTAGAGATGGCATTTAGCTTCCTCTGAACACAGCAAACACACAGTAAACTATCCACATCCATGTGGCTGTGTGACTGTAGTCCTAAACATAAATCTCTGGTGAATATGGTTGCATTCCTTCAAGCTAACTTGGAGTTTAGGTGTGGCACTAAATGTATCCCTTACATGGGCAGCCAATTGACACCTTCCTTACAAACATTATTTTAACAAAAATCCCCTATTCCTTAAACAGATCTTTGCTAACCTCCAACTCCCACCTAGTGGTTTGGGGGAATTTACTAGGTAAAAATGAATGTATTACCTAGTATTATCATGAATACTTTAGCTTTTTAAAACCCTCCCTAATTCCTTTATGGGTCCTAATAAATGTACAATATAAACTACTATATGAAGCACAATGTATCAATCAATAAAACAGAATTTACCCCAAAGTCCATACCTGAAAATACCCAAATTGATCATATATCACCAAGCAGCTCAAATTACACAATTAACTTAAAGTAAAACACAGAGCCCTCTCCTCCAAAGTGTCCACACAGCAGCTCTCTCCTGCACCCCACTGTTCAGGATGCCAAATCGAATAATCCCCCCTATTCTGTACCCCACACTGTCCTATTCTCTCTCTGTCTGGGATAGACAGAAGAGCAGACATATGTTCTCTTCATACACCCCTAAAACCTATTGTAAATTGGCCAACCCAGAGTTTCAACCCTCCTTGCAGACCATCACTGTTTCAATGGCTGATAATAATGGTTTGTACCATATAAGAGAGTTCCTGGTGAGAAGATAAATTCTTAGCCTGGATTTCCTAAAAGAAATTTAAACTGACCTCATCAGAATTTTCTCATTTTTCCCAAAAAGATTCATTTAGAAAAACCAAGCTCAAACTGACCAAACATATCTCAACATGACTCAAAACCACCTAAAAATCTAGGGAATAATTTATAATTGTACATGATGGCATTTGCATTCATTTAGTTTGTACTTAAGTTTCTAAAATGAAACAATAAACTAATTAAAAATACATTACAAAAATAGATTATTGAATTTAAAGCTGTGCTAGCTGTGCATGCAGTGTACACACAATTAGAGCACTCTTACACAATTAGATCATGATGCACTCTTACAAGGATACAATGGAAACATTTACAATGAAATTAAAGGATTGGTTGGCATTTAAGAAATCAGAGCGGTATTTAGCATAACAAGTAATATTGTAGGAAGAAAAGAGCATTCTGTATCATCAAGTTGGTGGAAAGGTAAGGGAAGTCATTAATAGGGGTGAAAGTAGGCCTGTATGTCGATTTTGATGCTTGTAACATCTGTAATTTTGAATAATTAAAAAGAGTGAGCCCAAAAACGTATGGAAGTATCTGTTCACAAGTGGCAAGACTAATCACATCACTATGGCACATTAAAATATGTGCTATGTTTCAATAAATTTTATTTTTTTATTGTATCAACATACCTGTTGAGCTTTATTTACTAATTGAGTAGAAGCCGTTGAAAGTTCAATATGAAAATTGCATGTACACTTTGATCGGTAAGTCATACGTAATCATCTGCAAGGGAAAATGAAAACCAGATTTCTTTTTTACTTGCATGATTGGATTACTGAATTGAACACAGATTTACCCCATTTATGAAGCTAAGTGACTGTTTACTTTTACAGGTAACATACCCAAAGTGAACACATTCTATTTGTTTAGTATATCAAGCCCAGTGTATGAGCATTGTATGCAAATTGTTTTCATTATAAGTGCTGTATATGGTTCTGCAGCAGGATATTTATTCGCATATAGTGCTGTGAGTATTTGGAAGACAGTAAACTTAAATCAGGGTAATACACCTAAGCTGTATTTTGGCTTAAAAATGGTCGGCTTTTTTTTTCTGTTCTTAGAGGACCTTTAAAAGTTTAACATGGAGTACAGGTTCACAATACTGTAATTTTATAAAGTACTACACACATTCTAGCCCATGACACATAAATATAAAAATTGTACATTCCTATAAAATAACATGTGGATTTATGAGTTCATATCTCAGAAGCCTGAGGTCACCGAACATTCTTCATTTTTAATAGTAATTTATATTCCGTGAAGCCTATATATTGTGTTCTAATGACAGTCTTGTTAATGACACGAAAATAAGAAACGTCAAATAATGTGACACATCCACATAAGGCTCTGACTGTTAATATTATGATCTCCCAATGTAATCACGTATCTTGTAAAATGCATTTGGTGTGAGAAAAAGTGATGATGGTTTGGCATGAAATGAGCTCCAATTAATGTCCCTAGGCTCATGGAAAGGAAAATGTTCATTTTTTACTGTATCATAAAATATAGATCATTGTGTACTGCTTTATACTGCTTTATTATCATGTTCTGAAGGAACTCTTATGTACACTAACATATGTGCTAGCTGTAAAAGGTGTTTTTTAATATATTATCTTTTGACTTGACATGTGATGAGTTCTCAATCTGTGCATAATTATCACCTCATCACTTGACTGATGGGTTTTTATGTAACTGTTAGAGAGAATACCATAGGAATTATAGTGAAAAAAAAACATCTGTGTGCATTGGACCATCTCAACAATCTGGTTTTTAATAGATAAATACGTATACGTGACTTATATAATGCATTTATATCTCCTTTTTTTTAATATAGCTATTTTTTCATACAGTATCTGTCAACAGTCTCTTTTAACAATTAAAAAAAGAGTTTAGAATATATATTATCAAGAAGGCTTATAGGATACACCCATAATATCAATATAGAAAATACTTTACTAAAATTGTGATGTAACCCAAAGGGCACATAACACAAAGGTTTAACACAAATTCCAAGTAACATTTAAAATACATTTGCTACAGCCTGTTATCAATATAAACTTTATATAGAATGCTTTTACTCTATATAGATGGTCAGATGAAATAGTACTTTCCCTACAAAGAGCCAGGTGGTTGCTCAATTTTACAGTATATAAAAATGTAATTTTCTCCATGATCCACATCATAGAGTCCCAAAGACTTGAAAAAACTTTCTGTAATTTGATGTTTACAGCCCAACTCTGGGCAAAATCTATTTTTCCCACCATCCGTCTAACCCATCCTACCAGAAATTAATTTTTTTTTTAATGAAGCCAGCTATAAACATCTGAGTCCCCACACTTCCCCATGCAGGTCTCTTGCTGGTGCTGTTTTTGTCTGCAAGGACCACCTCTCTAGCACTGCATGTATTTTGCAGGCTAGTCCCTTCATTCTCCTGAGTCTGATGTTTGTCTTCTTCTGAATCCAGTCAGAGAAAGGGGGAGGTGGGTTTAAATACCCTAAGAGACTGCACAAGGAAAATGTGAAGGATTCATAAACTGTACATACATTTTTTTTTGGCCTGACATTTGTATAGGAAAACAACAATACAATGCTCTACAAAAGCACCCATGTGAATAAGGCCCTAGATCTGAATGTAATGCTAAATTGCAATCAAATGGCTAAATACTCAGTGGATGTAGACATAAAAGAACTGTCTGATATGAGCTACTGGCACCTGGTCAGCTTCACTCTCAGAGTGAGTTAAGTTGGGTTTGGTAATCCAGGGGAGCAGGTGAAAGGATCCCAGTACTGGTTCTACAGGCAAATGGCTGGAGGAGTCTATGAGCTGGAAACATAGATGAACAGCTGAAGGCATAGGGCCATCACACTGGAGGCACAACACACTAGAAACAAGTGGTGCATTGCTGTCTGCAGTGACTGGTTCCTCTGTAGAACCAGCTTGATATTGGGCTTCTCCGTAGCTATCCGTATGCTAGGGACAATAGTGGAGAACTATGCACATAGCTGCAAATCACATTCCCAGCCACCCCTGCCTCATCAGGTGCAGTATTTCTAAGCTGCTGAGGGCAGGAAACAGGGAAACCTATATTCCCTGGACATGACCCAGAACTCAGGGGATTGTGGTTACTAAGATGGTTTTGAGAAAAAGTTAAAGGAACCCACACCTGAATATGAGCATTGTGAATAAAGGGCCATTCTAATACACACTTGAAGCTCTACTCTAAGAAAAACATTTTTTGTAATGTTTGACAGAGTGGAATATGTTAGTGCCCTTGACAGATTTTTATTGCTGTCTGTGTCTCCATTAGAAAGACATTCCCTCTTTTCCCACATTATTGACATGTCACAGAGACATAACCTACTCACAGCTTTCTGACTGGACATTGCTGAAAATCACTCACACTGATAAGGTGGCCATTCTGCTCATGTCAACAGGTTCCAGCACTAGGATGCTCCTATGCGGGCATTATTTATTCTGCATTAATGGCTTTATGAAGAGCTCACGACAAGCATCTTATGAGTGGCCCCACATCCTACACATAAGACCCCAGCTTTGTTGAACTACAAGTCCCAGCTTGCAGTAGGTAATTTGTTTAACTGAATGTAGCAACATCCACTTTAGTAAACGTTTAGACTTCAGAAAACAATTATACAGATATTTAGATAGCATCAGAAGGATTTACACACAAAAGCTTTGACGGCTTTTGTCAGAGTGAAGAAATTACATCCCTCCTCAAACTGAAAAAAGGTGCTTGCGTATAAATGTAACTGGGCTGTTGAGATCTGAAGTCCAGAGATGGCCCTGGAAATGGTGGATAACTAATGATGAGCCAAACTGCTCTAGGCTCGGTTTGGCCAACTTCAGAAGTGTTCAGATGCTGAACCCAAACAATATTGAAGTCTCCTAAGCATTTTGAAGGGTCTGCTAAGCATTTTGAAGGGCCTTTGGAGGGGACTGTTTGCTAATGTTTTTTTAAAGTAGCCAGTAATGAAATGTCATTTACTGCCAATGTTAACTGTATCATTTTTTTCTTTATAAGGACCCTTTCACACTGATCCATATTTGATGTGTCTTTTGGGATAAAAATGTGGAAAAAAAATCCATTAAAAATATCTTTTTAAATCCTTTGGTATTCTTCACATCAATTCATTGTAGGTGTACTGCGGTTTTAAAGGTCCTCTCTGGCCCAAGCAAAATATTTCCTATCCAAAAATGTAAGCCCGATGGGTGCACTGTCTAAACCAGGGGTGGGCAAACTTTTTGACTTGAGGGTCGCAATGGGTTCATATATTGGACCCGGGGGCAGGACCAAGAGTAGATGAATGATGTGTATGTGTCATCCATAGTAAGTATAGTAACATTCCCCCATAGTAAGCATAGTAATTAATTCCCCATATAGTAATTCATCCCCCATAGTAATTCATCCTCCATATAGTAATTCATCCCCCATATAGTAATTCATCCCCCATATAGTAATTCATCCCCCCTATAGTAATTCATCCCCCCTATAGTAATTCAATTTACTTACCTTTGCTCCGCGCGTTCCTCTTGCCGTGTTCCCGCGCCGTTCCGGTCTTCAGGGCGGACTGTGAGAGGAGCCTAGCTCCCCTCACGTTCGTCACGCTGCCCCGCCTACACACATCCTGACAGCCATCCTGACAGTATCACGCTCCGCGGGCCGGATTAAAAGGTCCGCCGGGCCGTAGTTTGCCCATTGCTGGTCTAAACTGTATGTAGCCTCAGCTACATACAGTATACAGCCTTGTGTTCCAGTTGTGGAATGCAAACAACCCATTCCACACTTGGGACAAAACTGAGTTAGGTTGAGCAGCACTCAACCATTTACAGGCAACCTTGTATTCTCTGAATGAATACAAAGCTTCCTCGGACTAGCTGAGGCCAAAAATGTGACATCACCCGCCCATCTCTCTTCCTCAACCAATCAAGGGACGTTTTGTAATCATTCAGTGAATACATGCTGCCCATGAATGGCTGAGCATCTCTTAGCCTAACTCAACTTTGTTGCAGGTGTGGAATGGAATGTTCACATCCCACAGCCAAGACACAGTACATTATATTGTATATAGCTGAGGCTACATACAGCATAGGCACAAACAGTTTTTAAAGTGACAGTAAAGCTGGAAAACAGCTTTAAAAATCTGGAAGCCTCCTTTAACAATAAGGGAGCAACCAGATGCTTTTCCCCCATGTGAAAGAGTAAGGGGTACTTAGTTTGACAACACTCTCCAAATGACAGCTCTTGACGTTAAGGTAAAAAATAGGGATAATAATTACATTATTGCCCAAATATGACCATGGCATATTGTAGGCCATCAGACAATATTGTAACCCATCTGATCCCCGTTCATTTGCCTACATGGACAGGGGTTCCTGGACATGTAAGTGAATGGTTCAGATGACATCAATGGTTGGTAAGGATGTGAGGGGTGAAAGCACCAGCTGCTTCCTTAGCAACTATTGACAGCCAGAAGCCATCACATTTGTCATTATGATCATACCAAAAACTGAGCTCATCTCTGTGGGCTGCCAGTGGGCCCAGGGCAGCAGTTTCTTTAACCTATATGGATAAAGCAGGCCTTCTGACGTGTGCTTGAAAGTGAAATTGTCATGGTGGAAACATAGATGCTGCCATTATTGACCCCCTTCCTATAATGCTGGTTTTTAGCTAAGTTCACCCTTTCAGAAAAAAATGAAAAAGTAAACACCCTACACCCTCCTGGTCCTCACAGTACTTCTCTCGTTGGGATTTTAAATCCCCACTCTTCTTCCCCTTCTCTGCCCATTTAGATGACGGGCCCAAAAATAGCCAGGGATACTAAGAACAGTGGAACCCAGTGGTCCAGAGAGTAAACCTAAAGTATAACTAAAGGCAAAACATTTTTATTAGTTTTGGACAGAGTGGAGAGTTATTAGAATGCTTGTCAGTTTTTATTGCTGTCTGTGACCTGTTTACCATTATCATTGAAAGTGAAAGTAAAAGAAAATCCCAATTTTTGTTGTGTCTCCAAAAAAATAATAGAGGGGAAATCTTCCAATGGGGCACTAGTTCTGGTGATCTGGGGTCCCCATAAAATTCCCTTAATTTTCAGAGGTTTCCTGTTTGGCTATGGGACAGGAAGTGAAGGGAAATCTATGCAATGGGACACAGATGGTGAAAACAAATCTGACAGGGGTTCCCTTGTTCTATCCGTAATGAAGAAAAACATTTTTTGCCTATAGTTCTACTAGTCAACAGCAGAAGCAGGTATAAGGTATTAACAGCCTTTAGTCCCTTTTTCACAGAAGCTTTGGCAAGCATTTTTTTTATCATTGTCATTTACTGTTCCTACCACATTTTTACAGGCATGTAGATATGGTGAACCTAGAGCTGTACCAATTATTTTATATGGCTTGGTGGTTAGCACTTCTGCCCGGCAGTACTAGGGTCGTCGGTTCAAATCCCAACCACAGCACCACCTGCCTGGAGTTTGCATGTTCTCCCTGTGCCTGCATAAGTTTCCTCCTGGTTCTCTAGTTTCCTCCCACACTCCAAAGACATGCTAGTAGGTTAATTGGATCCTGTCTAAATTGGCCTGTGTATGTATGAATGTGAGTTAGGAATGTATATGTATGTAAAGCACTGCGCAAATTGACAGCGCTATATAAGTACCTGTAATAAATATAATAAATAAATATAATAATTAAAAATATTTGCATGTTCCCAGTTTGATTATGCTGCTGTCCAAAGTATTCTCTCCGCTGCTGCATCCAGAGTGGAAATGCCCAAAGAGAAGAAGTGTGTTACTTGTCAGATCACCACGTAAAAATAAAAGGGAAAAAAGCTTAAAAACTAATGCAGCCATCCCATCTAAGTATTGTAGGCTGCAATATATTACATTATATTATGTTTTTGGGTTGAGATACACTTGATAAATGTGATAAATTTACAAATATGACTGGCAGTGCACTTTTATACACCATCATGCTATAACAGATACAAATTTCCCTAGAAGACAAGGAATCAGATAGAAATCCTGTTAAATAGTTAATATTTGGCTGCTTTATTCTTCCTGGGGAAAGCAGGGCACAGGTGACTTCAATGTTATTCTAAAATATGTAACTAAACAGTAAACGAAACCCAATAAGAGCTTGTTTAAGCACCTCAGAGATCAATGAACTTGAGAACATAATAAACTGGAGCCTGCAAAGAATCAATTCGCAATTGTGGCACGGAATACATTACTTGAATAAAGTATGTCTTGTTTCTCTGCTGCAAACATCCTTACTGATTTTGGGATATACGCACAGAGGATTTAATATATGTGAAGTTACAAATACGTCCGCAATTATTTTTGTATTAAAATAAGTTGGAAAAAAAAGAACAAAAAATGATCATTTAACCAATCCTTTTACCAGCATTAAAACAGCACTATGTGCCAAACAGAATGGAAAGAAAGAAATCAGCTCAGTGGGAAATAACAAATAACAATTTCTTAAGTGAAACGAATGCATATATTTCTCACAAAGGTGACACAAGTGAGGCAAATAGACATTGTATTTGTGGCACACAAAGCTGCTGATTTGAAGGAGTAATTTTCAGCAAGGCTGTGCTCATTTCAAATACCCAAGTGGATAAAGGGGAATTTAAAAAAATACAAGAGCCTTCCCTTAAAGCCAATGGTGACTTTAACTGTCTCCCACCTGCCATATAGGGAAATGATGGCCAGACGGGAGCTCTCTGGTTCTGCAATATGACGTCCTCCCACTCTAGCTGCACATGCGTTCCCCTGGGGGCGTGTGGCACAGCGTTCAGTGATGCCTTTCAGGTTCCATTAGTGATGCATGTCAATGCCCGTCAGTGCCGCCTATTAGTGGCTCCTCATCAGGGCAGTCTTTCAGTACCCATCAGTGCCACTTATCAGTGCCAATCAGTGCTGCCTATCAGTGCCAGTCAGTGTCGTCTATCAGTGCCCATCACTGCTGCCAATCAGTGCCACATATCAGTGCCAATCTGTGCTGCCTATCAGTGCCCATAAGTGCCACCTATCAGTGCTCATCAGTACCGTCTATCAGTGCCACATATCAGTGCCCATCAATGCTGCCTTTCAGTGCCTGTGAGTGATGCCTTTCAATACCCATCAGTGCCACCTATCAGTGCCTTCTCATCAGTGCATTCTATCAGTGCCCATCAGTGCCACCTATTAGTGCCAGTCAGTGCCTCCTATCAATGCCCATCAGTGCTGCCTATCAGTGCCAAATAGTGCCCATCAGTGCTGCATTTCAGTGCAGTAAAAATTACTTATTAACAAAATTTTTGTTTTTTTACGGTTTTGTTTAGCAAAAAATAACCCCAGTGGTGATTAAATACCACCAAAAGAAAGCTCTATCTGTTCAAAAAAATATGATAAAACGTTGGTTTGGGTACAGTGTTGCATGACCGCGCAATTTTCATTCAAAGTGTGACAGTACGGAAAGCTGAAAATTGGTCTGGGCAGGAAGGGAATGAAAGTGCTTGGTAGGCAAGTGGTTAAAGTAGAGACTGGAGTGAAAATTACAGGGAAAATGCCACACCCCTCCTAATAAATTAACTATTAACAATAAAAATATATATAAAATGAAAAATGAAAAGTGAAATCTATAAAAGATGAAATCTATAAAAATAAATAAGTGAATAAAAAAGTATCCAAATATTATGTGTTCACAACGCTGTTTAAATCTCTGCTTCAATTTTGACCAAGGTGAGCACAGACAAACACACATGTGAAGGGATCAGGAACAGCACTGCAGCAAGGAGGAGAGAAGCAGAGGGATGGAGTGGAATCCAGGACTATAAGGAGGGAACAGGAATTAATCTGGGAGAACAGAGGGGAGCTCCATAGTTCATATCTTCCTGAAGGATCCAACTACAGAATAAAAGTCATCATTTAATTGGATCAAAAGCTTTGCTTGCCTAGGATTAGGCTACAGGAAGGTGAGCACTTAAGAGTGTCAAAATTGAAGCAGAGATTTAAACAGCGTTGTGAACACATAATATTTGGACACTTTTTTATTCACTTATTTATTTTTATATATTTCATTTTTATTTTTTATGTATTTCACTTTTCATTTTATATATATTTTTATATTTTCATAAATTTACCATTGTACTATTATATATATTGTTTTATATTACTCCACATAAAATTGAATTAAATTACAAAAATGGATTGAAATATAGATTAACAATATATTAATTTATTGCCACATTTATTTCACGTAACACAAATATAAAGTAAATAATTAATTTATCAGAGGGGCGCGGCATTTTCCCTGTAAACATTCATAATAATTGCACGTATCAATGAGGACGTGATTGAGTGCCAGCGAACCACAATAGTTAATTTAAGTACATTTGTGGCTCACAAGTAATTCCCATATATGGAGTGAAAATTACTCGTTCATAACTATGCAGTTTGCTTTTGATCCATTCTTGCATTGCGCTTTGCGTTTTTACACACGCATTTGTTGTCACGGTGCTTTTACCACATTTTCCATTTTTTCCTGCTTTCTTTTGTTAAAGAGGAAATGTTTTTGTTGCTGGGCAGAATAAAAATGCATAAAAAAACCACACTGCATGCGTTCCAGCATCATCTCCATTGAACTTTATTGTAGCAAAATGCTGCTCTTTGCATTTAAAAAAGTTCTTGACCCTTTCCAAAAACACAGCGGCTGAAAAATGCATAGATGTGAACATGTCCCATAGGAAACCATGTTAAATGGACTGCGGTGCATTTCTGCAAAAAGCACTAAAAAATGCATTGGTGTGAACCAGGCCATAGTAAAGTTTAAAGTTCCAAAGTTTAAAGTACAACTCCCCATTAGTCCATAATTATGACACAAAAAATATTGCAAAATAGGGCTACATAGAAAAATGTAAATAGTAATATACAAATCTGACAGATAATCTATTTCTCAGAAAATTAAAATGGAACTACACTGCATCTGAGCACCACAAACCAAAAATGCTATTTCATTCATTTGTAATATTCAAAGCAAACTCCCCCATCCATGTCTCCCTGCTTTATTTTGCTGATAAAAACTTTTGAAAAACACCCCCTAGCATTTTTGGCAGTGGCCATCTTGAGTAAGGGCAGATGATTCCTGTAGCATTTACTTCCTGGAATCCATTTGCCCTTAGATCAGGCATTGGCTGAGCAGGGAACCCTCCCTCCCCTCTTGAAGACTCCTGGGATGTATGACACCATTTGCCTAGGCAGGAAACCAGGAAGTAACTGAAGAAATATTAAAAAAAAGTTTTAAACATGTAAATATGATATACTTTCCTATCTACTTACTAGTGCTAGTAGTACAAGGATTCAAAATAGTCAATGTTGATTGAGAGACAGGGGCGGACTGACAACTCATGGGGCCCCCAGGCAATGGGGGATCATGGGGCCCCTGTGTCCTTGCCCAAACTCAAAAAAGCCTATGAAAAAGGTACCAGGGGCATCTCATGGGGCCCCCTACTGACCCCGGGCCCTCGGGCAGTGCCCGAGTTTCCAAATGGTCAGTCCGCCCCTGTTGAGAGAATGAAGTTCATCTTTAAGTACTGCTGGATCACTTCAAGCTGGCTCTTTTTGCAGGTATAGCTATGTAAACAATTAAAAATAAGTGCCTATACGGTTTAAAATCCAGTAATACATTGGGGTTGATTTACTAAAGGCAAATAGACTGTGCACTTTGCAAAGTGCAGTGGCACTCTGCAAGAGCACTTGCTCCAAAGCTTAGTAAATGAGCAGAAGCTCTGCTGACATTCATGATCCAATTATGAGCAAGCACAAACACTTTTTTTTTTATTTTCCTTGAACATGATTTTGTATTTTTTGCAAAGTGAACCTTTATCTCATTTATTAAGCTCTGGAGCAACTATACTTGCAGAGTGCAACTGCACTTTGCAAAGTGCGCAGTCTTTTTGCCTTTAGTAAATCAACCCAATTGTCTCACCGTACTGTGCACATGCTCATTTACTCTCTATTTTTTGGCACTGTGCTGAAAATGTAGTAGCCACTCTGCTGACAGCCTAAAGATTTACTGCTGCTCAGTGGCTCTGGGCTTCAACAAAATGTCAGCCTCTAGGAAGAAGAACCAGGAGCAATGCTGGAGGCAATTTACAGCACATACTAATTTTGGTAGTAAAATTATTAATGTCGAATGTATGCTCCTTGCTAAAGAACATATTTTTTTTTATCAGGATGTTATGAGTAAAGTTCCACTTTAAGAGCACATATGAAATATCCCCTTTGGGTGAACTGATTATCTCAAGCCTACATTATTTTCAGTGCAAAATGCAGTTATCAACAGCTGGCAGCTGAATATTTGTATAGACAAATGTATATCTTCTTCATTAGGTGTTCAGGATATTTCCACATGTAGAAAGAGAGGGGTGTAGCGAGAGCTTAGAAACCAGAGAGCTGCTAGCACAAAAGGCGACCAACCCAATAATAAAATACCACACAGTGCAGCGCTAAAAACCATTAAACAAAAATTAACAATTTCTATATAAATATATTTTGAAATTATTATTATTATTATTATACAGTATTTATATAGCGCCAAAGGGTATGCTCAGCGCTGTACAAAGGCAGGGGGACAAGACATGAGACAAGACAGAGACAGTGCGATACACAAGGGGTTCGAGGGCCCTGCTCTTTCGAGCTTACAATCTAGGAATAACTGTAAATCATCCAGTCAAATGGGCTTACTGATAAGCGACATCATAAACCCATAGGGCATTAATGCTTAATACCTTGTATATATAATATCCACCAACAATTGTACAACAGACACCAAATAAAGTGACAAAAAATGGCTTAGTGCCAAATAAACAGATATAAACAGTTTGTGTAAAATCGAATAGTCCAATATCTTCAATGGATGACTGGTGACATACATCCAATTGCGACCACTCTTCCATGAAAACTCTTCACCCATATGCACTCACCAGAACTCTGGTAAAAACACTGTAATAAAACACTGTAATAAAAGCCTGTAATATTATTCCAATCTGTGACAGCTCCCTTCACTCACTTCTTCCTCTTCATGGGTCCGATTGGAGATCACCAGATCGGGGCGTAGCTGTCTATGCAGCTGCTGCATCACCTGCTCTTTGCTCTCTGTCGAGAGCAGAGAGCAGGCGATGCAGCAGCTGCATAGGCAGCTGCGCCCTGATTGTCCAGTGGCAGTGTGCTTTACACCACTGCATCCGACGCTTTGCATTGCACTTGGTGATGTCGGGCTTGGATGCAGCTGATTGGCCATGGAAACCCATTCCATGAAGCTCTCTATGCACTGTTGTGCTAATCTGAAGGCCACATGAGGTTTGGAGGTCTTTAGCTATTGACTCTGCAGACAGTTGCCAACTTCTGCACACTGTGTGCCTCAGCATGCTCTGACCCCGCTCTGTCATTTTACGTGGCCTACCACTTGGTGGCTGAGTTGCTGTTGTTCCCAGTTGCTTCCACTTTGTTATAATACCACTAACAGTTGACCGTGGAATATTTCGAAGCAAGGAAATTTCATGGACATATTGCACAGGTACCACACTTGAATTCACTGAGCTCCTGAGGGCGACCCATTCTTTCACAAATGTTTGTAGAAGCAGTCTGCATGCCTAGGTGCTTGATTGTATACTTGTGTATTTGTGGCCATGGAGGTGATTGGAACACCTGAATCCAATGATTTGGAGGGGTGTCCCAGTACTTTTGGCAATATAGTGTAAGCTGCAGATCAGCCAAACTGAAATGCAACAAAGGATAAAAAAAAAAAAGATAAAATATTTTTTTTTCCAAATTGGGCAATTGTTTTTGACAAACGGGTTGATTTACTAAAGGCAACATGACTGTTGATATTGCAAGGGAAGTTGCACTTTGCAAGGAAATATTCCCCATAATCCAGTTTTTTCTTTGGACATGATTGAGTGTTCTTTGCAAAATTAAACTCTACTTCATTCACTAAGCCCCGGGGCAAATTCCCTTGAAAGTGAACAGTCATTTTCTATTTAGTAAATCAATCCCACATTATTTTAGTAAACTGAACATCATAGACATTGAGTAGGGATGGATCAGAACCCCTGCCAAGCTTTTATGTACTGGGTCGCTGTTAAGCAGAGTAACTCTTAACTGTCCTAATGGTACTTGTTGTTTAGACAGAAGACGAAGTAAAATCTAAACTATGTCACTCGTCAATTAAATAGAACATAAGAGAAAATATAACTCATAAGGGACCCTGTTTTGATGAAAGCTCTTAAAGTGATTGTAAACCCTTACATCTACCCAGTGAAATGACTGGCCTCAGGTGATGCACAGAGATTAAACGGATCATCCTACAAGTCCTTCTACAAGCTGTACCTATTATTCTTCTCTTCTCTACATCTGTTCAAAGTCCAGAATTTATACAGCTTGTCTGAGCTTTCAGAAAACAGGGGGCAGAGAGTTGACTTTACACACTGCAGAGCTCAGTGAGGAGAGCTCTGAGAGCTGATTGAAAGGAAGGAACACAGTGCACAGGAACAGAGCTGAGGCTGTCAATCACAGGATGTGTGCTGGAGCTCCTCCCCTGTCACCATTTTTCTGTTGGTGTCAGGATAACTTGTCAGACGTGATTCATGCTGATGGCAGAGGAATGGGACAGCAGACAGAAATTTGACTTAGTGTTCTTAACTGAGACAAGTACACATTATACAGGGATATGCTATGTTGATATTTTATGTCTGAGGTTTACAATCACTTTTAAAATTTTCAGGATTTCCTCTAAATTTTAGGTAGATTTTTCCTCATTTTCTGCTGTGTCCCAGGAAATATTAAAGCTGCTTTCACACTGACCTGTTTTTCTTCCATGTTTGCATTAAAAAAAGCGGTAGAGAAATGCATGACCATGAAATCCTATGGAACTCTTCACACTGATCATTTGCAGGTCCACTGCATTTTGTAAAGTCATGCTTGCTGCATTTTTGGTGCATGTTTGGTGCAGTAAAAGAAACACACCAAAAATGCATCTCCCATTGAAATGAATAACAAACGCAACAAAATGCATAAAAAACACCTACAGTTGCATTTTTGGTGCTTTTTTGAGTCACATGTCCTTTTTTTCACAGGTGCAATACGAACCACAAACATGGCAAAAACGCATTGAAAACGCTGTAAAAATGCGGCAAAAACATATATATATATATATATATATATATATATATATATATATATATACAGTGGGGCAAAAAAGTATTTAGTCAGCCACCAATTGTGCAAGTTCTCCCACTTAAAAAGATGAGAGAGGCCTGTAATTGGCATCATAGGTAGACCTTAAAATGAGAAACAAAAATCCAGACAATCAAATTGGCTGATTTGGAAAGAATTTATTTGCAAATTATGGTGGAAAATAAGTATTTGGTCACCTACAAACAAGCAAGATTTCTGGCTCTCACAGACCTGTACCTTCTTCTTTAAGAGGCTCCTCTGTCCTGCACTCATTACCTGTATCAATGGCACCTGTTTGAACTTGTTATCAGTATAAAAGACTCCTGTCCACAACCTCAAACAATCACACTCCAAACTCCACTATGGTGAAGACCAAAGAGCTGTCTCAGGACACCAGAAACAAAATTGTAGACCTGCACCGGGCTGGGAAGACTGAATCTGCAATAGGCAAGCAGCTTGGTGTGAACAAATCAACTGTGGGAGCAATAATTAGAAAATGGAAGACATACAAGACCACTGATAATCTCCCTCGATCTGGGGCTCCACGCAAGATCTCACCCCGTGGGGTCAAAATGATCACAAGAACGGTGAGCAAAAATCCCAGGACCACATGGGGGGACCTAGTGAATGACCTGCAGAGAGCTGGGACCAACGTAACAAAGGCCAGCATCAGTAACACACTACGCCGCCAGGGACTCAGATCCTGCAGTGCCAGACGTGTCCCCCTGCTTAAGCCAGTAAATGTCCGGGCCCGTCTGAAGTTTGCTAGAGAGCATTTGGATGATCCAGAAGAGGATTGGGAGAATGTCATATGTTCAGATGAAACCAAAATAGAACTGTTTGGTAGAAACACAACTCGTCGTGGTTGGAGGAGAGAGAATGCTGAGTTGCATTCAAAGAACACCATACTTACTGTGAAGCATGGGGGTGGCAACATCATGCTTTGGGGCTGTTTCTCCGCAAAGGGACCAGGACAACGGATCCATGTACAGGACAGAATGAATGGGGCCATGTATCGTGAGATTTTGAGTGCAAACCTCCTTCCATCAGCAAGGGCATTGAAGATGAAACGTGGCTGGGTCTTCCAACATGACAATGATCCCAAACATACCGCCTGGGCAACAAAGGAGTGGCTTAGTAAGAAGCATTTCAAGGTCCTGGAGTGGCCTAGCCAGTCTCCAGATCTCAACCCCATAGAAAACCTTTGAAGGGAGTTGAAAGTCCATGTTGCCCAGCGACATCCCCAAAACATCACTGCTCTAGAGGAGATCTGCATGGAGGAATGGGCCAACATACCAGCAACAGTGTGTGCCAACCTTGTGAAGACTTACAGGAAACGTTTGACCTCTGTCATTGCCAACAAAGGATATATAACAAAGTATTGAGATGAACTTTTCATATTGACCAAATACTTATTTTCCACCATAATTTGCAAATAAATTCTTTCGAAATCAGCCAATGTGATTGTCTGGATTTTTTTTCTCATTTTGTCTCTCATAGTTGAGGTCTACCTATGATGCCAATTACAGGCCTCTCTCATCTTTTTAAGTGGGAGAACTTGCACAATTGGTGGCTGACTAAATACTTTTTTGCCCCACTGTGTGTATGTGTGTATATATATATATATATATATATATATATATATATACCTATATATTTTACTGCATGTTTGCACCAGAGCAATGTGAAAGCAGCCGAACACAGAGTCACAGAAAATAGAAAAAAATTCACAGAGTACGTAAAAAAGCAGAAAATGAACTTCATTTTAGGCATGGATTACAGATATACATTTTTTACATAACTCCTTTCTGCTCTCAATGGAGCCCCACTCCACTGTTCTAACATTTCCTAGTGGGCTAATTTGTTATGTGGGGATATATGTTGAATGTCTTCCACTCAATATTGTATCATCTGCAGCAAATGTTGCAGGCGAAAGCCAAAAAAAGACCCTTAGCCTTGGTTCACACTGAATCCAATTCTGAAAACCTTTGACTTCACTTGAAGTCTATTGCTGACAATAGGGTGCGATTTGTCATGCGATTTGGAAAGGTCAAATCACATGACAGGTCACATTAGTGTGAACCAGGGCTTAACGCACTAAACTCTTCTGAATGTACAATGAGCCAAGCATATGCATTTCAGTATACAACCCCCAACATCTGCTAGGTGCTGGGGTGAATTAACGTCTCGGGTGTGAAATCAAGATGACTGAAGATATTGAACCCCGAAGAATACAGGATAGGATGTCTCAACACAAAGCAACAAGCGCAATCAAAGCCTTCACAACACTGATGGGGGGGATGTTTGGGAGGTAAGTCTGTCATAATGTGTAAATATCGTGTAGACTTCACCTCCGCAACATCTCCAAGATATGACCGTTCCTAACCTCGGAAACCACTAAGCAATTTATTCACTCCCTTGTTATATCTTGCCCTGACAATTGCAACTCCCTCCTCATTGGCCTACCTCATCGCAGGCTATCCCCTTTTCAGTCTATCATGAATGCTTCTGCCAGACTCATCCACCTTACTAACCGTTCTGTATCTGCCACCCCTCTCTGCCAATCCCACCACTGGCTTCCCATTGCCCAACGGATAAAATTCAAAACAGTAACAATAACGTATAAAGCCATTTATAACTCTGCCCCAAATTACATCACCAATCTTGTCTCTAAATATCACCCAAACCATACTCTCCGCTGCTCGCAAGCCCTCCTACTCTCTAGCTCCCTTGTCTCCTCCTCCATGCTGGTCTCCAGGACTTCTGCAGAACTTCCCCTATCCTCTTGAACTCTCTACCCCAATTTATCAGACTATCGCCTACTCTGCTCACTTTTAGGCAATCTCTGAAAACCTATCTCTTCAGGGAAGCCTATTCTGCCCTCAGCTTATAATGGCATCTTCTACTCTTCCAACCAGTCCATCCCCCACAGTTACTACCTTTTGTACCACTAGCCCCTCCCTCCTAGATTGTAAGCTCCAAGGAGCAGGGCCCTCAAATCCCTCTTGTATTGAACTGTATTGCTGTTACTGTATTGTCTCCCGTTATATTGTAAAGCGCTGAGCAAACTGTTGGCGCTATATAAATCCTGTATAATAATAATATAATAATAAATATACTGGACACAATATAAAAAAAAAAACCCTGGGTACTAGGAGCTGAGTTTTATTCCACTTTACGGTAGAACTTCAGCTAAAGCTGAAGATTTCCACTCACCTACTGTCCAGGCAACAAAACAAGAAATGAGTGAACAAATTCCCCAAATGTGAGGGGATATTCCAGCTTTGAACAGTTGTCACTGAAATGGGTGTTGCCAATGGGGGATATCCTTTACTCCTTTGTCAGTGACAACTAGGGATGAGCTGACGGTTCAGTCCGAACCTAGCTTTTGACCAAACTTTGCTCAAACCTTTGCTTGCTCGGCCCCCTGTTTTGGTGGGAGCTGAAAATCATATATGCGGTATTTCTATCAGCTTACCTTTATTTATGACAGCTTTTCCACTGTGATTGGTTGCTAAGTAAGCAGTGGATGCTTGCACCTGTTGTCTTCCTGAGAACCACTTATATTATCGGGAATCCCCAGCCACGTAACCAAAGGAGCGAGGACAGAGGTGACATCACTACCCAGATATCACCACTGGACATATTTGGGCAGTGACATTGACATCATCACTATCCTTGCCCCTAACCTTTCTGTTTTTCAACTACCATTAGGATCAGTCATGTGTGCTAGGTTGTCTTTTTTTTAAGCGAGTTGGCAGGCATCATGATTAACAATGGATTTACAATGAAGGACATTTTGGGGGGATTTTTATATTTTTAATAAAGGGCTTGTCAAACATTTGGGTGTCTATTGCTAGGTAACATTTATTTTTCTGAATGAATAGGGGTACTCCTTCATGTGGGGGGCAGTATCTGAGCCCCTCTTATTATTAAAGTGGCCTCCAGATTCTGATAAGTCCCCTGCCCGCAGACCCCCATAACCAGCCGCCAGGCTGGTGACTTCATCAACATAAAGACAAGGTGCTTTGCCAGGGGGAGTCCTGCCTGGCAAGGCACCCACCCACGTTGAGGGCATATGGTTTAGTATGATTCATGGAGGGTGATTGCAAAGGATCATTTGCTACAGCAGAAAAATGGTATTTACAAAGAAATAAAAGTGACACTAAATTGCTGGCAAATAAACCTTCATTGCTGGCTTCTTAAAAAAAAAAAAAAAAGCATATAAACCCCCCCAAACGTCCCCCACAATACATAACAAATCCTTATTGATTGGCTATGTGTTTTGAGGGACCTTTGTGGTCTGTGTACTGTTTTTTATTAGAAAAAAAAAAAAAAAGCAGGAGGGAGATGTAATTTGCTAGCAATTTAATACTTTTTTACTTTGTAAATGTCAGTGCTTTAAAATACCCCTGCTCATGGCCGCATGGAATTAAAAAAAAAAAAAAAAAGGAACACAGGTACATTTTTCCCAGGGCAGTGTTCACCTCCCATGCTATTTCTTAGACACGCCCTTGAATATTAGCCTGGAAAATAGCCATATTTAATTTCACAAATTCGGCTCCTATCTTTTGGGGTCTCGCTGGTAAAGTTCATGCATCTCTCGTCTCCCATTGATCAATAACCTTGTTATAACCAATACTAAGACAAATATGAGTGTTTTACACCTAATAATACATTTTCTGAAATGTTGAAAAAATAATAAATTGTTTAGCTACAAAATGAAACAAGTTTGTAATAGCTGTGACTAGCAGGCAAACCTGAAAAGGCATTCTAAATGATATGATTTATTGACCACACTGTCATGTGTGTTTACTGAAAGGTGTGTTTGGTTGTGGTTAAGAAATCTTATGTAATGTATATACTAAAACCACACCTTACCTTTACTTTATGGTGAAAACTAAGCTAGTTTAATATGGACTGAGCCTGACATACAGGAATGTGTGTCACGCCAAATGAAGTTAAAGGTGTCCTTAGTTTAGCTGTAGTTGGGTTGGGTGTGAAGTGTCACATTCAAACACTTGCCTACTATATGTTACGACAGATCAACATGACTGATAATCATTCTATCATACATGATGTGATTGTAGAATATAACAAAGTTTTATGGAAAAGCCATTTTGAGCAAATTATATCAAATTCAATTTTGCTACTACATGATTTTATCAATATATAGGCAGGGCCGGATTTCCAAATAGGCAGTACAGGCACTCTTCCTAGAGGAACGCCCACACTCAGCTGTATGAGGAGATAGAATGCCCAATACACATTGACATATCGTGGGGAAGGGGCATCTGGTTCGGATGCAACATTTAGAGGGGTGCCACTGAGCCGCATGTCCTTATGGAGTGTCACGGTCCTGTGGCGGTGGGAAGGGGGCAGTGAAGGCCTCAGGTCTCATGGATTTCAATCCAGTACAGACAGGCTATGAGGGTGGTGTCCTCCATGGTGCGGGCAGGCTGAAAGCACCTTGCTCCGCATATCATGTGTAAATGGCAGGTGGTCCTGGAGTCCACAGCGAATGCAGGCAGCGAGGGTGGCTAGGACTGAGAACCCGGAAGGGAGAAGCTCTCCACCACCTCCCTGATCCCCGAAGAGGTGAGCAGCAGCAGGCGCAGCATCCCCAGCTCCTCCTAGGGCCTGGACTCCTTCTCCGACTTCCTCTCCACTCCCAGGGCTCAAAAAGTTATTTTCCTCTTAAATAAAGATAAAATAAATCATAGCTTTTTTTCAAACTTTTTTGCAATTCACAAAAAAAAATGCTACTAAAATAAAGCATGAGTTGTTTCATCAAGATATGAGGTATTTTACTAATGAAATCATTCAGTATTTTATCCCATAATGTGATATTCAGTGGAATGGATATAGTGGAGAAGGATTAGAACCCCTGTAAGCTTTTAGTGCTAATAAAGAGGTAAAATGGGTTAAACCATAGAAATATGCCAACTAAGTCAGTGCTGTCCCTGCAGCAGATGTATTAACCACCTCCCTTCCGGCCATATATATAAACGGCCGTACGGTGGCAGTGCAGCGTCGGATGGCCATTTATAAACGGCCTCCCCACACCCTGCTTGTGCGCGCTCCCTGGGAAAGCACGCAGCACCGCGGCCCGGTGCCCGCTGTGTCCTCCGGACACAGTGGAACACCGATCGTCGGACAGGACCTCTGTGCGAGATCTCGATCATATGATCACTGATTAGCCAATCAGTGATCATATGCAGAGTAGTAAGCAAGATGTCACTTCTGACATCATTGCTTACTATGTGTGAAATCTGTGAATGATCACAGAGGTCACATGGTACAAGGCTATTCACAACATCCTTGTACCATGTGACAAGGTGTGACCAATCACAGCTCACACAGTAGTTCTCAATGGCTGCAAGAATGCAGCTAGAGAGAAGGAGAAATTATTTCCTTTTACAGCCTTTATGGGTGTAAAAACAATCAGTGTAAAAAAAAAAAAAAAAAAAATCTTCATCACCCCCCACAAGTAGTACAGCGTCACTATGGTGACACTGTACTGCTAGGGTGACAGTATGTAAAAAAAAACATAAATAATAATATAAAAAAATAAAAAAAATGTAAAAAAAAAGTTTAAAAATTATAATTTTTGGTTATAAACTAATTTGGGTTTTTTTTACTAAAAAGATAACGGAAAACATTTTGGACAAGATTTATGATGAAACACTATTTATTTGCAAAATTTTATAAGAAAAACACTTTTTTTCAAAATTTTTAGACTTTTTCATTTACATAGCAAAAAATAAAATAAAAATCCCAGTGGTGAATAAATATCACCAAAATAAAGTTGTATCTGTCTAAAAAAAAAAGCTAAAAAATTCATAAGGGTACAGTGTTGCATGACCGCGCAATTGTCATTCAAAGTGTGATAGCACTGAAAGCTGAAAATTGGCCTGGACAGGAAGGGGGTAATGGTGTCTGGACTGGAAGTGGTTAATACAAAAGAAAAAAGTGACTGAAATACCAGTCAAAGGGAAGCTGCTTTAACAGGACACATATGGTGTATCAAAAACAACTAAGTTCAATTAAGTAAATACAAAATATCTTTATAAATGTCAAATTTTGAATAAAAATAGTATCAAAAATCGCACATAGATATAAATACCTTTCTTCCACCAGTGAAAAATACAGCAATGTCATGGGGTGATTTCCCTTTACTTCACCAAAACAGGAAGTGGGAGGAAACCCCTGCAAATTAAAAGAATCCCTTGGGGACCCCCAGGTCACCAGAACTAGTGTCCCCATTGGAAGATTTCCCATTTTTACTGTTCTGAGGACAACCCAAATTTTGGGATATTCTTTCACTTTCTATGATAATGGTAAAAAGGACAAACAGAGAGATTGTGTGCTCTCCTAAAGAATCTCTCCTCCTTCATCCCTCTTCTTCACCACACAGCTTATATACATCACCCTCCCTTCTGTCTTCTCCCTATTACTGTACCCAACTCCTACTAATTCTAAATCCACATGCTCATAAAACCTCCAGGATGCTGATGCATGTTCTCTCATATAAATCGCACTCCTATATTAGCTCCTTCAACCTTCAGCTTCTCCTCTGGAGAGATATCCCCAAACCCTGGGCCTCCATCAATTAAGTGTGTCCAACTGTCCTTGACCTTGTATCCTCCTATCTATGCACTCCATGCAACCTCTCCAACAACCCTCTCCTGCTCTCTGATCACTACCTTATTAGTTAAACTCTCTCCCTGTCTCCCACCTCCTCTCCCTCCAACCACCTAAGAGTTACCTGTAGAAACCTTTGCCATCTCAACCCTTCTCTTCTCTACTTTGCTACTGACCACCTCTATGATAAAATATCGTCCCTGCTCTGCTCAGACCTATCCACTAATGTCTACAACAGTTCACTGTCATCCTCCCTAGACAAGCTCGCCCCCCTCACTACATACACAGTCAGGCCCCAACCCCTACAACTTTGGCAAACAAATGACACCAGAGGTTTCAAAAAACATAGCCTCGCTCTTGAGCATCTGTGGCATAAGACTAAGTTTCAAAAATAGTTCAACCAATATAAATTTACCCTCCAGAAATACTATTCCTGCCTCCACACTGCCAAGCAGACCTCTCGTTAACGCCTTCTCATCCAATCCCCATCAACTCTTTTTTACCTTCAACTTTCTTTTTCATCCTCCACTGCCTCCTCCCACTAATTCACTCACTGCCCAGGAGATCTCCAATCACTTCAAAAAGAAAAATCGATACAATTTGTGAGGAGATCTCCAACACACAGATACCTCTCCTACTTAACACTCCACATCCACAGAGAAAATCACTACTTCCCACATTCAACTCCATTTCTATAGACAAGGTTGCTAAACTTTTTTCTAATGCCCACCTAACCACGTGCCCCCTGGACCCTGTTCCATCAAAAATGCTACGGTCATCCTCTGACTCTACCCTACACTCTCTAATTCACATCTTCAATCTGTCCCTCTCTTCCAGCATCTTCCCCAATTCTCTAAAACATACACTAGTACCCCCATACTTAAAAAGCCCTCACTAGACCCCACCAATCTTAACAACCTATGACCCATCTCCTTACTCCCCTTTTCCTCCAAACTCCCTGAACACCTGATCTACAACCAGTTGAGCAACCACCTCACGGAGAATAACCTTCTTGATCCCCTTCAGTCTGGATTTCTCTCTCCGCACCCCATCAAAACTGCTCTCTGCAAACTTACAAATGATCTACTAAGGGCTAAAACCAATGGACACTATTCTGTACTCCTACTCCTGGAGCTCTCTGCTGCCTTTGACACAGTAGACCACTCCCTCCTCCTCAAAAACTCTACTCCTTTGGTCTCTGTGACTGTGCTCTTCGTTGGTTCTCATCCTACCTATCCCACCACACCTTCAGTGTCACTTACAATTCTACTTCTTCTCCTCTTCCTTTCTCCATTGGGGTTTCCCAAGGATCTGTTCTGGGACCCCTCTTATTTTCAATCTACACCTCCTCTCTCGGTCAATTGATTGCCTCCCATGGCTTTCAATACCATTTCTATGCTGATGACACCCAAATCTATCTCTCTACCTCTCAGTTCCCTCCATCAATCTCCTCATGCATCACTAATCGACTAACAGAAATATTAGCCTGGATGTCACACCACTTCCTGAAAATTAATCTATCCAAAACTGAGCTTATAATATTTACTCCCCTGCGTGCCCCTTCCACTGACTTCTCTGTCATAATCAATGGCTCAACCATCAAACCTTCCCCACATGCCAGGGTGCTAGGTGTAATCCTGGACTGTGAACTATACTTTCGGCCCCACATTCAATCACTGACCAAAGCTTGCCGCCTCAACCTCCACAGCATCTCCATGATACACCCCTTTCTACCACAAAGCTTCTAACTGTGGTGGAATATCAGACCTGTGAACTGTGGTGGAATAGCAGACCTGTCAATTGGAGCAGACAGAAGAATTATCAGTGCTAGGCATTCTCAGAAATGGAAGTCACCATGTATGTAAGAGCATTTATTTTTGACAGTCATGGGTAAGGACCTATAAACTACCCTGTTTCCTCTAAAATAAGACCTACTCCGAAAATATGACCTAGTGCTATTTTTGGGAATTGCTAAAGTATAAGACCTTCCCCAAAAATAAGACCGCACACACCCATATCTACTGTCTCTTATAAACACAGAAGCGCGGCTGAAGTGAATGCACCATCTGCTCCCACAGAACCTCCCTACCTCTGTACTCACTGTGGGACAGGGAAGGAGCAGATATCTGCGGGTGCAGTATGCAGTGTGTTTAGGGTTGGGGCATCTCCTCCTGCAGCCTAATGCATGGAAGCTGATGCCCCAGGGGTGATCACCGGCCAGTGGGGAAGAGGCGCTTGGTGCACTGTGTGCGAAGATAGGACCTGAAACGAGAGTTACTATAGAGAGGGGCCGGCTGCTGACAGCTGAGTTATGCAAAGCTATCTAACCATATGAGGGCGAGGAAGGGGGGGATGTGCAAAGGTGAGCTGCAGTCAGGTGTTGCAGAGGTAAATTGAGTCCGGTGAGTTGCAGACAGGGTGCATAGGTGAGCTGCGGCTGGGGGATGCAGAGCTGAGCTGAGTTGCAACCCACCTTTGCACTTCCCCGGCTGCAGCTCAGCTCTGCACCCCCTAGCCACAGCTCAGCTCTGCATCCCCTGGCCACAGCTCACCTCTGCATCCCACGTCTGCAACTCCCCCCTTCACCGTGTATGTGGCTCACATCTGCACCCTGTCTGAAACTCAACTGTCAAGTCACCCCTGCAACACCTGACTGCAGCTCACAACTGTCATCAGCCAGCCCTCTCCATAGTAACCCTCATCCACAACTGCCTGCAGCTCACCTCTGAACCCCCTGTCCACACCAGGACATTTAAAAAATTAGACCTACCCGAAAATAAGACCTAGTGTGTTTTTTTTAGCAAAAAAAAGTATAAGACGGTGTCTTATTTTTGAGGAAACACAGTAGCAGCCCAGATCTCTAGAAGATACAGCACAATACAGCAGATGGAAACCAAAACTACTGTATGTTTATCTCCAAAGGGAAATTTGGACCAAATTTACACATATGGTGCTCACAGTACTTCTGAAGCAAGAAAGCTTCAGCCACAGAGACCTTGACTTATATTCAATCATATAGTCAAATTATTTTTTCTTTCATACTTTTCGCAAAGTTATCCTTTTTTATGCCTTTTAAGCATGTTGATCATGCATATATCTGCCTACAACATCTATGTCCAGAGATCTTCAAATTACATCCAACTTGGTGTAACATGCCTTCTGAATGAGTTTCTCTGAAATCCTTTAGGTGTACTGGCACATGAGCAATGCACTCAGTGAGTTAATTTTAGTGAGAAAATGCACATTCCATTTCAGCCAAAGGATGTGCACTACCGGGTAAGGTGCACAATGAAAGTAAGTAAGTCAGCATTATGATCAGAAAGATGGGGGAGGTGAAGGTAGAAAAGTATAATTGCATTAACAGTGCACTTAGCTTCCTTCACAGCTCTAGAAGTGTTGGCTAATCACCAGTAAATTTACAATCAACAGATTTCTATCCAGCATATCAATTCCCTAATTTTAACCTCATTAAAATTATTATGAAGACTTCAAATTTTTTCCCTGGGTCAGGCTTCTCCAAATCTGTGAATAATCCCGTATGGTTTAGCCCATTGTTGGAAGAATTCTACCTATTTGAGCATTATTGTGTAAAGGTTGTCATGACTTTGGAAGACATATGCCTCTGAAAAATAATTTATCTTCAAAGGATTGCCTCCACAAAATGCTATCAAGTTATTGAAAAAAAAATAAAAGATGACATCTCATCTCAGTTTATTTCTTGACAATGTAATCTTACCTAGGTAAAATCTGATTTACATATGCTCTCTTTACAATACCCATTTTACTGCCGGGCTGCACAACATGAAAACAATAATTACAGACATTTGTTTAAATGTCAGAGATTTAGGGTCAGATTTTTCCATGTTAATAAAACATTCTGTCCCAAAGTCAAGCAATTTATGGATTTAACCATGGAGTTGTTCACAGCCATGATCACTGGAGCCTGTAGGCACAAAATCTCTGGGGTTCTTGGTAACACCCCTCTGTTAGGATCAAAAACATTAGCTAAACGGTACAGAATTTGGTTTAGAATGATATGATAATGTGTAAATGACCTTTTATGAAATGTCTATTACCACTGACAATGGAAAAAAATGCATAGCCAATAATTATACAGGGAAAAGCTGCATCTTTGCCATTACCAATGCTGGAGTTTACTGTATGCTGGGTTCTTCTTTCTCAAATGTGCGATTTGTGCATAGTAACCAATCGACTTCTAACTTCAGCTTGTTCAATTAAAGCTGAACTCCACCCAAAAGGGGAAATTCCACTTGTTGGCATCCTCCCCCCTCTACTGCCATATTTGGTACTTTTTTTGGGGGGAGCAGGTACCTGGTTTTGACAGATACCCTCTCACACTTCTGGTTGAGTTCGCCGCTGCAATTTCCAGCCCTTCCTCTTTCTCCCCACAGCCTTCTGGGACACATCAGAGGTCCCAGAAGATTGTGGGACACATCACAAAGCACAGCGCCGCATGCATATGTGCAGTAGGAAACTGGTTGTGAAGCTGGAAGGCTTCACTGCTGGTTTCCCTTAGTTAAGATGCTGGCGCCTGCACCCATAGCCAATTAAGGAAATCAGTTCAGGTGCGGACATCGTCGAACACCTGGACATGTAAGTGTCCTTATATGAAAGGTCAGCAGCTACAGTATTTGTAGGTGCTGACTTTTTTTTTTTTTTAGTTTGGAACTCCTCTTTATACTTTGACAATAAAACCTAGAGGTTGGTTACTATGCAGAGCTCAAATTCTGTGTGTTCCAGTTTTACTAAACTCTTCCCCATTGTGGTCAGATATGTAAGATCACTGTAGAAAAATAAGTAACACTGGAGTCATTGGTCTGTGTTTCCTTATTTAGTTTGTTTAAAAAAAAATGCATTCCTAAAAAAGTACAGTTATCATTTAAAGAGGGCCACCAGACGAAAGCCAGCTGGCATGCTTCTGGATTCCAGGGTCAGCTAACAATTTATTTGAACTGGTTAATGGTACTGTACCAATACATTTAGGAAATGACAGATCCATAAAGTTAAAAACCACATTGCCATCAAGGAAAAAGGCATCAACATGCTTGTGCAGAATATAAAGCCCACAATCAGCAGAAGTATTCTCTTGTCAATGGAGATACTACTTGGATTTCTATGTAGATTTTCTTGAGTGTACTTTGTAGCTGAGGTCTCCCTGCATCTTAGATGGGGGCCCTAATGTGGTGACCCCTTTCCTTGCAAAGACACAGTGATTTACTACTTGCTCTTTACATATGAGAGCTTTGAAGTCTCATTTTGGAAAGGCCTGAGATGAAGAGGGAATTCATTTGGGCTGAGATGGCAATGGCAAGGCTTTCATGACCTCGTGAGGTGAGGTGAAGGTTTTTCCATGGATGAATAGTAATGTCTAACCCAGGGGTTGGCAACCTTAGAGAGGTGAAGATCTACCTGAACAACATGGGAGGGGTCAAAGATCACTGGGTACAGTAGTGTCAACCAGTTTCACCTCCTCACACTGGATTTAAACCTCTAATTGCCATACTACTGTGTCACATTTGCGTGTTTTCCAGGGCAATCATGGGTTTAAATCATGTGGTGAGGAGGCAACATATCACCTCCTCACCATCTGTCAAACACACTGGGATCGCTTTGCAGATGAGCAGTAGTGTCTGCTGCACTTGTAAATGAGCCCTTAGTTGCATCCAACAGCGGCACTATTTGGGCTTGTTCACATGTAATGTTCGGGGGTGGTAAAACCCTGCAGTTGGGTCATGGTTTTATCTCCTGATAAGACATTTTTTGGCGACACTCTGCTCAATATGGTGTGAATTGCTAGACAGTTTTCAGGGGTCAGGGGTCCTGCATCCCCCTAAAGCAGAAAGAAAACTCCTCCTATAAGATTTAACGTGTGCTCTGCTGGACCCTGATAGAAGTCATAAGACTGCTCTAACTGCTGAAGAGAAAAGGTATTTAGCAGTTTATAATTACTAAAATAATTGAATTTCCATGTATTGTGTACTGCGGGAGACTGGATATAGTGAATGCAGGGTCCTGGGTTTAGTAACACTTTAACCTCCCTAGCGGTATTCCCGAGTGTAGCTCGGGTAAAGTTTCAGTATCAAAAGCGGTAACCCCAAGCTACACTTGGGCTTACCATGCGGCATTGCTCAGGGATTCCCTGCAGCGCTTACCTTGTCCTTCACTCCCGTGATATATCCCCTGCAGTGTCCCCAGCCATCTCCTCCGGCCGATGCCGGCATCTGGCTTCCGTGTTCTGGTCCCTGCGAGCGTCGGGACGTACGGGGGCCGGAACGGAGGCAAATTTAAACTTTTTTAGAAACTGTCATTTTCTTAGAAATGAATTTGACATAGTAAAACATTACTGTATCAAACCATTTCACATACATTTTTTCCCTAGTGCTTTGTCCTGTGCCCTGCCTGCATTTTGACTGTTCTTTCTGCCTGGAAACTGAGAAAAGTCCATGGTGTCCAAAAAGCGTCCCTTTTGGTCAAAATCGGTTTTAGACCGACTAGAGAACAGCGATAGTAAATCAGAACCACTTGCAGAATTGAGTGATAATGATTTGTGGGGAAATTCGTCATCAGACACTGAAAACGATTTTGCGACTTTGCTCAGCGATGTGCGAACTTGGCACTATATTTCAAATTTCAGTGTTTTTGGCTTGATTATATTATTGAATTAAATTTATTATTATTATATTATTATTTTTATGATTATTTATTAAATTATAATTTATGATTTTGTGTTTCAAATTTTAACATTCCCGAGATGTTTACTAGACTCTTGTTCGGACAGATTTCAGTGAGTTATTCCTAAAAATTACAGGCCTACAATAAAAAAACTACATATTTCTATGCAAAAAAAGTACCGCTTTCAGCACAGAAATATGGACATAATCAGACCGCTAGGGAGGTTAAGCACAGGAAGCACACTGCTATTTTTAAGGAAGAATTCAAAACAAAGAGTAAATGTTTTAGGGCAATGTTTAGGCACAATTAAAGCTGAACTCCAGCCTTACCGCCAGTCTTTCACAGCTGTACAAGCTTCTTTCCTGTACTAAAATTGCCTACTCTGATTTTACTGCACACTATGAGCTTCTCACAATGTGCATTAGATGTTGCAGCAAGTCATATGGAGTTTGCCTTGTTTCCTGGTTGGATGATGTCCAATATCAGCTAGACCCTTGAGCAGACAGGTTTTGTGAAAATGTATCAAGTGAACTTTAAGTGGCACAGCATGAGCCAAAATTAGGTCCAAGTTCTAGACAGGTACATGAATTTGGTGCATGCTTTACCACTGTTAGAGTGCACGCAAGACACTTTTGCAAAATCTGTCTGCACCAGTGTTTGTGAATTCCAGGGTGTGTTAATGCTAGCATCTGGTCACCTGATATTAAGGGGTATGGACATGTAACCATTTACTTTTTTTTAGCTGTGCTTATCATCAGGAAAACATGGGAAGAAGGATTTTATTGCCTTTTCATATTATAAAATCATTAAACAAATATTTAGGTTATTGAGGACAGGTGGACTGCCTCTCCTATCTTGCAACCACCCCCACTCTTCATCTGCATCCTGCTTTGCTTCACTGATATTGGAGAGTTCTGTACTTTCAGTACACTCTAAAAAAATGGGATGAGAATGTTCCTCTGTACACCATCATAGGAACCCCCCAGTGAATAAAAAGAGCAGACAAATAAAGACGTTTCCATAAAGTGTCAGTGTCATTAAGCAGTAAGTCAGCAATTTTAGACTACTGAATCAAACATGCAGTCTACCTTATCATGTAAAGCAGCAAAATGAAAAACTGCAAATGCAAGCTTTTGTCTCAAACGGCTTATAGACAGTTATCCATTGATTTGTCCCTCAAGACAGGAACTTAGAGAGAAATTAACATTCTATATCAAATCTGCACAGAATCTTCTCCATCTCCGCCATTGCCCATGGCCAGCACATTGTCAACAAAAATATTCGCCATACGATCGCATAAATATATCATTGTAAGTACAATTGATGTTAAAAGTTGAAACATTAATAGAAAAAAGGCTGAACACAAGTTTTTTGGTGGGAGTTGAGCTTAATTTACTTAACAGAAGAACAGATATATCATAGCCAAGGGCGGACTGACAACTCATGGTGCCCCCGGGCAATAGAGGATCATGGGGCCCCTGTATCCTTGCCCAAACTCAAAAAAGCCTATGAAAAAGGTACCAGGGGCATCTCATGGGGCCCCCTACTGACCCCGGGCCCTCGGGCAGTGCCCGAGTTTCCAAATGGTCAGTCCTCCCCTGATCATAGCGTCAACTGATACCCTTTAGAACAGGGGTAGGCAACCTTTCAGAGGTTGAGATTTACCTGGACAACATGGAAGAAAGCAAAGATCCCGGAGGGCGGATTTACTAGGCAGCACCGTTTAAAAAAAAAAAAAAAAAAAAACTATCAAGCTCCCAATAAAAAGATGGTATGAAGAACACATAGGGGTAGATTTACTAAAACTAGTGCACTCAGAATCTGGTGCAGCTGTGCATGGTAGTCAATTGGCTTCTAAGCTTGTTCAATTAACCTTTGACAATAAAACCTGGAAGCTGATTGGTTTCTATGCAGAAGTGAGCCTGATTGTGCACTCTCCAGCTGTAGTAAATAACACCTGTGTGTCACAGTAGTGTCCTCTGTCTCCATTCATATCACTCCACAGTAGTGTCCTCTGCTCCCCCATAGCAGTGTCTTCTGTCACTTTCACATCACGCTCCCACTGTAGTGACCTCTTCCCCTCCCACCATAGCAGTGTCCTCTGTCACCTTCACATCACCCTCCCACTGTAGTGTCCTCTGCTCCCCTCCCCCATGTTCTGTTCCCCCACAGCAGTGTCCTCTGTCCCCTTCACATCACACCCCCCATTGTGTCCTCTGCTCCCCTCCCCCTACAGTAGTGCCCTGTACCCCCCTCCCCCAAATGCAGTGTCCTCTGCCCCTTTCACATCACCCGCCCCCCCACATTGTAGTGTCCTCTGCCCCCATAGCAGTTTCCTCTGTCACTTTCACATCACCCTCCCACTGCAGTGTCCTCTGTCCCTCCCGCCATAGCAGTATCCTCTGTCACCTTCACATCACCCTCCTGCTGTAGTGTCCTCTGCCCCCCATAGCAGTTTCCTCTGCCCCCCCTCCCCCACGTTCTGTTCCCCCCATAACAGTCTCCTCTGCCCCTTCACATCACACCCCCATGGTGTCCTCTGCTCCACTCCCCCCACAGTAGTACCCTGTAACCCCCAATGCAGTGTCCTATGCCCCCTTCCTATCTCCCCTCCCTGCACTGTAGTGTCCTCTGCCCCCATAGCAGTGTCTTCTGCCCGGTTCACATCACCCCCCCCCCACACACACACACACACTGTAGTGTCCTCTGCCCCCATAGCAGTGTTGTCTACCCACTTCACATCACCCCCCCCCCCCACTGTTCTCTTCCCCTCATAGCAGTGTCCTCTACCCCTTCATATCACAGCCCACCCCAACTATAGTGTCCTCTGCCCCCCACCACATTATTCTCTGCCCCCTTCACATCACCCCCCCCCCCCCCCACTGTAGTCTCCTCTGCCCTCCATAGCAGTGTCCTTTGCCCCCCACAGTAGTGTTCTGTACCTCCCCCAAAGCAGTGCCATCTGCCCCCCTTTACATCCCCCCCACTGCCCACTGTAGTGTCCACTACACCCTTCCACCACAGTAGTGTCCTCAGTTCTCCCTCCAACAGTGTCTTCTCAGTTCCCATCACATCATTCACCCCCTCCCCGCACAGTACTGTCCTGTACCCTCTGCCCCACCTTCACATCACCCCCCCACTGTAGTGTCCCCTCCCCCCCATAGCAGTGTCCTCTGCCCCCCCCCCACAATAGTGTCCTGTACCTCCCCCAAAGCAGTGTCCTCTGCCCTCTTCACACTCCCCCCCCACTATAGTGTCCTCTGCTCCCTTCCACCACAGTAGTGTGCTCGGTCCTCCCTCCAACAGTGTTTTCTCTGTTCCCTTCACATCATCCACCCCCCCTCCCTCCCCCACACCTACACAGCGCTGTGCAGGTAGCACTTCAGACCTGCCAACATGTGTACAGCAGAGTAGAGATCAGGTGATGGCATAGTGCTGGGTGGAAGGGGGAAGTGTGAGCTTCCGGAGTGAACATTCCATAATAGCAAGCTGGTGATTGGTTGCTAGGACCGCCTAGCAACCAATCACTGAAGCAGCTCCCGCCCTCCATCCAGCACTATGATGCCTGCTGCTCTCTGCTATGCAGAGAACATGAGCAGCAGAGGCTAGGAGGAGTCAAAGCTGTGGTCACAATCCACCTGTTGGTTCCCCACAGTCGACCAGTCAGTCGCAATCAACGGCTTGCCAACCCATGCTTTAGAATATCTCCAGTCTTTTTTTTTACCTATAGCTTTCTCTCTCTCTCCATGCCTAGTTCACAGTGGTCTCACAGAACACTTGAGGTCCATTAAACATGGAGGCCTGGGTAAACCAAGCCTCATGCACCCAAGGGAACCTTCATTCTTCTGCTAAGCAGGTAGACCTACCAGTCATTTTCAACCGAAACCAGCTGCCATATACACAACCCCAAGGTATCGGCTATATAACCCTTCTTCAGGAAAGATTAGTTCAGCACTTGCTACTGCAGCTGAGTCCATTACATTGCCTCAAATAATAAACAAAAAAATCAGCATTAAATCACTGAAAAAACACAGAACAAAACAAACGAAAAAAAAATTTCTGCAGCTGCCAGCACAATGCCTGGATACAAGACACATATAAATAAAGAAAGAAAGAGTGCAGCGCTACAGTATCATCATAACTAGAGATGAGCGAAGAAATGAAAAATTCGATTCGACTGATTCGGCGAATTCGTTGACAATATTCGATTCGAGTCGAATAAATTCGCTGTGAATTTAACTTAAAAAAGGGTGTTTCTAGGCTTCAGAGAGACTTAATATTAGTGCAGAACACTGTACCTTTAATTTAAATGCCCTTGGAGTCTGCTGGGGAAGAGAAATAATACTGTCTGTCAGTATGACATGCAGATGAGTGCCGTCGATCTTAGAATCACTGCACACTTCACTCCTTTGGCCAGTCACGGGGCCAAAACCAGTGTTTGGAGCCACAGTGTGGCGGTGGAGGCAGCAGCAATGGGAGGCCATACAGCAACCTATGACAAAATGGAAACCAGCAGGAGCGTGAGGAGACCTGAAAGTGGCACATGGCAGAGTGGGAGCAATGGGAGGCGGTACAGGGACCCAGGTCACACTGTGGGCCCAGCAGCAGCGTGACCAGGCGGTACGGGGGCCCATGGCCGATATGGGGCTTGGTGGCACCTATGGAAGGCCTGTAATCTGCCAGCAACCTATGACAAAATGGACAACCGCAGGAGTGTGAGGAGATTTCAAAGTGGCACATGGCAGAGTGGAAGCAATGGGAGGCCGTACAGGGACCCAGGTCACACTGTGGGCTCAGCAGCAGCGTGACCAGGAGGTACGGGGGCCCATGGTCGATATGGGGCCTGGCGGCACCTATGGAAGGCCGCTAATCTGCCAGCAACCTATGACAAAATGGACAACCGCAGGAGTGTGAGGAGATTTCAAAGAGGTACATGGCAGAGTGGAAGCAATGGGAGGCCGTACAGGGACCCAGGTCACACTGTGGGACCAGCATCAGCGTGAACAGGCGGTACGGGGGCCCATGGCCGATTTGACCTCATTCATCCCATAGTCCTGCCGACTCACGAATAGCGTGGCCTCCTCAAAGGGCCTGAGCAAGCGCAGGTGTCACACATGAGCTGACAATGGCTGACATCTAAGTTACACAGGGAGTACCTTTATCCGCTTTTAACATCAGGAAATCTGTGATGGCCTTTAGCTGTTCGTAAAGGCGGTCTAACATATGTAGGGTTGAATTACACCTTGTTGCAACGTCACAGCATGAGGAGTCGGTACGGGGGCCCATGGCAGATTACATGTCTGGCAGCAGCAATGGGAGGCCCGTAATCTGCCAGCACCCTATGTCAAAAAATTAAACACACCAGCAGTGTGAAGAGACCTGAAAGTGGCACATGGCAGCAGAGTGTGGCGATGGAGACAGCAGCAATGGGAGGCCGTACAGGGACCCATGAGAGACTCTGGACTTGGCAGCAGCATGAGGAGGCGGTATATAGGGGCCCATGGCAGATTAGGGGCCTGGCAGCAGCTATGTGAGGCCCGTAATCTGCCTGCACCCTATGTCAAAAAATTAAACACACCAGCAGTGTGAAGAGACCTGAAAGTGGCACATGGCAGCAGAGTGTGGCGATGGAGACAGCAGCAATGGGAGGCCGTACAGGGACCCATGAGAGACTCTGGACTTGGCAGCAGCATGAGGAGGCGGTATATAGGGGCCCATGGCAGATTAGGGGCCTGGCAGCAGCTATGTGAGGCCCGTAATCTGCCTGCACCCTATGTCAAAAAATTAAACACACCAGCAGTGTGAAGAGACCTGAAAGTGGCACATGGCAGCAGAGTGTGGCGATGGAGACAGCAGCAATGGGAGGCCGTACAGGGACCCATGAGAGACTCTGGACTTGGCAGCAGCATGAGGAGGCGGTATATAGGGGCCCATGGCAGATTAGGGGCCTGGCAGCAGCTATGTGAGGCCCGTAATCTGCCTGCACCCTATGTCAAAAAATTAAACACACCAGCAGTGTGAAGAGACCTGAAAGTGGCACATGGCAGCAGAGTGTGGCGATGGAGACAGCAGCAATGGGAGGCCGTACAGGGACCCATGAGAGACTCTAGACTTGGCAGCAGCATGAGGAGGCGGTATATAGGGGCCCATGGCAGATTAGGGGCCTGGCAGCAGCTATGTGAAGCCCGTAATCTGCCTGCACCCTATGTCAAAAAATTAAACACACCAGCAGTGTGAAGAGACCTGAAAGTGGCACATGGCAGCAGAGTGTGGCGATGGAGACAGCAGCAATGGGAGGCCGTACAGGGACCCATGAGAGACTCTGGACTTGGCAGCAGCATGAGGAGGCGGTATATAGGGGCCCATGGCAGATTAGGGGCCTGGCAGCAGCTATGTGAGGCCCGTAATCTGCCTGCACCCTATGTCAAAAAATTAAACACACCAGCAGTGTGAAGAGACCTGAAAGTGGCACATGGCAGCAGAGTGTGGCGATGGAGACAGCAGCAATGGGAGGCCGTACAGGGACCCATGAGAGACTCTAGACTTGGCAGCAGCATGAGGAGGCGGTATATAGGGGCCCATGGCAGATTAGGGGCCTGGCAGCAGCTATGTGAGGCCCGTAATCTGCCTGCACCCTATGTCAAAAAATTAAACACACCAGCAGTGTGAAGAGACCTGAAAGTGGCACATGGCAGCAGAGTGTGGCGATGGAGACAGCAGCAATGGGAGGCCGTACAGGGACCCATGAGAGACTCTAGACTTGGCAGCAGCATGAGGAGGCGGTATATAGGGGCCCATGGCAGATTAGGGGCCTGGCAGCAGCTATGTGAGGCCCGTAATCTGCCTGCACCCTATGTCAAAAAATTAAACACACCAGCAGTGTGAAGAGACCTGAAAGTGGCACATGGCAGCAGAGTGTGGCGATGGAGACAGCAGCAATGGGAGGCCGTACAGGGACCCATGAGAGACTCTGGACTTGGCAGCAGCATGAGGAGGCGGTATATAGGGGCCCATGGCAGATTAGGGGCCTGGCAGCAGCTATGTGAGGCCCGTAATCTGCCTGCACCCTATGTCAAAAAATTAAACACACCAGCAGTGTGAAGAGACCTGAAAGTGGCACATGGCAGCAGAGTGTGGCGATGGAGACAGCAGCAATGGGAGGCCGTACAGGGACCCATGAGAGACTCTGGACCTAGCAGCAGCATGAGGAGGCGGTATATAGGGGCCTATGGCAGATTAGGGGCCTGGCAGCAGCTATAGGAGGCCCGTAATCTGCCAGCACCCTATGTCAAAAAATTAAACACACCAGCAGTGTGAGGAGACCTGAAAGTGGCACATGTTTGAGGCATGATTCATGGCGGATTTAGTCAGTTGTGTCAGGAACTGGTGGTTTGAAATCCAGACTAATCCACGCCTGATTCATTTTCACAAACGTGAGTCTCTCCACACTTTGGGTGGACAGTCGTGTCCTCCGCGGAGTTACAATACCTCCTGCCGCACTAAACACGCGCTCCGATGCCACGCTACTGGCCGGGCATGACAGCCTTTCAAGGGCAAATTCAGCTAGTTGGGGCCAAAGGTCAAGTTTCGTTGCCCAGTAGTCAAGGGGATTGTCTACCTCGGTTGGCAGGGTGCTGTCCAAGTAGGCCCAAGCCTGTTGTTTGAGCTCCTGCTCCAGGTCCACCTGATGCTGCTGCTGCTGCTGCGGCTGGTTAGTAGTTTCCTCACTGCGCTGGTGAAGAAAGCTACTCATCATCGACTGCAGACTGAGGCAGCCGCTGCTGGTGGAGCTGCCACTGCTCCTACCACCCCACCCCTCCCCTGCTGCCATGCCAGCGGAACGCGAGCGCACAGGGCCCACAGTGTCTGAGGATGGACGTTGGCGCACAAAGGCAGAGACCAACTGACTACATAGGTGGTTTTTATAGTACGTAATTTTGGCCTCCCTCTCAGCAGGTGTGAAAAAGGCCACCATTTTGGACCGGTAGCGAGGGTCCAACAAGGTGGACAGCCAAAAGTCATCCCTCTGTCTGATGGTTATTATTCGGCTGTCGCTACGCAAGCAACCGAGCATGCTATGGGCCATTTGTGCCAAGGAATGCGAGGGACTCCCTGCCTCCATCTCCACAGCATACTGCCACGGTGCGTCTGGGTCCTCTGTCTCCTCCTCCTCCTCCTCCTCTACCAGATGCTCCTGCTCCTCCACTCCTGTCCGCTGAGTGGAAAAACCACCCATTTCACTCAATAATTCCTGAGCACAAATGTCCTCCTCTACCTCCTCCTCTTCTTCCTGTCCTGCCCCCACAGGGGTCATGTGGCGTTGAGATCTGTGCGCCACGTCTACCGCACCCTGACCAGCCATTGTTAACAGCATTTGTTCCAGGACGTGCAACAGAGGAATGACGTCGTTCATCCCACAGTCCTGCCGACTCACGAATAGCGTGGCCTCCTCAAAGGGCCTGAGCAAGCGGCAGGTGTCACGCATGAGCTGCCAATGGCTGACATCTAAGTTACACAGGGGAGTACCTTTATCCGCTTGTAACATCAGGAAATCGGTGATGGCCTTTCGCTGCTCGTAAAGGCGGTCTAACATGTGTAGGGTTGAATTCCACCTTGTTGCAACGTCGCAGATCAGGCGATGCTGTGGAATTCCGTTCTGCCGCTGCAGCTCAATGAGGGTGTTCTTTGCGGTGTAGGAATGGCTGAAATGCATGCACAGTTTACGTGACATTTTAAGGATGTCTTGCAGTGGGATGGTGGATTTTAGGAACCGCTTGACAACCAGATTGAACACGTGAGCCATGCATGGCGCATGGCACAACCTTCCTTGACGCAGAGCAGACACCATGTTCTTTCCGTTGTCAGTCAACATGGTTCCGATTTTTAGTTTGCGCGGAGACAGCCATCTGTCGATTTCTCTGTTCATTACACTCAGCAGTTCCTCCCCTGTGTGACTACGTTCGCCAAGGCATACCAGGTGCAGCACAGCGTGACACCGTTGCGCCCTGCACATGTGATATGCCGGTCGGGTAATGGGACTTGGCACGGGGGTGGCGGCTGAGGACACGGCGGAAAAAGAGGTGGTAGAGGCGGACATGCTTGCTGGACCAAGGACGTGCAAACGTGGAGGCAAAAGCGTCGTGACCTGTCCAAGTTGCTGGTGCGGCTGTGCCGGCACCACGTTCACCCAGTGGGCCGTAAATGACATGTACTGTCCCTGACCGTAGTTACAGCTCCACACGTCGGCGCTGCCGTGCACTTTGGCAGAGACCGACATGCTCAAAGACTGGCCCACCATCTCTTCTACATGTGAATGCAGGGCTGGCACTGCCTTTTGGGCAAAGAAATGACGGCTTGGCACTCTCCACCGCGGCGCGGCACAAGCCATCATTTCTCGGAAAGGTGCTGAGTCCACCAGTTGGAAAGGGAGGGACTGCAGCACCAGCAACTTGGACAGGAGGACGTTCAGCTTTTGCACGGTCGGGTGCGTGCTCGCAAACTGTTGTCTCTTGGATACGGATTCCAAGAAAGACTGTTGACGGAATCCGAGAAGAGGAGTAGCAGGAGAAGGAGCATCTGAACGAGCGGAAGATGCCAACGAGCGACAACTCCCCTCAGCAGAGGTGTTGGAGCCTTGACTGGCTGATAGAGGGCGATTGACGACGTCGGGTGACGGAGCAAGTAACGGAGCGGGTGATGGAGCGGGGGCTGGGGCAGGCAGAACCGCCGTATGTTTATCACGGTTTTCCCAGGCCACCGAATGGTGACGCTGCATATGCTGACGCAACGCTGTAGTCCCAACATGGGCCCCCTGGCCACGCTTGCATTTCTGGCCACATAGTCGACATACGGCTACGTTTACTTCCTCGGGCGGCTTGAGGAAAAATTGCCACACCACCGAGTAGGAAACTTTGCCCCCGCTACTCTTCACTGGCTGACTGCTACTTCCTCCGTGCGCACCGGCACCACTACTGGCCGTGGTGGTAGGCTGCAGTGGAGCTGGTGCTCTACTCCGTGGACGTTTGGCTCCACTGACACTGATGCGACCCTGCTGCTGTCTCCTGGGCAACCCACCGACTGTTTTGCTCGCTGCCAAGCTGCCACCCTCTTCTCCTGATGATGCGGAAGAAATTGCCTGATGACGACGAGGCTGCCAAGTGCGATCAACCTCCTCATCATCAAGTAGGGTCTCCGCCTCACTACTAGCCCCCTCGGCTGCGTCTGGGTCAGGAGACAGACCTGTCTCTAGACCGGCTACCGAGCCACTCTCCTCGCCAGTACTTGTTCGCTTGGCTGCTGAAAAGGCCGATGTCTCCCCCCGTTCCTGACCGCCCTCTGTTAGCTCTTCCTCACTGTACAGTGGGGCTGAGCCCACAGCATGCGATACTTCGCTTGGTGAGGGAACAGCAAAGGACAGGGGCAGGTAGAGGACACGTGATTTCAGTGGGCTTGCTCCCGGGCCATGCCAACTAACGGTTGTGTCTGACGTACCCACCGACCGTTGGCTGTAGGTGTCAGAGGTGACCTGGGAAGAGGAAGACGACCGAGCCAACCAATCAATGACGGCAGGGTTGTCGGTGGAGACACGACCGCTGGATGACACCGGGAGCACTGGCCTCTGGCTGCGAATACTGCTGCCTCGACCCCTTCCTCTGCTGCCACGTCTGCTCGCTCCTAAAACATTGCCTCCTCTGCATGTTGTCTGACATACTATTTAATTCAACGATTAGGTGTCCCTGAGTAACAATTCTCTGGCACTCAGTAACAATTCTGTCTGTCCCTGAGTATGAATTCTGTGGCCCTGAGTAACAATTCTGTGTCTGTGCGAGTAACAATTCTGTGTCTGTGCGAGTAACAATTCTGTGTCTGTGCAAGTAACAATTTTGTGTCTGTGCGAGTAACAATTCTCTGGCACTCAGTAACAATTCTGTCTGTCCCTGAGTAACAATTCTCTGGCACTCAGTAACAATTCTCTGGCACTCAGTAACAATTCTGTCTGTCCCTGAGTATGAATTCTGTGGCCCTGAGTAACAATTCTGTGTCTGTGCGAGTAACAATTCTGTGTCTGTGCAAGTAACAATTTTGTGTCTGTGCGAGTAACAATTCTCTGGCACTCAGTAACAATTCTGTCTGTCCCTGAGTAACAATTCTCTGGCACTCAGTAACAATTCTGTCTGTCCCTGAGTATGAATTCTGTGGCCCTGAGTAACAATTCTGTGTCTGTGCGAGTAACAATTCTGTGTCTGTGCGAGTAACAATTCTCTGGCACTCAGTAACAATTCTGTCTGTCCCTGAGTAACAATTCTCTGGCACTCAGTAACAATTCTGTCTGTCCCTGAGTAACAATTCTCTGGCACTCAGTAACAATTCTGTCTGTCCCTGAGTAACAATTCTCTGGCACTCAGTAACAATTCTGTCTGTCCCTGAGTATGAATTCTGTGGCCCTGAGTAACAATTCTGTGTCTGTGCGAGTAACAATTCTGTGTCTGTGCAAGTAACAATTTTGTGTCTGTGCGAGTAACAATTCTCTGGCACTCAGTAACAATTCTGTCTGTCCCTGAGTAACAATTCTCTGGCACTCAGTAACAATTCTGTCTGTCCCTGAGTAACAATTCTCTGGCACTCAGTAACAATTCTGTCTGTCCCTGAGTATGAATTCTGTGGCCCTGAGTAACAATTCTGTGTCTGTGCGAGTAACAATTCTGTGTCTGTGCAAGTAACAATTTTGTGTCTGTGCGAGTAACAATTCTCTGGCACTCAGTAACAATTCTGTCTGTCCCTGAGTAACAATTCTCTGGCACTCAGTAACAATTCTGTCTGTCCCTAAGTAACAATTCTCTGGCACTCAGTAACAATTCTGTCTGTCCCTGAGTATGAATTCTGTGGCCCTGAGTAACAATTCTGTGTGCGAGTAACAATTCTGTGTCTGTGCAAGTAACAATTTTGTGTCTGTGCGAGTAACAATTCTCTGGCACTCAGTAACAATTCTGTCTGTCCCTGAGTAACAATTCTCTGGCACTCAGTAACAATTCTGTCTGTCCCTGAGTAACAATTCTCTGGCACTCAGTAACAATTCTGTCTGTCCCTGAGTATGAATTCTGTGGCCCTGAGTAACAATTCTGTGTCTGTGCGAGTAACAATTCTGTGTCTGTGCAAGTAACAATTTTGTCTGTGCGAGTAACAATTCTCTGGCACTCAGTAACAATTCTGTCTGTCCCTGAGTAACAATTCTCTGGCACTCAGTAACAATTCTGTCTGTCCCTGAGTAACAATTCTCTGGCACTCAGTAACAATTCTGTCTGTCCCTGAGTAACAATTCTCTGGCACTCAGTAACAATTCTGTGTCTGTGCGAGTAACAATTCTGTGTCTGTGCAAGTAACAATTTTGTGTCTGTGCGAGTAACAATTCTCTGGCACTCAGTAACAATTCTGTCTGTCCCTGAGTAACAATTCTCTGGCACTCAGTAACAATTCTGTCTGTCCCTGAGTAACAATTCTCTGGCACTCAGTAACAATTCTGTCTGTCCCTGAGTATGAATTCTGTGGCCCTGAGTAACAATTCTGTCTGTGCGAGTAACAATTCTGTGTCTGTGCAAGTAACAATTTTGTGTCTGTGCGAGTAACAATTCTCTGGCACTCAGTAACAATTCTGTCTGTCCCTGAGTAACAATTCTCTGGCACTCAGTAACAATTCTGTCTGTCCCTGAGTAACAATTCTCTGGCACTCAGTAACAATTCTGTCTGTCCCTGAGTAACAATTCTCTGGCACTCAGTAACAATTCTGTCTGTCCCTGAGTAACAATTCTCTGGCACTCAGTAACAATTCTGTCTGTCCCTGAGTAACAATTCTGTCTGTCCCTGAGTATGAATTCTGTGGCCCTGAGTAAGAATTCTCTGGCACTCAGTAACAATTCTGTCTGTCCCTGAGTAAAAATTCTGTGGCCCTAATAACGTTTCTGTGGCCCTAAGTAACAATTCTCTGGCACTGAGTGAAAATTCTGTCTGTCCCTGAGTATGAATTCTGTGGCCCTAACTAGCGTTTCTTTGTCCCTAAATAACGATTCTGTGGCCCTCATTAACAAGTCTGTGTCCCTGAGTAATGGTTCTCTGTCCCTAAGTAACTTCTCTCTGTCCCCAATTCTCGTTTCTGTGGCCCTAACTCTGTCCCTGTCTTTAGTACAGAGCGGTCTGCCTCTGTTCAATGACTGCAGGCAAATGAAGATTTCCAAAATGGCCGCTATATATACCTCGACCATTACACAGTGCTGGCTGGCTGGCTGCTGATTGGCTGATGCGATCACATGTCGTTGAGGAATGCATTATGGGGCAGCGCGCCTTGTCTGCGCGCCTTCCCCGACATCCCCGCTCCGTCGCCGCACATGTCAGCCGCCATTTTCGGAAAAATTTCGATTCGCGCGTCCGAATTAGGCTGTTTTTCGGATTCGGCACGAATCGAAATTTTTCCAATATTCGACTCGAATTCCACTTCGGATACTTCGATTCGCTCATCTCTAATCATAACCTATACCTCGTAGATAATTATTCATGTAACCATACGTAAATAATAGTGAACAGCATGCAAAGTATGTATCATTCAAAGTAAGACCAAATAAATTAAAATTGTGCTTAAAGAAAAAAGGTCTTTGATAAAGTTCATTCCAAGTAAAGTATAGTGATGGATGTGACAGATCCCACACTTGCTTCTTAAACAATGGCTTGCCACAAAAAAGACTCCAGATAGAGACTTGCCTCAAATAGGATTCCAGTGGTTCACCCTACACAGGGCAAGGAGAAGCTTACTGAATACTATTAACCCTCATAAAAAAGCGGTCAGATAACTTGTGTATATAAATACTCCTTAGTGTTGCACTCTTCCGATCACACTGCACCATGTGGCAATGAATCACGAGTACTACAGAGCTGCATTCCACTTTTCAAATCACAATTCCAAATGTATGTAAAGTAAGGAACAGAGCAAACCACCCTTAATGTGATACCGTAAATGTAAAAGACTTTATACCTTAAATTGCATCTACTCAGTTACAAGCAATAACACCAGCACTGTGTACATTAAAACCTGAAAAATTCCAACATCAAAAAAGGCCACCGACCAGTGCACGTGCATGGTGATGTCCACCCAGGATCCTCCCTACAAGTTTTGTCATGAGATCATCAGAGGATCAGGGTGCTCATTTATACACTGCTCAAAAAAGGAACACTTTTTAATCAGAATATAGCATCAAGTCAATTAAACTCTTGGAATATTGATCTGGTCAGTTAAGCAGCAGAGAGGGTTGTTCATCAGTTTCAGCTGCTTTGGTGTTAATGAAATTAACAGGTGCACTAGATGGGCAACAATGAGATGACCCCCAAAACAGGAATGGTTTTACAGGTGGAGGCCACTGACATTTTTTTCCCTTCTCATCTTTTCTGATTGTTTTTCACTGGTTTTACATTTGGCTAGGGTCAGTGTCACTACTGGTAGCATGTGGCAATACCTTGACCCTACAGAGGTTGCACAGGACTCCTCCAGGATGGCACATCAATACGTGCCATTGTCAGAAGGTTTACTGTGTCTCCAAGCACAGTCTCTAGAGCATGGAGGACATTCCAGGAGACAGGCAGTTACTCTAGGAGAATATAGTGGAAAAAGCGAGCGCTCTCTAGTAAGCAGCTGGAACACCAAAGGTAACCAGTAAAACCTTCAGAAACATATAATAAATAAATAGGTGCAGCGTTACAAAAACACAATAATACACAATAATATTGTTCGTGAGTATGCCAATAAAGTGACAGTCTGTGCAGATCTAAGTCCAAATAAGCTGTAGAATCCACAAATAGTGCTCCAAATCGTTTGGTAAAATTACGCACTCACAAGATGTATAAATACGCATTAAATGACACTGTAGAGGTCCCCTTTAGGAATTGGATAAGATCCTAATCCGGGCTAATCCTCCTCCTAGGTGTGGTGGTGCTTGTCAGGAGCACACGGGTAGGTACAGGATCCAACTGGCCAGAGATCCCTTTAAGGGATGGACGGGTGTAGAAGCCTGCTTTAAGGGACTCCCTTCTCTGGATGCTTAAGTTTGGCTGGATCAGGAAGGGCTTGTCCAGAAATTAAGATGGCCGCCGGGCCTCCATGTAGCGCCAGCGGTGTGACGTCACTAAGCAGGAGCCAAAGACGCCCTGTGCTCACTGCCTGACACCATATAGCTTGACTGGCATTTGCCATTGAACACCAGTATTGGCAGGTCCAGCACCGGTGCCCTGTGCTTTTCACAAATGAGAATAGGTTCACTATGAGTAAATGTGACATATGTGAAACTGTCTGGAGAAGCCATGGAGAATGTTATGCTACCTGTAACATCGTTCAGTATGACTGTATAGGTGGTGGGTCCGTGACGGTCTGGGGAGGCATATCTATGGAGGGATGCACAGACCTCTACAGGTTAGACAATAGCACCCTGACTGCCATTAGGTATCGGAATTAAATCCTTGGACCCATTGTCAGACCCTACGCTAGTGCAGTCTGTCCTGGGTTCCTCCTGGTGCATGACAATGCCCAGTCTCATGTGGCGAGAGTATGCAGGCAGTTCCTGGAGGAAGAAGGAATTGATACCATTGTATGGTCCCATGTTCACCTGACCTAAATCCAATAGAACACATCTGGGATATCATGTTTTGGTCCATCTGGCACTGCCAGATTGCACCTCAGACAGTCCAGGAGCTCAGTGATGCCCTGGTCCAGATCTGGGAGGAAATACCCCAGGACACCATCTGTCGTCTCATAATGAGACCCTGACTCATTATTCCCAGACATTGTCAGGCATGCATATAAGCACGTGGGGACCATACAAACTACTGAGTGCCATTTTTGAGTTGCTGCAATGAAATTTCAGCAAAATGGACTAGCCTGCTGCATCATTTTTTCACTTTGGTTTTCAGGATGTCTTTGAATTCAGTCCTTTGTAGGTTGATAATTTTCATTTCCATCAAACAATGGGGCATCCTTACATTCCTAACACATTAGCCAGTCCATATCAGTATAGATATCTAGCATGATATTTTTCCCCATTGAGATCTGATGTGTTCTCAAAGTGTTCCTTTAATTTTTTTGAGCAGTGTATATATACAATAAATATACACTATACTTCCAAAAGTACTGGGATGCCTGCTTTTACAAGCACATGAACTTTAATGGCATCCTAGCCTTAGTCCGCAGGTTCAGTATTTAGTTGGCCCACCCTTTGCAACTATAACAGCTTTAACTCTTCTGGGAAAGCTGTCCACAAGATTTAGGAGTGTGTCTATGGGAATGTTCGACCATTCTTCCAGAAGCGCATTTGTGAGATCAGGCACTGATGTTGGACGCGAAGTAGGCATTCTCGTCCAACATCTAATTCATCCCAAAGGTGTTCTATTGGGTTGAGGTCAGGACTCTGTGCAGGCCAATCAAGTTCCTCCACCCCAAACTCACTCATCCATGTCTTTATGGACCTTGTTTTGTGCACTGGTGCTCAATCATGTTGGAACAGGAAGGGGCCATCCCCAAACTGTTCCCACAAAGTTGGGAACATAAAAATGTCTTGCTATGCTGATTCCTTAAGAGTTCCCTTCACTGGAACTAATGGGCCAAGCCCAACCCCTGAAAAACAACCCCACACCACTATCCCCCCAAACCAAAATTTACAGTTGGCGTAATGCAGCCAGGCAAGTATTATTCTCCTGGCAGCTGCCAAACCCAAACACGTCCATTGATTACCAAACAGAGAAGCATGATTTGTCACTCCAGAGAACACATCTCCATTACTCTAGAGTCCAGTGGTGGTGTGCTTTACACCACTGCATCCAAAACTTAGCATTGCACTTGTGCTAATCTGAAGGCCACACAAAGTTTGGAGGTCTTTAGCTATTGACTCTGCAGACAGTTGGCGACTTCTGCTCACTGTGCGCTTCAGCATGTATTGACCCCACTCTATCATTTTACATGCCTTACCACTTTGTTGCTGAATTGCTGTTGTTCCCAGTTGTTTCCACTTTGTTATAATACCACTAACAGTTGACCGTGGAATATTTAGTAGCAAGGACATTTCACGGATAGAGTTAATGGACAGGTGGCAACCTATCACGGTATCACAGTTGACTTTACTCAGCTCCTGCATGTCTAAGTGCTTGTTATATACACCTGTGGCCATGGAGATGATTGGAATACTTGAATCCAATGATTTGAAGGGGTGTCCCAATACTTTTGGCAATATAGTGTATCCCATCACAGATGCATAATTGACTTAAAACATTTACTGACTTTTTTTGCACATGTTAACATGATAATAAACAGTTAATGATATCTGCGTTTCTTTCCAAATACCTGGCAATGTATCAAATGCATATTTTAAACTCATGCATAACTCATTGCTTTGTTGGGTGTCACAAGTGGTGTGCTGTGATACTCATGATTCTATCCTGGCACTATGTAGTAGTAGTTCTTCACTGTACACCCTTCTAAGGGCCTGATGTACTAAGCTTTTCTTCGAGGGGGGAAACACAAGCTGGCCCTCCATGCACTCCAACACTCTCCTACCCTACCCATGTACCCTTACATTGTGACTACTTATCCCTTAAATAGTCTGTTCCTATATATATATATATATATATATATAGGAACAGACTATTTAAGTGATAAGTAGTCACAATGTAAGGGTACATGGGTAGGGTAGGAGAGTGTTTATTTACCCCTGCATGAAGAAGGGTGGAACAAATTATAGCACCCTAAAAAATGTTTTGCAACTGGTGTGTGTTAATAAAACTTTACACATCATCACAAATACTTAGTGTATCCAGGTGAATTATACCTTATTTTTTTCAGGATAAATTGGATTTCATTTGGTAGTAATTGGTAGTTAATACCTCCCTGTTTTTTTTTATTATCAAAGGAAAACTGGAACAAAATAGTATGTAAATATTTTTTTAATTTTATTTAGCAGTATACTTGTTGCTATTACCCTAACCTACCACCAAAGAACAGCCCAAAATAAACTTGCCTGCTTCTGACAGTGATATTGCATATGTGTATGTTATTTGTTTGTATCCATAGTAGGGTCTAGAAACAATAATAATGCTCATTTTGATTTTTTTTCTACTTAAAATAAATTGACACTAACTGACACTGGTACTAATTTATTTTTTTTTAATTATACCTAAAATACACTGTCCCTGACCCTCACCTTTGATCCCAAATTATTCTTTTTTATTATTATTATTTTATTTTTACACAAACACATCGTTGTTCACTTTTTTCCTCTTCTCTTGCAAGGAGAAAAAGTTAGAATGTATCTTTTTCTCTAATCAAGAGAAGAAAAAAAACACATGGGCAGGCTATACAATAACTGATCACTGTGATAGCCAATCAGTGGCTATGGCAGTGATCAGAAGTTCAAGAACTGGAACTTGGATCATTGGTACGAAACCAGTGAGAGCCCGATCTCTGTGTTGAGAGATGGTGTGCAGCATGCTCCCAGCACAAACACAGCTATGCATATAGTATATCCAGCCTTGCATATAAAGACCCTTTTAAAGACTTCTGTGAGGCCGGATATATGTATACAGGTGGCAGGAATTGTTAATAAAACACAAGACACATCGAACAAAACAAACACATAAGACCTAATTAAGGTTCAGACAGGGACAATGCTTGCTCTAGGCTCAGGGATACAGAAGTAAGGCCCTCCATCTTGGGATTAGATATACAGTACAGTACATGTGATTTTTAATTTATTAGGAAACATTAAGACATGACTTGCTTACAGGGAATACAACCTACCTGCATGATGCCTAAAATCACCTTGTTGCCAACAACATGATGTTTTGGGAACCTTCTTCCCCTTCACCAGAGATATCAATCTGACACTAGTTTTCAGGCTGGTATCTCTAAAAAAAAAAAAATGGGTCACCAAGCAAAAGGTTTCCTACTATACTGAAGCCAAAGTGTATGTTTATAAAGGCAATGAGTTGTAATTTAAAAAAAAAAACAAGAAATAGGCATTTCATGTTCTATTTCCAAATGACCTGCCACAGGTTTTATATCATATTCTTCAAAAAATAATGACCTTCATTCATGACAGTAACTGGGTCTGTGAATGCAGACAGGAAAAACCACCAGCAGAGATGATTTTACGTGTATGTACTGTATAACCCAAATTATTTTTTATTTCTGAATAGAGTAGTGAAGGATTAGAACTCACTTTGCTTTCTGTACCTCTTGTTTGGCAGATTTACCATCTCTATTGGTCCTGCTGATCACTGGCACTGAAACAGAAAGTCCAATCCAAAATTGCACAGATATCAGCAGAACCTACTGACACCGATGAAGGGGCACTTTTTCTCCTTCTGACACTAGTGATAAGGCACTATGTCTCCCACTGACACCAACAATGGGGTACTACTCCTCCCCCTAATAGCAAAGATACATTGCTTATGCCCACTAACTCCAGGATAATTTTATCTCCCAATGGCCACAGTCTGGGCGCCCTAAAGTCTATAGGCCAGTAAACTGGCACTTTGTTCAGTAAATATGGAGACCCCTGGTCTAGCGGATAGGATGACAGTTGAATGTAAACAGATAGGCGGTCCATTTACATTTGACTGCCCCATAGAGCACAGCTAGCTGTGTCTGCTCTTCACAAGAGGCGTGGACACGGACCTGCCATCCATCTGCTCAGGATGACAAGCCCATGTAATAGGACCCTAAATCTTCCAATGGGGACACCTATTCTTGTGACAGCTGCCCAGGAGGACAATTCCCCACACTTTAAAGAATTATCCTTGCCCTTCAGTTGCATATCTGGAGCAGGAAGTGAAGTGAAATCTCCTTGATGGGACACAGACAGCAAAAAAAAAAAAAAACCTGACAGGGTTTTTAGCTTTTTTTTAACATTTTATTTAATTAATATTTTATTATCCAAAACTAAAGAAAATACTGGCTTGACATACACTTTATAGGAATATAAGTTTGTTCATCCCTACTCAAGTATACTGTATGTACCTTCGTGGCAAGGCGTTTGACAATGGGCTGCAATGACTTAAAGTGGTTGTATAGCTATATAGTGTGTGCCTGTCTCAATTAAGGGCACCAAGTATCATTTCTGTCTGTTGCTCCATTGCTCTGCTATCAGCATGAATCACTTCTGACAAGTTTTCTTGACACCAAGAGAAAAATGGGGACAGAGCAGGGACCTCCAGCAGATTGACAGCCTCAGCTCTGTTCCTGTGAGCTGTGTGTGTGTGTGTGTGGGGGGGTCCCTTCCCTCCAATCAGCTCTCAGAGTTCTCCTCACTAAATTCTGAAGAGTGTTATTTCAGTTCTCGGCCCCTTTTTTCTGAACTCTTAGACAATTGTAAATGAGAAATTCAGTACTCTGAGCAGATGTAGAGAAGAAATACTGCAGATAAACAGGTACAACTTAAGTAGGAGGCGTTTCATCTCTGTGCATAGCCTGAGGCCAGTCACTTCACTGGGTATATGTAAGGGTTTACAACCGCTTTAAAGACTCTCTAAACACAGAAATATGTGTAGGGTCTGACTCATATGTCTGAAATTACATTCTGAAGCTTCAAGGTCTGTATCACTCACATCACATATTGTCCTTATTTTTTGCTATCTATATTGTTACATAGAACATCTATAGATCTTCTTTATCTATCTCTTTATCTTTTACCTTGTTCTTTAGGAAGCCTTCCCACTCCCAATGTTTCACATGTTTGAGTATATTTTTATGTTACTGGTTTAGCCATTGTATTTACAGTGCAGGGAAAGATGTTGGCATTGGGGAGCTATTTATGAAAAAAATGGAGAAATTAATATTGTCAATAAAGAAGGAGAAGGAATGTCTGTTGAAATATAAGTATTGCTCATTTGTATTCTGCAGTCCAAGACGTATGTTTCTCTAGGCCTTTCTGTCCATTAACACATTCTCTGGCTGTGTCATTCCATTACAATGCAAGTCAGATCCAATTCTTGCCAGAAAGCCTGTAATATTTACATGCGCCCAGCACTTTATCACACTGACATTTCACCCATCACTATTCTGTCACATATACAACATAACCACTGAGAAAATACCACATAACCTCCATACCGAGAACATAAAGCTCAAACTATAATGGCAATATTATTTAATGATGACCGGCAATAAATTCTGATATCTAGCATTATGCTGCCTTTATTAGAAAAACTAAAACATTCTAGAGAAGGGTGTTGTACATGTCTCTGTGTAGGGAGGGAGGTGGCTTAGCTCCATAGCAAAAATAATATATGTTTGCAATACATACTCTTCTGAACACAGCACAGGGATATGGCATGAAATAAACTTAGGCCCCTTTCACATGGGTGGTTCTATTTCAGCTTTTAGCTGCATTTAGAGGAACTTATTTACTGTAGCTAAATGCAGACAATGCATCCCTATGGCTCCATTCACAGCAACATTTTCATAACATACAGTTTTATGCTTTTAGGAAAAATAAAGCTGACAGCTTCCAGGAGCGATGTACCGCAGCTATCTGTACATAAACACAGTTAATCACAGTAAAAAGAAAAAATAAGTAAACAGTTGCTATAGAAAGGGCCAGAATTTACTACCGCAGCAGTAAACGCATGTAAACGCAGATAAACGCAATGTACAAATGAAGGTGATCTCTGTGCCAGAAGTGTTGGAATTTCAAAATAAAAAAACATCCATTTACAAGTGGCAGAACAACCGCCTAAGTGAGAGAGGGATTGGTTTTAAAGGATAGGTTTACCTTTTTAACAAAAATAAATTTGCAGGTAAAAAAATGTGCATTAATATTTTTTTTTCCGAAGACTCTAAAGCAGGGTGTCCATCTGGCTGCCCTCCAGCTGTTGTGAAACTACAAGTCCCATCATGCCTTTGCCTTTGGGAGTCATGCTTGTAACTGTCAATCTTGCAATGCCTCATGGGACTTGTAGTTTGGCAACAGCTGGAGGGCCGCCAGTTTGACTCCCGTGCTCTAAAGCATTGCACCAGGAGATCGCAGACCTGTCAGTGTATCTGTGTGCCCATACATCATACAGGCAAGCAGAAACAGTCTGACAGACTCAGTGAACTACCATGGCACTCCACAGCTAGCTTTATGGTAGTTCATTCAGAACTACAAACCGACAGCCACAAAGGCTGTCAGGACTTGTAGCTTTCTCATTCACAGAATGCTGTGAATGAGTGATATGGCGATTGGAGCCCCATATGGCCACATTTTTTCAAAAAGTTTGACAACTGGCGGTGGGAGAAGATTCCCCCACTAGCTGTAAAAATGGGGTAGTGGGGCGGGGGCAATCCGTTTGTAACATGTTACACTTTGAAATTGATGAACTTATCCTTTAAACGGATATTATGTGAAAGTAAGAACATTTAATAGACATTAGACACTAGAGAAGAATAAAGTCGCAATTTTAACAAATCATTGTTACAGCCTATAAGACAAAAAAAGCAACAGGAAAACTGCCACAGTAGCCAATAACTACCAGTTATTAGCAGTATAACTAACTAGTATAACCTGTTGAATGATTTTGTCCATCACTGCTCTAAGCACTTCTTTAAATATACCAGTTTGTGTACATTATTATTTAATGTGTCATGGTTATTTTACAAATATAGCTCAGGTAGAGCATAATAATAATAATTATTATTATACAGAACATAAAATAATAATAGACCATAAGATTAAAAATAGTAGTAGTAATAATAATAATAATAATTACACATTATAATACAACAGCTTACTGTCATGCAAAATTATATTTTTTTCAAATTTAAATAATACTTTCAAACAGAAAAGAAAAAAAATAACAATTACAAAAGAAACATATCAATCTGTGACACATTTAAGAAAATGCACTACTGCTAAAATGTACTCAGCATTGTATAACAAAAGAAGTCATAATAACAAACTAATACAAGTTTATTAAATGATAGCAACAGAAAGTGTCGGGCAGACTAGTGACAGGTATCATGTGACACACAAACACAACAATCTAGAAGAAAAGAAGCATGGAAACAATTTGTTTACATAAATGATGAACCTTACCCTGGCTATACCTTTGATAATTACCAAGTGTGGTGGCATAGCTTGTTTTTTTTTTTTTTAAGCCCCGTTTTACTAACCTTATTAAACCTGATTCGGAAATCAACAGACCGTCATTTTCCTGATAAAACAGATTCAGACCAACGGGTCCCTTTCTTGGGAAATATCTCCTAAAGAGATGTATTACTTTATATGTGTTTCTAAAATCAAGTGGAGAGACGTTCCCATATGCTATACAATATTACCTTTACTCAATGGCGACAGGGCTGCCTACCATCAGATCGATTTACTAAACAAACTAAAACGTGGGTGGGGATGTTAAACAGTAACTACTGTAGTAAACCACAGGTAAAAATGAAAGCTACTTGTTTCGCACACATGCCATTTTACAGGAGGTTGCTTTATAGATCACTAAAATGCAGGGTGGAGGAGGAAAATGGATATTTTTGTTCTGTTTCAGAAGAAAATGTTTTCAATTATATTTATTACATTGCGATGCAAGCAATTACCAGTGCAATCTTTAAAAAAAGTACCAAGAACACCATGTTAAAACTATGGGTGAAAGAAACATTTTTTTTTAATTTGGCAAAAAAAGCAACAATGCAAAGACAAGCTAGCTAAGGTATCATTTACTTTGAGGTTCATTACTGTGAAAGATTTATACATATGGAAATTACTTATCAAGACTGCTGTTGTACTGCAATTGCAATGTAGTATACAATACCTAAGGACAGATGCAAAAGGAAAAGTAAAAGCACTTCACAGTGAATTCAACTGTATATCAAGGACAAGTTGCTATTGACAAGTCCTTTTGTGTAGTTATGTGACCTCACACTCTATACACAGATTTTAAGTTGGAATTTCCGCATATCCACCTTTGAGAAAATAGATAAATGTATTGATAAAAATTAAATGCAAAAATATAGTTTTAGAATTAGTAGGGAATTTGGGGGAAACCACATTCCATTCTTTTGTGTAACAAAGTCTATGTGGCAGCAAACTGGCAACAACACTGAGTGAACAAGGTAGCCCTTGCACAGAGCAAAACTTGGATGCCAGCAGCACCTAGCAGAGGAGGCAGCTAGCAGGAAGTGAGGCAACAAGGCATTTCAGAAAGGCTCACACTGAAGAACTGGCAAACAGTCCCTTTACTGTCCATAGGCACACTATCCCTGACCAGCGAGTTCCTGCCCCTGACCTAACCAGATCCAAAATGCTCACCAACTGCAGCGAGCCAGTGCTTTATATAAGCACTGCCCTCACTAAAGATGGCAACTAGATCATCTGTCCAATTAGACAGCTGCTCACCTATGTCACCTGTGGAGGACTAAGAGGATAGTGAGATCTTCCTGTCCTCCACTGTCTCTGCATGGTGGTTGCCGACAGTGCCACCTGTGCGTGGAAGTCAAAATACACCTGCCTACAAGCAGCTCATGCCTAGTTGTTACCCCGACACACAGGCTTCCAGTGGAGAGTGCAAGTGGCTGTTTTAAGCGCACATTGTGCAGGCATGGTTCACTGTTGTCCCCATTAGGATTCTGCCTAGAGAGGTCCTGTGCAGATGTAGCACCCTCCTAGTGTAGGATGTTAGGTAAATTTAGTTGTTTGCTCCTTATGCAATCAAGGGAGCAGAGATCTTTGTTCTGGTCTGTTCAAGGTTTCACAGGCTAAGAGTTTGATTGCTTTTTCCTGCCACTGGAAGAAGCTTCCAGAGCTTAGGGAGGGAGATGCAAATAAGCAGCCTGAATATTTATCATGCTCCAGCCAATCTTTGGAAAGGAGTGCCTGGAAGAGGGCTGGAAAGGTGATTAATAGTCTCAAGCACTGGAGAGCTGGGTTCTCTCTCTCCAGGAAGATACCAGAGCCTGATGGGTTGTTGTCCTTAGGTAGCCATGGACTGTGTTGCTGTTTTGCAAGCCTTAGAGATATCAGGGTTGAGGGCCTGAATGGATCTCCTTAGAAGTTGATTGCAGGACCTCACCACAAGGCTTCTGGTCTGGAGCAGGACTGCCTCACTCATTGGAAATTGTCTAGAGGAAGCTGGAAGGTGGCGGCTGTCCTGGGGTCTTGTGAGTAAAGACCCTAAACTGATCCCTGTGAGTGTGCAGTGTTCTGGAAATCGCATAGACTAGCAGTAGTTGTGCATAGATGCAAGATAACCAGATGCCAAAGAAAAATGCCTACAGCTCAGAAGATGCTCAGAAATGTGCCTCCTGGTCCTTAGACTGTCCAATACTCACAATTACCTATGGGGACGATTGTCCTCTCACTGCTATGTGCTAATCGTTTTAGAGTATCCCATGCCTTAACCCCTGTCCTGTTAAAGTTTCTTCAAGCAATAAATCTTAAAAAGGCATTACCAAGACTGTGTTATTGGAGCCAGTGTGAATGAAGCGTTGTTTGTGGTGGTGGGCAGCCTCTTGGCTCTTAGTGAATAATCAGTGGCACTACACAGCCATCATTGATATGCATGCAGGGACTCTGTCCTTTGCTGATGAGTCCCTAATTAAATGCATTGTGTGCTGTTACTAGGCTGTTTTGTATAGAACAACAAAAGGGAAAAGGACATTTCCAAAATGAAGATTTTTAAAGGCTTCATACTAAAGGTGAGGCAACACAATTGAATAAAAAAGAAGATTTTTATTTCACCATTTAGTAAAAAATGAGGGTTCTTCAAGACCACTTCAATATAATACAGTCAATATCAGAAAAAAACATCATAAAAACTTAAATTCCAAAATTGATGCTGAATAGATCCCACTGGTCTGTTTTAACGAGTTCCGCAGTTAACTGTTTAATCAGATGCTTCCACAGAATTCCTGATGAAGCAGTTAACTGCAAAATGCATTGGAACAGACCAGCATGATCTATTCAGCATCAGTTTTGGAAATTATCTACAGGTTTTGGAAGTCATTTTAGAAATTTCCTTTTCCTTTTCATTGTTCTAAGTATTATTTTTGGAATGTGGCAATGTACGCTTGTTCTCCGACATATGGTGAAACATTTTCTACTAGGCTGGTATGCATATGTGCCTGACTCAATTCATCCTTGAGGTTCTTTTTCAGAGGTGTGGCTTGGATGCTGATAAATACAGTATTTGAGTCACCTTTCCAGAGTGTTCTTCACCTCCTGGGCTTCTGCTTCTGGAGAGGATGTCTGTAGAAAATGTTCTCTCTCTTGGTCCTTGCTTCAGCCTGGGTTGTGTGCTGGAGGTCCAGGATATTAGTTGCCCTACTGTAGTTTATATGTGGAGGAAGCTGAGCTTAAAAGAATGCTGCCTGAAAGGAGCATTTGTAAGGAATCTTCTTTGCTGAACAGTGTCACAAAGGAACCTGGTAGAATCTAGTTCTCGACAAGAAGAATTTATTGCCCATAAATCAAAATATCTTTAAAGAAGATCTCTTACCCAAAGTTGAAAATGCTTGTTCGATCCCACAAAAGCACAAATGCACATTGCATTGATCACTTTCAAATCTGTGCTGTGGTTTAGAAATAAAATCACATTTTTATGTCTGTCAGTTGTTGCTCCACCCACAGCTGAAGCCCAAATTATAGTTTTTTTTATATTGTTTTCACTCTGCAGTTCTTCTGTATAAGCTTTCAGCCCACCGTGTCCCTTCTGATCTCCTCTGTCATTTTCTTTGTAAACAAACATTGACAATGAAAAAAGGCTATCCCATCCACCAGCTTAGCAAGGATAAAGAGTGGAGTAGTGAGCCTGTTGGCTTTTGTACTTGTGAATCTCAACAGCTATAGAAGAGCACTGTCATTCACAAAAACACAAACACACAACTCAAGTTGCTAGATGGTTCTCTAGTCTCTCTTGAGCAAGTGTAGTATGTGTTGGCTTGTATTAATGTGTTTCTATGGTTTTTGTAAATAACAGCACTCTTCTACATCTGCTGACCTTCACAAACACACAACGGTTTTAGTACCTCAGTCCCTCTCCTCTGACCTAGCAAGTGGCTGTGTGGGTTCAGTGCCAGTGTTCCCCAGCAGGTGCAAGTAACAAGAAGACATGGGGATCTGTCTCACAGCTTAGTAGGGGCAGGTACAGTGGGTACTGTGTGGGATCTGGTCGCAGTTCCCCAGCAGATGAGAGCAGCAGTGAGGCACGGGACTCTGGCTGGAAACTTAAGTGGAGGAGGGATAGCCGCTGTGCAGGCTTTGTGTGCACTACCTGACATGCTAACCCTCCTCTTCGCTGTCAGTCAGAACTGTCCTCATCTTCATCCCATGTTGTTGGATAGCTGTGGTGGGAGGAGGTGCTATCTAGTAATACTCCTCAGTAGTGATGGGCGGAATGCACCAGGTTTAGATTTGGGGTGTGTTCACAAACTTAACAAACGTTCAGGTAAGGAATTCGAACCTTATTTGGAGACTAATAATAAATAAAAGTACATTTTCTAGACTAATAGGCAAGGGATTGTTAACAATTGGCATGGAGGACTGGGCTCTGACCTAGGAAAAATGTTCCAAAGCAAAAGAGATTAGATAATTAAGTTTGATGAGGAGCAGCAATTTAATAATGCTTAACCTCTTCCCATCTGGCCCATGTTGATAAATGGCTGGACGGGAGTGCTGTCAATGTGGGTGGATGTCTCTAAACGTTCCCCCCCATCCATTGCCTGTGCTCACTCCCTGGGAGCGCGTGGCACCACAATTGGTGCCCACTGTCTCCGGAGGACATAGTGGAACACAGATTGATGTAAGGGACCTCTTTGTGAGGTCCTGATTCATGTGATCACTGATTGGCCAAACTGATCACATGAATAGTAGTAAACAAGATGTCACTTCCTGACATCATTGCTTACTACTTGTGAAATCTGTGAATGATCATAGAGGTCACATGGCACAAAGCTATTCACAACAACCTTGTACCATGTAACAAGCTGTGACCAATCACAACTCGCACAGTATTTCTCAATGGCTGCAAGAATGCAGCCAGAGAGAAGGAGAAATGATTGCTTTTACAGCCTTTATGGGTGTAAAAGCAATTAGTATAAAAAAAGAAAAAAAAAGAAAAAGAAATCTTCATCACTCCCACAAGTAGTACAGTGTCACTATGGTGACACTGTACTGCTAGGGTGCCAGTATGCTAAAAAAAAATTAAAAATAAATAAATAATATAAAAAAAATTAAAATGTAAAATAATTTTTTTTAATTATAATTTTTGGTTATAAACTATTTTTATTAATAATACATTTTGGCCAAGATTTATGAAGAAAGATTATTTATTTGCAAAATTTTATAAGAAAAACACTTAGTTCCAGTGAAAGGAACACTTAAGGCATCAGCATACCAAGACATTTTGGACAATTTCATGCTCCCAACTTTGTGGGAACAGTTTGGGGATGGCCACTTCCTGTTCCAACATGACTGCACACCAGTGCACAAAGCAAGGTCCATAATGACATGGATTAGTGAGTTTGGGGTGGAGGAACTTGACTGGCCTGACCTCAACCCAAGAGAAAACCTTTGGGATGAATTAGAACAGAGATTGCAAGCCAGGCCTTCTCATCCGACATCAGTGCCTTACTTCACAAATGTGTTTCTGGAAGAATGGTCAAATATTTCCATAGATACACTCCTAAACCTTGTGGACAGCCTTCCCAGAAGAGTTGAAGCTGTTATAGCTGCAAAGGGTGGGCCAACTCAATACTGAACCCTATGAACTAAGACTAGGATGCCATTAAAGTTCATGTGCTTGTAAAGGCAGACTTCCCGATACTTTTGGCAAATATAGTGTATTCTCATTATAAGAACTTTGATGACCACATTCTGACAAATCAGGTTTTTACCTAACTTATTACATAAAATGATATACAACCCACATGTGCTTATATGTTCTCAAAACCAATTAACATAAGAATTACAATGAATAATACACAGTGTCTGAAAATTATTAATACACAAAAAAAATCACAAAGATTCTAAAGGAAGAAAAAAAGTTTTGAGAGGTGTGTCTTCATGCACTGCATACTATTGGATGAGCAGGATGGATTAGAAGCAGCCCATAGGAACACTGTGCAAGTGTACTATATACGCTGTGAAGCCTTCTGGCCTTTGGATTTTATGTATGAATAAACTTTTAAATGTGGTTTTACACTATGGAAGCACTTCCTGCCTTTTGTCTCTGATTTGCCTTCCTCTGGATCAATTGTGGGTGTTATAACTTTTTTTTAATGGATGAACTTTAGTCTTTTTTCAGCCAGACTAACTATGTAACTATGTGTCACCATGGCTGGTTGTCCAGAGCAATGGTCATCCATTAGCCGAGGGTTGGCCTCAGTAACCCTGCAAGTGCTGTTTGGCTATTTACTGAGATAGAGATGGTAATGGTTATCTGGTAAGCAGCTGATTTTTTTTGCTTCTTCCCATGGGTAGATTGGAATCCATTAGAGCTCTGTAAATTGGTTTTGAGAACGTAGATTGTACATAATTTTATGTAATATTGGTGTCATATATGATGCTGCATTATTTGTTTTATATATATATACATTTGGGCTTAGTTTCACAAGCTCTTTTGGTGGTAGCAGTTACATTGTGTGCAGGGGCGGACTGACCACTCATGGGGCCCCCGGGCAATAGGGGATCATGGGGCCCCTGTGTCCTTGCCCAAACTCAAAAAAGCCTATGAAAAAGGTACCAGGGGCATCTCATGGGGCCCCCTACTGACCCCGGGCCCTCGGGCAGTGCCCAAGTTTCCAAATGGTCAGTCCGCCCCTGATTGTGTGCATATATATAAGCACAGAGATTTTTCTGTTTATATCTTACTTAACCCAGTTTGGGCTAAAGCTTAAGCTAAATAAATGTTGCTCAGGTACAGTATGTTGAACATGTTGTTGAAGTGTACAAAATTGGCAGATCCCTAAAACTGTGAGTTATATTCCTTACTCAGTTGAAGGGTAAAACCTCCCCTTGCAATGAGACCAAGTGGCAGATGGCTCAAGCAGGTTTTGAGATTCTCAAAAAAATTGACAACTACCCTCATCTTGGCATATGTTAACTATCAAAACCCCTCCCAGTGCATACAAGCAGTTTGGTAGCCATGCTGGTCCAGGAACAAGATGGTGGTCAAGAAAGTAATTGCTTATGCTAGTTCCTTCAAACTCCAATTGTTACCCATGGTATGGTCTGTCAGCTCTGTACCTGCTGTGTCAAGTGGAGATCTGTTTAGACAACAATAAACATTTTTTTCCGGAAGTGGACACGCTAGGTTCACTGGAACAGTTCTGGGTGATTGAGTTGCTCGATTCAACTACACCATCTATTGCAAACCAGGGAGTTCAAACACAAAGGCTGATGCACTCTCCTGCTATCCCCACAAACAACTCAAGCAGAGATTGATTAGTTGCTGGAGGAGTTTGAGGTTTCTCCCTTGCGAATATACACCAAGGGGATGCGCGTTGCAACACTCGCCATTGGAAGTCAATGTCAACAAACTGCCCCTGAGATACACACTTTGAATTCATGATCTAAGATGCAGGAAGAGAATCCTTATATCTCTACGTTCCTGAGATTTTGGTATGGGCAGGGCTGTGGATAAGGGGGTACCACCAGTCCTCCTGTACAGGGCCCAAGCCATCAAGGGGGCCCAGGCAGCTGGGTGAATCAGATGTGGGTAGGGAGAGTGATCGGCACAGTGGGGGTCAATTACTGGAACTGATCCCCTGTATGGCTCTCTCTGTGGCAGCTGAAGAAACAATTGAGTACTGTCCGTGATACTTTTTTTATTTGCACTAACATATAATTTCAGAACAAGCTTTTGGGGTATGTCCCCTTCTTCAAAGTTCAAGCAGTACTACTTCACAAAGTTTTAGCAGAATGTTAAAAGAAACAATTTCTGAGGGGAGGGGAAAAAAAAAGAAAAAGAAAACAGAAAAAAACACACACAAATGAATGTACACAGCAATGGTTATAAAACTAGGATTAGACTAGAGACAAGACAGAGAAAAAGCAAAGACTTGGGGGGGTTGGGACAGCACTCACAGAGGGGGGTCAAAAAACTGTTGGGTAATGAGTGAAGAATCTCATGTCCAAATTAAAGCCGTTATCTTTTGTATCAAATAGAAATATCATTCTTAGTTCAAAAGTTTTCCTTTCCTGGATAGCTTTGAAATTCCCTTTAAGAACTAAGATACTGAGGTCTGCAGCAGCTGAAATTTGGCTTCTTCTCCTCTCCCTCCTGCTGGCGTTAGCTGCTGCACAGACAGCAATACAAGGTATTGGTTCCAGTAATTACCCCTCCGCCACACCCATCCCCCTCCCTGTGCACCATACATTTCCACCTGCTGGCCAGGCCCCCTTGTGTGCCTCCACCCCCACAGTGCTTCCAGCTTCCATCTTCTCCTTCCCACTGGCAGCTGCAAGCAAACAAAAGGATCCCTCAGGATGGAGCGTGGGGGAAAGGTCAGGTAAATATGTCACATTTGCCAGCCCCTCCTTTTCCAGAATGAAGACAATGTGTTTTGTACCGATCACTCACTGTGCTCATAACTGAAGCATAGTAAACTGTGTTTATTTTTTTTTGGGGAGGGGGACTGTCAGGTTGGCTGTATGGGGCCCTATGGTATCTAACAGTAGCCCTGGGTATGGGAATTGTAACCCTAGTTATTAGCAATGGCTACAATTTTCACTCACCATCTATTCTCACCCAGATATCTATTGAGGCAGTGGGATAAGTTCAAGAAAAATATTGGCCCTTGTAACAGTGGATGTGAACACCTAGTGGGTAGCAACACGTTTACTGGCTAGTCATCTCACTGTCATCTGAATTTTTTCCTGATCCTGCACTTCAGCACAACACACTGAAACATTTATTTGGTATTATTTCTATTGCCTTGGGTGCAGATGACCTTGTACCGGCATTGCATTTCATACTGTTATTGCTTATTGTAATCCTCAAAATGGAAACAGAACTAATATTGAGTAGGATAGATCATTAACCTACACTACAATATACATTCTTTTTTGCATCAGAAAAGGTGTGAGACCCCATTTTAATAAAGGGGAACATGGTTTTGTTTAAATCCCACCAGGACAGATGCCCCCCCCCCCCCATAGGTGAGAGTGAGACTTGGGTGACATGTTGCAGTGTCTCAAACCATTGTTCTTCAGTTAATTGTTCTACAACTTAAACCATTTAGCCTTGTAGCAGGGTAGAGATAATAATTAGAGATGAGCGAATTATTCAAAAATTCGGTTCGGCTGATTCGCCGAATTCGCCGAATAAATTCGCTTCGAGCCGAATATATTCGCTGCGAATTTAACTTATAAAAAGGGTGTTTCTAGGCTTCAGAGAGCCTTTATATTAGTGCAGAACACTGTACCTTTAATTTAAATGCCCTTGGAGTCTGCTGGGGAAGAGAAATAATACTATCAGTCAGTATGACATGCAGATGAGTGCCGTCGATCTTAGAATCACCGCACACTTCACTCATTTGGGCAGTCACGGGGCCAAAACCAGAGGGTGGAGCCACAGTGTGGCGGTGGAGGCAGCAGCAATGGAAGGCCATACAGCACCCTATGACAAAATGGAACCCACCAGCAGTGTGAGGAGACCTGAAAGTGGCACATGGCAGAGTGTGGCGATGGAGACAGCAGCAGTGGGAGGCCGTACAGGGACCCATGACACACTCTGGACCTGGCAGCAGCATGAGGAGGCGGTACAGGGGCCCATGACAGATTACGGGCCTGGCAGCAGCATGAGGAGTCGGTACGGGGGCCCATGGCAGATTACGGGCTTGGCAGCAGCACGAGGAGGCGGTACAGGGGCCCATGGCAGAGTGGCGGAGCGTAAGCAGCTAAAATTGAAGGCCATACAGAGGCCTATGTTAAAAAGTCCCCCCAGCAGCAGCGTGGGGAGACGACTATCAAGAGTCCAATGGCAGAGTGGCGGAGCAGAAGCAGCTTCAATTGAAGGCCATACACAGGCCTAGGTTTAAAAGTCCCTCACAGTTAATTCCAATAACGAACTCTACTCCTCCGTGCAATCTACTTACGAGACCCTGGGCAGGTCTGGGTCCAATTTGTGGTAGAGACTGGTTTTGTTCAGCCATGCTTGAGCGAGTAATAACAGGTCTGTGCTGCCCTTTGGTGTCTGGCTTAATGCGCACAACACTGAACGTCCCAGCGTTTGTCAACGATTTGCCGTTAAATGATGCATACCCGCTGAACCACGTTCATGAGGAGCCGGTACAGGGGGCCATGAATCAGTATGGACCTGGCAGCAGCGTGAGCAGACTACAGAGGCACATGGCGCAGGGTGGCGGTGTAGGCAGCATTATTCTGAAGCCATACACAGGCCTAGGTTAAAAAGCGGAAGCCGTCAGCAGCGTGAGCAGACGACAGAGGCACATGGCGCAGGGTGGCGGTGGAGGCAGCAGCAATGGAAGGCCATACAGCACCCTATCACAAAATGGAACCCACCAACAGTGTAAGGAGACCTGAAAGTGGCACATGGCAGAGTCTGGTGATGAAGTCAGCAGCAATGGGAGGCCGTACAGAGACCCATGACACACTCTGGACCTGGCAGCAGCAAGAGGAGGCGGTACAGGGGCCCATGGCAGAGTGGCGAAGCGTAAGCAGCTTAAATTGAAGGCCATACAGAGGCCTATGTTAAAAAGTCCCCCCAGCAGCAGTGTGGGGAGACGACTATCAAGAGTCCAATGGCAGAGTGGCGGAGCAGAAGCAGCTTCAATTGAAGGCCATACACAGGCCTAGGTTAAAAAGTCCCCCCAGCAGCAGTGTGGGGAGACGACTATCAAGAGTCCAATGGCTGAGTGGCGATCCGGGAAGTCAGCGTTGTGATTGCAGATGCAATGCAGAAATTTTATGAGGTAATGCCGTGGGTGCGAAGAAGATCATATACCGTCGTACTTCCATCCATAAGACGGAACAACCTGCGAACCGGGAGCTTTATTGCCCTGACCCGCTGAGCAGCTTCTGGGATACCCAAGAGTTTGGCTTCTGTGGGGAATATGGTTGAAAACTGAAACTTAAAGGCATGTTGACGGAAGGGCACCAGTGTCAGTGCTCCGGAGGGAATATAGCTTCAAAGCTGACACTTAAAGGTATATCGACGGTCAGAGACCACAGGAAGTGGAGCTTGCGTCTTAAATCGACTGAATGTGGCAGACGTGAAACGTCTACGGGCCGTATATGAAACGGGTTGTTCCTCTTTCTGGAATAAGTGTTGGAAATGGCCACTCTTTTTGGTGTGGCGTTTTGTCTATTTAATTCCGATAACGGACTCTACTCCTCCGTGCAATCTAGTTACGAGACCCTGGGCAGGTCTGGGTCCAATTTGTGGTAGAGACTGGTTTTGTTCAGCCATGCTTGAGCGAGTAATAACAGGTCTGTGCTGCCCTTTGGTGTCTGGCTTAATGCGCACAACACTGAACGTCCCAGCATTTGTCAACGATTTGCCGTTAAGTGATGCAAACCCGCTGAACCACGTTCATGAGGAGCCGGTACAGGGGGCCATGAATCAGTATGGACCTGGCAGCAGTGTGAGGAGACCCGAAAGTGGCACATGGCGCAGGGTGGCGGTGGTTCTGTGTCCCTGAGTAACGATTCTGTGTCCCTGAGTAACGATTCTGTGGCCCTAAAGTCTCTGTGGCCCTAACTCTGTCCCTTAATACACACAGGTCTGTCTCTCTTGAATGACCGGAGGCTAATGGAGAATTCTAAGATGGCCGCGATTTATAGCTCCACCATTACACAGTGCTGGCTGGCTGCTGATTGGCTAATGCGATCACATGTCATGAATGCATTATGGGTCAGCGCGCCTTGTCTGCGCGCCTTCCCAGAGATCCCCGCCCCATCTTCTCTGTCCATTTTCTCCGTCGCCACACATGTCGCCGCCATTTTTGGGAAAATTCGATTCGTGTATCCGAAGTTTGCTAATCTTCGGATTCGTCGCAAATAGAATTTTTCCAAATCTTCGGAACGAATTCCACTTCGTCATGTTCGATTCGCTCATCTCTAATAATAATTGACATGTGACAATGTATAGTAATATATGAAATTTATAAGGGGGAATTAGACCATTCCTACCCTGCACTTTTGCAGTTAACATAATCAACTCTGCCATGTGTATGCACCCACAATATTGCAGCTGTGCAGCTAAATAGTACCTCCAAGGAATAGGTATTGCTAGCACTCCCTCATCCTAAGGCCATTGCTATGTCTTCAGTTTAATTCAATGGTATATTTTTGTTCCAATAAGTTCCTGGAAGAGAGAGTTTTTTTTTAGGATTCATTTCTTGGGTAGCCACACAGGTACATTATGTAGTATGTATAGTATAACAGCTGGGACATCCATATCATTTATAAATAAAATTGGCTCTGCTTACAAAAAGGGCAAGTTTCAAATTTCTCCTTAAACTTGGTCAACAAAGGAATTAAGTTTATGGGGAATATATTGATATGAAATAAATAAACCTGATAGAACACCAAGTCTGTAAACAGAAGTCAGAACTTTTTCAAAGGGGGGGGGTTGCTTTGTCAATGTACACAGCAATTTTATCTTCACCACCTGTCCCGATAAATCCCTGGATATTTGCAACTATCTGATAGTGACAGCCAGGGGTTAGGTCGCTAGTGCGAACAGAAGGGGAGAGAATTTTATGAATTATTTATGGGATATAAATTTATATCAATATCATGATCTAGGAGAGAATAAAATATTTGTAGCCACTTTACAATTTTTTGCCCTATGCCCAATTATCTGAACAAATTAGAACAACCTTCTAATGTTGATAACTGGGAACCTGTTTGTACTAAACTAAACTCAGATTAGTCAATATGCACTAGACTGGAAAATATTTAAGACAGGACAGCCATAGTCCTCCAGAGCATTGGCTAGTATTTTTCTATTTGTGGTTATCAGTGATATTGGGCATTAAGAATCTAGTTTGATAGGGTCTTTATCAAGTTTAGTAATAACCAATATAATTGCTAATTACATAGAATTTGGAAGGGTTCCAATCATAAAGGCCTTCTTAGGATTTTTCAATAAGTGAAACATTGGGGGAGATTTACTAAAACTGGAGCACTCGGAATCTGGTGCAGCTGAGCATGGTAGCCAATCAGCGTCTAACTTCAGCTGGTTCAATTAAAGCCATAATAAACCCACAACAGTAAAATCAGTAAAGTATGTTTGTTATACCCACTGTTGAACCTAAGGGGTTAATCCTCCACACTGTGTAAAAAGTCTATCTGATCCTGTATTCTCTGATCCTCCCCTTTTTCTACTGTCCCCAATCCATCTGCTCATAGCACAGAGCTCTAGGAATCACTCTGCATATGCTCAGTTTAGTGTGTATTGTTATAGAGTTTTTTTTCTTTGGGAGGGTGCATGTGATCATCACATAGCCAATCAGTGCTGTCCAGACAGGGGGTCAGGGGTTATGCAGCCTCATAGGACAGTCAGAGCAGAATGAAAACTCCTCCTACAACTTTTATCAGTGATCAGCCAGACACTGATAGAAGTCACAAGACTGCTATATACTGTTGATGAGAAAAGGTATATATGCATTTGCATTTCCATATTCTGTGTACTGTGGGATACCACATATAGTGAATGCAGGATCCTTGGTTTAGTAACACTTTAAGCTTTGACAATAACACCTGGAAGCTGACTGGTTTCTATGTTGCACCTTGCAGTTTTAGTAAATAGCCCCCACTGAGTCGGGTAAATTATTTATACACTTCCACTGGCAGACCATCTATACCAGATGCCCTGTTTTTTAGGTAGGGAGTATAATACATTGGTTAGTTCTGTAAGTGTAAGTAAGATCCCTGTCCTCAGTTATAAAGCTAGGCAACAAGATGTTCTCTAGTATGACCAGATTTCTGCTGTTGTCCTGTGAGTGTGAACATGTAAATTAAAAAAGGTAAAATTTATCAATAAATCTCTATTTTTAGGGTTTATTTTAATAATGCATTTAAGTTTTTATTCAATAAATCGATTCAGTGAGTTGCCATTAATTCCATCAACCTTTAGGGTTCACCTTCAGATATTAAACATTTACATAGTTTGTTGCCTTTGTACGGGCATGTGCAATTTTAAAGCATATAATGTTTGGTATCAATTTATTTGGCATAACATCATCTGTTATATTTTATCAGACAATTGGGCAATATATTGTGGTTTTGTGCATTAAGATTCAAAAAATTAGCATTTGAAAAAAATACTGTGTGACTTAAAAAATTGCAACACCCACCATTATATTCTCTAGGGCCATTACTTTAAAAAATATATAATGTTTGGGGTGCAAAGTAATTTTCTAGCAAAAAATGGTTTTTCATGTACACAAAAAGTGTCAGAAAAGACTTGTTCTGCAAGTGGTTAAAAAAAGAGGGTGATGTGTGGCAGAAACTTCTAATGTTGGCCCTGAAATGCCAAGATAGTAGAAGCCCCCCCCCCAATGACCCCTTTTTGGAAACTAGATACTCCAAGATTTGCTAAGGGGCATGGTGAGTATTTTGTAGATCTCATTTGGTGCCACAAGTTTTTGGAAAATGGAGAAAGAAAACCAAAATGTATTTCTTCATTTCTTTTTTTTCTTTTTCAAAACCCTGTGACAAAAATTATATCTGCAAAATACTCACCATGTCTCTTATCAAATTCCTTGTATTGTTTACTTTCCAAAAAGGGGTAATTTGAGGGGGGGGGGATGTTTGTACTATTCTGGCATTTTAGCACCTCTAAAACTGTGATAAGTAGTGAGGAAGTGATATGAGGAAATAGGCCCTTTGAAAGCTTGAAAGTGGACATTGAATTTTGGAGGTTTGTAAGTGGCTATACTGCCAAAATGTCTCTCACATGTGGTATCTCCATACTTGGGAGAAGTAGCAGAATGTGTTTTGGGGTGTTATTCCACATATAGCCATGGCATACATGTGCAATATATCATTTAATTCACAACTTTGCGTAAAAAAAAATTTGTGGCAAAAAAATAAAATCTTCCATGGACTCAACATGTCTCTCAGCAAATTCCTTTGGGTTTCCATTTCCAAAAAGGGGTAATCTGGGGGTCTTTGTACTGTCCTGGCATTTTAGTATCTCAAGAAATGTGATAGGCAGTCAGAAAGTAAAAGCTGCGTAAATTCCAGTAAATATATATATACCATAGTTTGTAGATGCTTTAACTTTCACACAAACCAATTAATATACATATATTTGGATTTTTTATTTTACTACAGACATGTGGCAGAATACACATACATATACATTCCAAAATGATTGATTCCATATTTTTTCATTCATATCACAAAAAATAAAAACGTAGTGGTGATCAAATACTACGTACAGTGTTGTATGACCGCGCAATTACCTGCTAATGGCCTGGTCAGGAAAGGGGGTACATTTTCCAGAGTGCAAGTGCTTAATGTATGTGCTGAGAAAACAATAAACAACAGACAGGGGAACAAGAAAGAGTATCAAAGAAACATCTGGACACCCAAATCTAACCATGCATAGAATGACACTACAGCAAAAACTGCATGTTAATTAATTAGTCACTTTGATAACATGGTATCTCATATGCATGGACAGTTTGGGAGTATTCAGTAATAACCACTGCACTAATAAAGGGCCATGGTCTCAACAGTTCCAAATGGAAAAATATCCAAAAATGATTTAGAGACTCCCATCACTGCGTACATGGATGAGGAAGAGCTAAAAAAATATTTGGTTGTAAAGTATACAAATCTGTTAATGTAAATCACAAGATAGAGTAGTTTGTTTCTTCCCAACTAACTACTCTATCCTGGCTCATCCCTAAGAATTAAGCTGCAGAGATGTCTGGTAGTCAAATATGCATAGTCTTTTGGGAACGAGTTAGGGTGGTGAAGTCTGAAAGTCTGAAATTTTGTATGGAAAGTGTTAGTACGCACAAACATGGCGGTAGAGAGCAGGAGAGATTTATATGTATAGCAAGCAAGTATAGTGGTCACTTCACTGTGATAGAAAAGAGCAGCAAGCATTAAGCAATATCATAGCAAACAGCAAAATCAGTCCTTGTCCATTAAGGCAAATGTAAATATAATCATAATTGTTCTGAGTGCTATATAAAAAGCTTTCATAAGGTCAGGCATCTCAGGTAGTGCATTCAGCGGCAGACATTGTACATGTCACTTGTAAAGTAAGACTGCATACTTTACCACCATCTGGAGCCGCTACGGATCAAGTTTGATGTATATGAAGCAGTCTTCTGACCATCATGCGGGGTTAGAGTGACTCCTCTCTAACGCTCAGGATTCATAGTACGGCTCCCACTGCTATTTATGTTACACCAGCCATGCTGCCTATAACAATTCTCTCAAGGAAAGTGACATCACATAACGTGTGATGATGTCAATGCGTTTCATTTGAATGTAGCATACCTTTGCCTTGACCATGATTCCTCCATCAATCAAGACGTAATATCCCACCCCCATTGTGTTTAGCTGGTTAATGGGCATGGAGGTGAAGAGAGGGAGTGGGCTGTCATTTATCACTATGTATACACCCACATGTGTGACTCTATAGTCACATGACCTGCTCAGAAGTGATAGAGGGGAAAGGCTCAGCACAGAAACTCACTAAAAACGGAGCATGTGCAGTAACTGCCAACACTGCTTTGCAAAATCCCCAGCTGCATTAGGGACATGGACAGAAGAGAGAGTGAGAAAATAGTAGGATCAACCAGTTTTTTTGCAGAATACAGCAAACAAAACCCGTAGTGACTGAGTGAGTATGAACAACATGTAATACAGCCAGGGGCGGACTGACAACTCATGGGGCCCCCGGGCAATAGGGGATCATGGGGCCCCTGTGTCCTTGCCCAAACTCAAAAAAGCCTATGGAAAAGTAGCAGGGGCATCTCATGGGGCACCTTACTGACCCCGTGCCCTCGGGCAGTGTCCAAGTTTCCAAATGGTCAGTCCGCCCCTGAATACAGCATTTATTGATAGTTCTTTATGATGTGGGTTTAGTGACACTTTTACATTTTATGCAGTTAAATCTTCATAAAATGTTTTTTGAAAAACCTCCCAGAGACAAAATATTGCAAGTTGTTATACTAACTATAAAGGTAATTACTATGGGTCTCATCTTTTTCTGGAATTACTGTTTACTGTATGTATAGATTTCTGTAAATACAGTATAATGCACATCCCAGACTTATTTCATGCAGTTTGGTCTTCAATTTAATTTGAGCTTGGCATGCCTTTTGTAATCATTGATATAAAATAGGAAACAAACTGTCAGATTGCCCCAGAATGGGAATGATCAAGTGGTACCTGCAAATTGTCCCAATCTGGGTAAATCTTGGTTTAATCAAAAAAACAATGCCAATATTAATTTATAACTATCACTGGCATAAATCACTGTAGGATAAATTAGAAGTACTGAAATACTTGAATGTTGCAAATATGGCAAGCAAAATAATACCCATCTGAACTTGAGAGAAACCTAGGGACCTGTACACTGTGCCTCTGCTGCACGGTTATCTGTTACCATTGTTCTCCGATCTCTCTTTGGCCTACAGAACACATCACTCTGTGTTATGGAGAATAGGAAAGGGATGTTATTCTGTAGTCCTAACACAATTCCTGCTCTAAAGCGACAAGGTTGCTTCTCTACTGATACAGTACTGTGAGCGAAGGTTGTCACCCTAGCACAGGAAGTGTGTTACTGAAAGGATCACAAGATGAAAATAAAGTAAAAAAGCCTGGAAATAACTATTGCAGCCTCTACATCTAAGGACTGGTAAGTTGCAATATATACAACCCCTGGCAAACAGTATGGAATCACCACTCTTAGAAAATGTTCATTCAATTGTTTAATTGTGTAGAAAAAAAAAACAATCACAGATATACCTGAAAACTATTTTCATTTAACATTCCAAAAACTCTTGGCTTTAAGAAACATTTAAAAAAAATAAGAAAAGAAAGAAAACTGTAGTCAATTGCAACTGTGTTTGAAGATGAAACAAAGGAAAAAAATATGGAATCACTCAATTCTGAAAAAAATATTATGGAATCATGATGTACTTTGCAGTTCTAAACAAATATCTGCTAATTAGTCTGCAGTTAAAAAAAAGAGTGCATGCACACCTTGGTGAGCTGTTGCACCAAGTTGATTGACATGAATCGTGGCTCCAACACAAGAGATGTCAGTTGAAACAAAGGAGAGGATTATAAAACTTCTTCAAGAAGGTAAATCATCACAGAATGTTGCAAAAGATGTTGGTTGTTCCCGGTCAGCTGTGTCTAAAATCTGGACCAAGTACAAATCAAATGGGAAGGTTGTAAAAGGGAAGTGTATTGGTAGACCAAGGAAGACATCAAAGTGTCAAGATAGAAAACTTAAATCAATATGCCTTGAAAACAGAAATTGCCCAACAAAACAAATGAGGAACAAATGGGCAGAGACTGGAGTCAATGTCTGTGACCAAACTGTAAGACATCACCTAAAAGAAATGGGATTTACATACAGAAAAGCCAAACAAAAACCATTATTATCACCTAAACAGAAAAAAACAAGGTTGCAGTGGGCTAAAGAAAAGCAATCATAGACTGTTAATTGACTTAATGAAAGTGATATTCAGTGATGAATCACAAATCTGCATTGGCCAGGGTGATGTTGCTGGAACTTTTGTTTGGTGCAGTTCCAATGAAATGTATAAAGACGACTGCCTGAAGAAAACATGCACATTTCTACAATCATTGATGATATGGGGTTGCATGTCAGGTAAAGGTACAGGGGAGATGACAGTCATTAAATCTTCAATAAATGCACAAGTTTATATTGAGATTTTGGACACTTTTCTTATTCCATCATCTGAAAGGATGTTTGGTGATGATGACGACATCATTTTTCAGCTTGAGAATGCATCTTTCCATAGGGCAAAAGCCATGAAAACTTTCCTTCAAGAAAGACATATTATTATGTATTATTATTATACAGTATTTATATAGCGCCAACAGTTCGCTCAGCGCTCTACATTACAATGGGGGACAATACATGAGACAGTATAATAACAATACAGTGCTATACATGAGAGGTTTGAGGGCCCTGCTCCTTGGAGCCTACAATCTAGAAGGGAGGGGATAGTGGTGGGGGATGGAGTGGTAGGAAGAGTGGAGGAGATCGGCAGTTAGCAGAGGGTGGGGTAGGCTTCCCTGAAGAGGTGGGTTTTTAGGGTGCGCCTAAAGGAGAAGAGAGTGGGTGATAGTATGATGGATTGGGGTAGAGAGTTCCAGAGGATGGGGAATGCCCTGGAGAAGTCCTGGAGGTGGGCATGGGAGGAGGAGATCAGGGAACTAGAGAGAAGGAGGTCTTGTGAAGAGCGGAGAGTGCGTTTTGGGTGGTATTTGGATATTAGGTCGGTGATGTAGTTTGGGGCAGAATTATGGACAGCTTTGTATGTCAGTGTTAGCAGTTTGAATTTGATCCGTTGGGCAATCGGAAGCCAGTGGAGGGATTGGCATAGGAGGGTGGTGGAAACGGAGCGGTTGGTAAGGTGGATGAGTCTGGCCGCCAGACATGATATATGTCAATGGCATGGCTGGCAAATATTCCGGACCTCAATCCAATTGAAAATCTATGGTGGAAATTAAAGAAAATGGTCCATGAGAAGGCTCCAACCTGCAAAGCTGATCTGGCAACTACGATAAGAGAAAGTTGGAGCTGGATTGATGAGGAATACTGTTTGTCGACAGTTAAATCCATGCCTCAGAGAATTCAAGTGGTTATAAAAGCCAGAGGTGGTGCAACAAAGTACTAGCGGTGTACTGCAGTGTTTTTTTATTCATGATTCCATAATATTTTTCACAGGATTGAGGAATTCCATATTTTTTTCTCTGCTTCATCTGCAAAAACAATTTTCTTTCTTTTTTATTTTTTTTAAGTGTTTCTTAAAGCCAGAAGGTTGGAATGTTAAATGAAAATAGTTTTGAGACATGTCCGTGATTTGTTTTTTTTTTCTACACAATTAAACAATTGAATTAACATTTTCCAGGAGTAGTGAGTCCATACTTTTTGCCAGTGGTTGTAATATGTTTGATCTTGGGTTTAAATATACTTTAAGGTTGACCATGATTAAAATAGCAATGCTTTATTGTGACTATGTCACACTTGCTATTATTGCCAAGTATAAAAAATTTTAATTATTATATAAAGTTTTCCTTCTACAGCAACAGTGACACTTAAAGGTTTTGCAAACACATTGCAAGCATCATAACATTTCCCATATTTGCGTATACCATTTATAAGGAAATGTATTTCTAAGATAACTGCAATACTATTACTAAATCTTTATTCTATCAGTGAAATGTATTTCAACAATGGCAGAATCTCACATTTAAAATAAAAAAAAAATGTTATTAGCTAATCAAGGTATTTCAGCTTTTAACACATAAAAAGCGTAAAAAAAAATGATAAGATTCGAGATAATTGCCTCTGATGAAAGCAGTGAAAATGTCATGTGACTCAGTTAAAGGCAGTTATTAGTACCACCGTTCTCTCAGCTTGTATGCAGGCACATTAGATGACATTGTTTGAAAAAAAAAAAACATTTAGTTTATTATCATTTATGATGCATGCAATAAAACATCTGCCTTATCAGCTCTAGCCTTCAAGGTATTGTGCAAAAATGTATTAGGTGTCCATAGCAACTATCTCTTGGTAGTTTTCTTGTTTGCACAACACACCCTTCCCAACAATGAAAACCTTCACAAAATGTCTTTCATATTCTATACAGGATTCCATAGTGTGCACTGAAATTGCTTGGTGAAAACAACAGGTATCCACTTTAAGCAAACACATGAAGGCTGTGATCAATATGTATACTATAAGGAACATGCTCTGCATACACAAGTTTATTAGTCATAAAGGAAATATATAGTCTGTGCCACAATGCTAAGACAAGCTAGGAGCATAGAGTCACTACAACAGGACGTCATATAAAGCTGCAGATACTCATCAGTAAGGAGAAGGTTTGGGTTTTCCACTTTCATAGGTACATTGCAAATTCTGTCTATGCGAGGCTTGTAGACCCTGAGAAATAATGCAGGAATTAAACATTGTAACCACTGTACAGACAGGGGGTACAGTCGTAGATGGGGCATTGTCCTGCGTGAGTGCATTTTCTGCTGGAGTGAAAAACAACAGTTGAACACAGCACCCTGATCATGTCCTCTCTGTTTTTTCATAGGTAAATGCTGTTCTGTGATCTCCACCTTAAACTGTCTCCCTGCAATGCAATGACTTTCTGCAAAACTCAGGATAATTTGCTCTATATCTTTTTTTTCTGTTTGTGGTGATTGATTCTTACCTCCTTTGCCTTTCTGTGTTCAGAGAATCAATCATCTTTTATGACTTTGGCCTGTGTATGTGACTGGTCTGGTTTTGACCAACCTCCCCCCAAATTCATGTGATCCTTATCAGTTCCTAATTGGGGCAGAGAAGAGTTGCTCATTTGATCATCTCCATATAAATTTAGACCAGCTTATGGGGGAGGTCACAGAAGGGGGGTATAGTTGCAGATGGGGCATTGTCCTGCGTGAGTGCATTTTTTGCTGGAGTGCAAAACAGCAGTTGAACACAGCAGTGCATTTTTTGCTGGAGTGCAAACCAGCAGTTGAACACAGCAGTTTAACTAAAGCAGAATAACTCAAGCAGCAGGAAGATACAACAAAGAACTCTACTGCACGCTGGATGGACTGTAAGCAGACACCCTGGGAAACATTTCCTACAAGTCTGATTCCCACTCCCTGTACCTTTTTAATATGCCCCCTCTACTCCTCCTTTTCATATTACTATCCTCCATTCTCAAAATCTCATTTCTTTACCCCTCTACACCCCAAAGCTTATACATATCACCCTTGCTTCTACCATCTCCCTACTACTGCTCTCATCACCTCCTGTTAATACTTTACTCACCTGCTAACCCAAACACCAGGACAGGAAGGCATGTGCACTTGTATACATCCCATTCCCATCTTACTTTCCTGACCCTCCTCCTTCTCTTAACCTCTGGGGATAAATCCCCAAACCCTGGTCCTCCAGTGTCTCACCCCCATACCAGGCACCCTCCTGCTGCAATCCACTCAATTTAATCTCAATCCCCATGCTCCTAAAAACCACCCTCCCTTTTTCATGTGCACTCTGGAATGCCTGCTCTGTCTGTGATAAGCTCACCTCTGCCCATGACCTTTTTATCTCCAACTCCCTTAAAATACTATCAATTACAGAAATCTGGCTTCAAGCATCAGATTCACCTTCTCCCGCAGCACTTTCCTATGGAGGCCTTCTCTGGGCTCACTCACCCAGACCCAGTGGTCGGAAAGGAGGTGGAGTTGGTTTGCTTCTATTCCCACTGAGCACCTCTCAAGTCCTCCCTAACCCTCCCTCTCTATCCTTCTCTTCTGATGGTACCAGAAATCTTAAGCAACATAGTCGTGCACTGGAGCGAATGTGACGTAAAACCAAATCTCAGCAAGCATTCACCCTATATAAATCTGCTTTCTTAACATACAATTTCTCCCTCCATGCTGCCAAACAAGCCTACTTTGTCACTCTCATTAATACCTTGTCATCCAGTCCTCGTTGTCTCTTCTCTACTTTTAACTCTCTACTTTCTCTACCTCTACACATTAACTTACTCACGAGATTGCAAATCATTTAAAAAACAAGATTGATGCAATTTGTAGGGACATCTTTGCTACACAGACATCTATCTCACTTAGCATACCTTATCCTAAACCTCCCTCAATACTTTCCTCTTTTGACCTTGCTACTACTGAAGAGGTCACTAAAGTTTTCTCAGAAGCCTGTCTCACCACCTGCCCCCTGGAACCTGTCCCCTCTCAACTACTATGGTCACACTCTTCTTCTGTCCTATGCTCCCTCACTCACATCTTCAATCTCTCCCTCTCTAATGGTGCCTTCCCCACCCCTCTAAAGCACAAACAGATCACTCCCATACTGCCCTCATTGCACCCCACCAACCTGAACAACTTAAGACCAGTCTCCCTTCTCCCGTTTACTCTTAGAACGCTTAGTCTACAATCGCCTGAGCTCCTACCTCACTGACAACAACCTTCTTGACCCTTTACAGTCTGGCTTTCGCTCACTACACTCCACTGAAACCGCCCTACTAAAATTCACTAATGATTTACTAACTGCTAAAACCAATGGCCACTACTCCATACTCTTACTACTTGAAATCTCTGCGGCTTTTGATACTGTTGACCATCCCCTCCTCAAAAAAAACTCCACTCTCTTACCTTCCAAGACTCTGCTCTCTCCTGGTTCTCCTCCTACCTATCACAGCGCTCCTTTAGCGTTACCTATAACTCTGTCTCCTCCTCTCCACTTCCTTTTTCTGTAGGGGTCACTCAAGTTTCTGTCCTTGGACCACTTCTCTTCTCCATCTACACCTCCTCCCTTGGTCACTTGATAAACTCCAACATACCCCGTTCTTAACCTCTAAAACCAATAAGCAACTTTTTCACTCACTTGTTATCTCTTGTCTTGACTATTGTAACTCCCTCCCAGGGACAGACTGACCGCTCATGGGGCCCCTGGGCAATAGGGGATCATGGGGCCCCTGTGTCCTTGCCCAAACTCAAAAAAGCCTATGAAAAAGGTACCAGGGGCATCTCATGGGGCCCCCTACTGACCCCGGGCCCTTGGGCAGTGCCTGAGTTTCCAAATGGTCAGTCCGCCCCTGCTCCCTCCTCATTGGCCTACCTAATCACAGGCTATCCCCTCTTCAGTCTATCATGAATGCTGCTGCCAGACTCATCCACCTTACTAACGCTTCTATATCTGCCATCCCTCTCTGCCGATCCCCCCATTGGCTTCCCAACGGATAAAATTCTAAACATTAACAATAACATATAAAGCCATTTATAACTCTTCCCCAAACTACATCACCAATCTTGTCTCCAAATATCACCTAAACCATCCTCTCCGCTCCTCCCACGACCTTTTGCTCTCTAGCTCCCTTGTCTCCTCCCATGCTCATATCCAGGACTTCTCCAGAGCCATCCTCTGGAACGCTCTACGCCAAACTATTCGACTTTTGTCCACTTTTAGGTGATCTCTGAAAACCTATCTCTTCTGGGAAGCTTATACCGTCTTCAGCTAATAACAGAATCTTCTATTCCTCCTATCAGTTCATCCACCACAGTTATTACCTTTGTACCACCAGCCCCTCCCTCTTAGATTGAAAGCTCCAAGGAGCACGGCCCTCCTAACCCCCGTGTATTGAACTGTATCATTGCTGTATTGTCTCCCTTTATATTGTAAAGCGCTGAGCAAACTGTTGGAGCTATATAAATTCTGTATAATAATAATGCACCACCAGACCTTTGAATTTCAGTCAGCTGGCTTAGAAGGGCTGAAAAGTGGGGGGTTTTGGATAAGCTAGCCCCCTCACTATGAAAGGATGAGGTCGCAACAGCCTTATTGATCTCACATAAACTTCATGTAGCACCGCTACAAGCGCCGATGACATTGCTCAGATGAGCCACCACTGAATAGAGTGCTGGTGGGAGTGTGCTCATTCAGAAAGCACTGTAACAATATGGAGGAACGCTGCAAGGCAACAGCTCCGAATGTGTATGATATAGAGAGTGGCCTCATAAGTAGTTGGAGTCTTCTCCATGATCCCACCTTATTTTTAAGTCTGCGGTGGTGCGAAAAATCTAAAACCCAGTGAGTGAACAAAAAAAAAAAGAGTTTGCTTTGTTCACCCCCCAAAAGGTCAAGAACCTCTAGCCTGAACCCCCAGGCACAAGCCTCCTGACAGGGTCAAGGTTTCCAACATGGTCCACCTAGCCAAAAGGTCTATCAGAACCCTCTTTCCATGGCCCTCCAAAGGCAACCACCAAGTACTAGGTCGAGGTGCTCTCCCAAAGAGAGACCCCCCTCAATGATTGGAGGAGGAAGGAACCTAAGGGTCACATATCATGACTAATTTACATGTTGGTATGTCCAGGTAAAAAATATTATATTAGAAAGTCTAAACAATAACTTTGAATACGTATTGGCAAACACATCCGTAGTATCAAAAATTTCAAAAAGAACAAAAATAAAGAGGAGGAAAGCCCTATAGCGATTCACTTTCCTGAATGCCATAATGGAAATCCGGGTGGCTTAAAAGTAAAGAGAATCTTCCTGCTTCATTTGTCATTAAGACCCAGGATCTTTAATATGGTCCTTCTGCAGAAAGAAAAAATGTGGATTTTTAAATTACGTACCCTAGTTCCACAAGGTCTGAATTTATAAATATTTTTGGAATCATAGGAACGCTATAAGGTGAATAATGAATATCTATTTCTCTGTGGCTGAACTGTCATCTTAAAATGAACAGTTTGCGGGGCTATTTCTGTAGTGTTTATATATTTATATTATTTCCAGGCCTGGACTGGCCATAGGGTACATCGGGCATTTGCCCAGTGGGTCGGGGCCCCCAAGCTTAGAATGACTGGGCCGCACAGCAGGAGGAAAGCAGCGACCGCGTTCTAGACACGGCTAATACAGACCATGGCTGCCGTTCACCTCCCGCTGTGCGGCTTTGCCCAAAGCAGGGCCGACGGAATGAGCGGCAGTGACAGCTCCTGAAGACAAGCAGGAAGCACTACTGACAAATTGACACCTCCTCGGCCGGCCACTGCACTGAAGGGAGAACAGCAGCCTTTCTTCTTCACCCACCGGCACACTGTGCCAGGTCTGTAACGACGGTGGATGGTGCTGTCCCTTTGCTGAACGGCTGTCTCTTTACTGGAGGGGCTGTCTCTTTGCTGGATAGACTGTCTGTTTGTTGGACGGCTGTCTCTTTGCTGGATGGGCTGTCTCTTTGCTGGATGAGCTGTCTCTTTGCTGGATGAGCTGTCTCTTTGCTGGATGGGCTGTATATTTGCTGGAGGGGCGATTTGCTAGACAGTCTGTTTCTTTGATAGATGGGCTGTCTTTTTGCTGGATGAGCTGTCTCTTTGCTGGACAGGATGTCTCTTCTGGATGGGCTGTCTCTTTGGTGGAGGAACTGTCTCTTTGCTGGAGGGGCTGTATCTTTCCTGGATGGGCTGTATATTTTCTAGACAGACTGTTTCATTACTGAAGGGGCTGTCTCTGTGCTGGATGGGCTGTCTCTTTGCTGAAGGGGCTTTCACTTTGCTGGACAGACTGCCTCTTTGCTGGATGGGCTGTGTCTTTGCTCGATGAGCTGTCTCTTTGCTGGAGGGGCTGTCAATTTGCTAGATGGACTGTTTTTTCTGGATGGGCTGTCTTTTTGCTGGATGGGCTGTCTCTTTGCTTGATGAGCTGTCTCTTTGCTGGAGGGGCTGTCAATTTGCTAGATGGACTGTTTTTTTTGCTGGATGAGCTGTCTCTTTGCTGGATGGGCTGTCTTTGCTGGACAGGCCTTCTATTTGCTGGATGAGCTGTCTCTTTGGTGGAGGGGCTGTCTCTTTGGTGGAGGGGCTGTCTCTTTGCTGGATGAGCTGTCTCTGCTGGACGAGGCTTTCTGTTTGCTGGATGGCTGTCTCTTTGCTGGATGGCTGTCTCTTTGCTGGATGGCTGTCTCTTTGCTGGATGGGCTGTCTCTTTGCTGGAAGGGCTGTCTCTATGCTGGAGAGGCTGGCTATTTGCTAGATGGACTGTTTATATGCTGGTGTGGCTGTCTCTTTTCTGGTGTGGCTGTCTCTTTGCTGGATGGGCTGTCTCTTTGCTGGATGGGCTGTCTCTTTGCTGGATGGGCTGTCTCAGCTGGACGGACTATCTTTTTGCTGGAGGAGCCGTCTCTTTGCTGGAGGAGCCGTCTCTTTGCTGGAGGAGCCGTCTCTTTGCTGGAGGAGCTGTCTCTGCTGGACGGCTGTCTCTTTGCTGGATGGCTGTCTCTTTGCTGGATGGCTGTCTCTTTGCTGGATGGGCTGTCCCTTTGCTGGAAGGGCTGTCTCTATGCTGGAGAGGCTGGCTATTTGCTAGACGGACTGTTTATATGCTGGTGTGGCTGTCTCTTTGCTGGATGGGCTGTCTCTTTGCTGGATGGGCTGTCTCAGCTGGACGGACTGTCTCTTTTCTGGAGGAGCCGTCTCTTTGCTGGAGGGGCCGTCTCTTTGCTGGAGGGGCCGTCTCTTTGCTGGAGGGGCCGTCTCTTTGCTGGAGGGGCCATCTCTTTGCTGGACGGGCCGTCTCTTTGCAGGACCCGTTTTCTCTTTGCTGGAGGGGCTGTATATTTGCTGGAGGGGCTGTATATTTGCTGGGGGGGCTGTCTCTTTGCTGGGGGGGGCTGTCTCTTTGCTGGGGGGGCTGTCTCTTTGCTGGGGGGGCTGTCTCTTTGCTGGACGGACTTTCTCTTTTCTGGATGAGCTGTCTATTTGCTAGATGGATTGGTTTATTTGCTGGAGGGGCTGTCTCTTTGCGTGACTGTGCTGTTTCTTTGCCCAGTTGGGTTCAGCAAAGAGACATCCCAATCTAACAAAGAGACAGCACAGTCCAAGAAGAGACATCCCCATGCAGCAAAGAGACATTCCGTCTTTGCTATATGAAGATGCCTCTCTGCTGGATGGGTTGTCTCTTTACTGAACGGTCTGTCTATTTGCTGGACTGGGCTGTCTCTTTGCCCAGTTGGGTACAGTAAAGAGACATCCCAATCCAGCAAAGAGACAGCCCAGTCCAAGCAGGGACATCCCCATCCAGCAAAGGGACATCCCTGTCCAGCAAAGAGACATCCCGTCTTTGCTATATGGGGATGTCTCTGCTGAATTGTGCCATTTCTTTGAATATATAGGGGGCACTGTGATTAGATCTCTAGGGGCACTGTAATGTAAAGGGGCAATATGTAATCAATACAGTGCCTCTTTACAGTGCAGTCCCCTTCATATTACAGTGCGGAGGAACGACTCCATAAATATTCTGTCATCAACTGCCCCCGCGAATGCCCTTGCACCCCCCCCCCGGAAATTGGTTGCTCAGTCTAAAATGCCTGGGCCTATATTTTGTCCCAGTCCGGGCCTGATTCTTCCCTTTTAAATACTAAGGTTGACTTTTACATATGGTTCAGTTTCAGTCCTAAGTCCATATTCCTTAAATATTTCAAATAAATCTTTTAAATGACCCCTAATATGGAGGATAATAGGTATATCTGATTTCCGCAATGTTGTATAGATAGATTGATGTCTTGCAGTCTGGTCTATATCCTTAGCTGGTGGTTCTGTTCATCAATGAGTGTGTGTAATGAGGCGACTGGGTGACATCTAGTGGTTAAGTAGGGTATAGATACACCAGTGGGTATAAATTGTCTCTGGTACAGGCCCCACCCTTCCCTGAAGAAGCCCAAGCACATTGGGCGAAACATGTCGGATTACATGCCTCCACGTACATTCCATACATGACATCACCACGCACAGTGGCTGTCTCCACCTGACCTCCATCATGGTCAAGGGCATACAGCACCTCTAGTCCCTCATCTACAGTGAATCATCCACACTGCCCACTCTGTACATGATACAGAGATGCTACTGATGACATGTGTTTATTGATGGTGATTCTGTCTTACATCACGTGTGGAGTCACGGCGTAAACTGCACTCTTGTATGCGGCTTCAAGTAATTTTACTTCATCAGAGTGCTTTGTGGGGACCCATGCCCGTCACCAAGCTATGTGATTTGCCATGATAGGGGTGGTATATCCATCTGGGCACTGCAAATGAATCTACACTCAGATGCCTGCAATCCTGATGGGCTTCATATGACTTTTGTTAACTTTTGTTTACAGCCTATAGACATTATTCCAGTGATCACTATGTTCTCTGTGATATCCCATATCTCAAATTTCATCTAAACTCCATCAATTCCCATGTATATTTGCTGGCGGTCGAGTGAGGAGCTGCTTGGGTGACTAGAAAACATTGTCTTTTTAATTTTTAATGAAGTGTTGATGGTGGTTGCTCAATCTGTGTGCTACCTGTGTCATGCATATATTTAATTTGCATGAAAGCCATCTTTTTAATAAAGCTGCATGGTCCCATATGAAACTTTCTTTTAGGGGAATCTCTTACCCTTGTATTATCACACATCCCCCCCCAAGACCTGAGGGAAGGTCCAAGGACCCATACCCTCCATCCAGTTTTGTAAACAAAACAGTTCTTCTCCCTGTTAGCTTCTACACACTGCTTTGCATGGCTGTGCTATGCACAGCCATGCAAAGCAGTGTGCTTACAGTGAAGCATAAACACACAGACCCATAGTAAAACAGCACACAGTTAACCCTTTGAACACCCCACATGTTAACCCCTTCCTGCCCAGTGTCATTAGTACAGTGTCAGTGCTTTTTATTTGCACTGATCACTGTTTTTGTCACTGGGGATGTCAGTGACACCAAGTAAGTTCCCCTCAGTGTCAGAATGTCCGCCACAGTCCCTCTATAAGTTGCTGATTGCTGCCATTACTAGTAAAAATAAAAAAATTAAAAATCCCAGTATATATACCGCCATTTGTAAACACTTTAACTTTCACATAAACCAATTAATTTACACGTATTGGGGTTTGTTTTTAGCAAAGACATGTAGCAGAATACATTTAGGCCTAAATTTGACAAAATTTTATTTTTAAAATTTTTTTACTGAACATGTTTAATAGCAAAAAGTCAAAAATACAGTTTTGCTAAAAATTGTCGTTATTTTTATAGCACAAAAAATAAAAAAACGCACAGGCGATCAAATACCACCGAAAGAAAGCTCTATTTGTAGGAATAAAAATTACGTAAAATTTATGTGGGTGCTGCATTGATTTACCTTCCTTCCTGACCAGTCCATTTTTTGCAATACAGCACTGCTTTACTTTAACTGACAATTGCGCAGTCATGCAATGCTGTACATAAATTACATTTATGTCCTTCTTTTCCCACAAATAGAGCTTTATTTTGGTGGTATTTGATCACCTCTGTGTTTATTTTTTGCGCTATAAAAAAAAATTAAAAAAAACAATAATAAGTTTTTACTTTTTGCCATAAAACATATCCAGTAAGAAAAATTAAAAAATAAAATTTCTTCATAAATTTAGGCCAAAATGTATTCTGCTACATGTCTTTGCTAAAAAAAACCTCAACAGGTGTATATTAATTGTTTTTTGTGGAAGTTACAGCATCTACAAATGGCGGTATAAATACTGGAAGTTTTATATATTTTTTTTATACTAGTAATGGTGGCGATCAGCGACTTATAGAGGGACTGCAACAGGCATTCTGACACTGGTTGGGAACTGACTAACTGCCACTGATATCCCCAATGACACTAATACAGTGATCAGTACTAATAAAAAGCACTGACACTGTACTAATGACACTGGGCAGGAAGGGGTTAACATTTGGGGAGATCAAAGGGTTAACTGTGTGCTGTATGTGTTTTACATTATGTGCTGTATTGTGTTTTACTAGGGAGACATGCTGTGCAGAGAAATACAAAGCAGCATGTCTATTCTGACCGGGGAGAGACCTGTGTTGTTTACAAACAGGTCTCTCCCCTGTCAGCTCTGCCAACAATCACTGAGTCTGAGCTGGGAATTGATGGCTTGAACCCGGTAAATGACATGTTCAGCAGCCAATAGAGGTGTGGGCAGGGCGGCGCCTCCTACCTGGAAATGCAAATCTTTTATATATATACGTGACTTTGCACATTCAAAACATAACAGTCTCATTGCTTATTTCTGTCTTAAAAATGACTTCTCCCTTCTTCTGAAATACCCCTGGAATAAAAAGGATCTTATTACATGTGCCTAATCTGTTCAATAAATTGCAAATTGGTTAATGATTTTTTTTTCAATTCAACACAAAAAGGTATAATTTTTTTCATTTTCAGAAGCAATATGCCTGCACGGTCACTGAGAAATTCCAGCCTTTAAAAGTGCACTACAAATCTGAGCAATTTTTTTTTTAATTTGAAATAGATACTACTTTTTTTATTTATGAATGCAATATACCTGCACAGTCTCTTGTCCAAAAGAGCTTAAAGCAGAACTCCAGTTAAAGATGGATCAGCTGCCTATTTTTTCTAGAGGTGAGAACTAGGCTCATACTCACCTGAACCTCGCTCCCCCATGGTCCAGCGGTGGACTGTTCCTGTCTATGGAGCACACATTGAGCTTGCTGATGTCAGGAACAATCCATTTACAAGACCGCTAGACTGCGTAGGGGGATTGGTAGAAGCCGAAAGGACCAGTCTTGTGCAGGGAGGATCGGCGGGTCAAGTGATTTATATCTTCAGTGTCCTCTCCACTAGAACAAAATGAGCATGGGGTTGTGCCAGCATTGCACGGGCAAAAAAAAACTAATTCCCAGATTTCTGATTTAATAGCTGTGGCAATAAACCGTAACATTTTTCCATCTTCAGCCTGAATCAAGACACTAATTTTTATTTCCAGATGAAATATGTCCTCTCAGTCACTCAGAAATGACAGCCTATCCAAAAATGCTTAACAGCTGTAGCTCTAGACGATACGTTTTAGTCTCCTTAGTCTAACAAGTAAAGCCCTAGCTTTTTATTTCCAGATAGTATTTTCACACTCAAGGTTTGCAGCCTATCCGTAGAGGCTTAGTATCTGAGGTGCCAGTCCATGACATTTTTCCATATTCAATCTCTTAAAAAAATATCAATGTATTTTTATTTCAAGATTCAATGTGCCTGCTGTTGCCCTCATAAATTGTGGCCTATCCAAGAAAGGCTTAAAAGGTGCACCACAAATCTGTTAAATGTTTTTCTTTTTCATTTGACACAGACATTGATGTATTCTTTCTAGATATAATTTGCCTGCTCAACCCTTAAAGAATTGTGACTTGAAAAGAAAATTACCTAGATTTAAACACCAGAGGTTAATCTTTGTCTGCTGGAGACTGGCCATAGAAGCTGGGGACATTGTAGGAAGTTTGGTGTTTGGTGTGTAAATACTGAAACTGCTTATAGCCCGTAGTCCAAAGAGTACAAAAATACTGGTCAGGCTTAAAGGTCCTTTTTATGTATGACTGTAAGTAGGGTTTTTTTATGTCTGCACTTTGTTTTATGGGTATGCTGTGCCCTGACCCTCTGCCTGAGTTTCATTGTCCTTAATAAAATCCATGAAACTGTCTTAACATGACTGGCACCTATCTGTTCACAACCCTGGTATAAGTCAAGGATTCAATCTTGAGGTGAATGTCAGCCCACCTGACTTCTGGGGTTACTAATAGCCTCTAGTTGGTAAAGGTGGGTGCTACAAGCATGATAAGTTCTAACCCTCCACCACTTTACAAAAATGCTTTGTTGTTCTTTATACCTCCTTTTCTGTCTAACAACCATCACAAAGACCAAAGATAGGGGAAACCTCCTCAAACGTTAGACAAACAACAAAACAATCTGACATCACTTCTAATCTTCCTCTACTTTTCTTCAGCTAAACTACAAAAATTGATGTAGCGCTAAATAAATAAATACTAACATGCATAAAAAAAATATATAAACAACATTATATACAATATAAATTCCGTGTCAACATATACAGTGGGGATCGAAAGTTTGGGCACCCCAGCTAAAAATTTGTATTAATGTGCATAAAGAAGCCAAGGAAAGTTGGAAAAATCTCCAAAAGGCATCAAATTACAGATTAGACATTCTTATAATATGTCAACAAAAGTTAGATTTTATTTCCATCATTTACACTTTCAAAATAACAGAAAAAAAAATGGCGTCTGCAAAGTTTGGGCACCCTGCAGAATTTATAGCATGCACTGCCCCTTTGCCAAGCTGAGACCTGCCAGTGTCATGGATTGTTCTCAATCATCGTCTGGGAAGACCAGATGATGTCAATCTCAAAGATTTTAAATGCCCAGACTCATCTGACCTTGCCCCAACAATCAGCACCATGGGTTCTTCTAAGCAGTTGTCTAGAAAACTGAAACTGAAAATAGTTGACGCTCACAAAGCTGGAGAAGGCTATAAGAAGATAGCAAAGCGTTTTCAGATGTCAATATCCTCTGTTCGGAATGTAATTAAGAAATGGCAGTCATCATGAACAGTGGAAGGTAAAGCAAGATCTGGAAGACCAAAAAAAATATCAGACAGAACAGCTCGCAGGATTGTGAGGAAAAACAATTCAAAACCCATGTTTGACTGCACGATCCCTCCAGAAAGATCTGGCAGACACTGGAGTTGTGGTACACTATTCTACTATAAAGAGATACTTGTACAAATATGGTCTTCATGGAAGAGTCATCAGAAGAAAACCTCTTCTACGTCCTCACCACAAAAATCATCGTTTGAACTTTGCAAATGAACATATAGACAAGCCTGATGCATTTTGAAAACAAGTTCTGTGGACCGATGAGGTTAAAATTGAACTTTTTGGCCGGAATGAGCAAAGGTACGTTTGGAGAAGAAGGGGCACAGAATTTAATTAAAAGAACCTCTGTCCAACTGCTAAGCATGGGGTTGGATCAATCATGCTTTGGGGTTGTGTTGCAGCCAGTGGCACAGGGAACATCTCACGAGTAGAAGGAAAAATGGATTCAATAAAATTTCAGCAAATTTTGGATGGTAACTTGATGCCATCTGTGAAAAAGCTGAAGTTAAAGAAAGGATGGCTTCTACAAATGGATAATGATCCTAAACACACCTCGAAATCCACGGGGGATTACATCAAGAGGCGTAAACTGAAGGTTTTGCCATGGCCTTCACAATCTCCTGACCTCAACATAATTGAAAATCTATGGATAGACCTTAAAAGAGCAGTGCGTGACAGACAGCTCAGAAATCTCAAAGAACTGGAAGACTTTTGTAAGGAAGAATGGGCAAAGATACCTCAAACAAGAATTGAAAGACTCTTGGCTGGCTACAAAAAGTGTTTACAAGCTGTGATACTTGCCAAAGGGGGCAGTACAAGATATTAACTCTGCAGGGTGCCCAAACTTTTGCAGACGCCATTTTTTTGTTTTCTGTTATTTTGAAAGTGTAAATGATGGAAATAAAATCTAACTTTTGTTGACATATTATAAGAATGTCTAATCTGTAATTTGATGCCTTTTGGAGATTTTTCCAACTTTCCTTGGCTTCTTTATGCACATTAATACAAATTTTTAGCTGGGGTGCCCAAACTTTCGATCCCCACTGTATGTGAGTACATGCAAATAATACAGTGCAACCCCAACAATATGTATATCCACAATCTGGGGGATCCAATAAATGTGAACAATGTGATTCCCTGCTCGGAAATACAATTAAATGCACAAGTGCACAAACATAAAAACCACACTAAGTGATGAATCATAAATGTCCACTTTAAATGAATATACACAAAATATACTGATTTGTGCACCACACAAATATCTCGCATGTAGATAAATTCAGCACAACGTGAGGTGACTATAGTGCCAAACAACTCGTGAATCCTTAAGTGGCCAGAGTGCCCCCTCACCTCCTTACAGTGACCACAAGGGCCAGCTCGCTTTATGGATAAGCCACGCTTTCACAGGAATTACCACGTCATCAAAAAGGACCCTCCTGGATACTCCCGCAGACTTATACTCCTCCTGAGCTCTCCAATCCCCTGGTATTCTTATGCAGTCGTTCACACAACAGGATCATAGTAAAGACAAACAAAGATCCGCCATAGTATGAATCAGTATTTATTAAATCAAATATACACTAAGAAATGCCCACTCACATGATATACAGGTATTTCTAGCTTTTCCCCATACTATGGGTGTATTAGCATGGTTCCTGGTGTTCCAATATGGCACCCACGCCGGAACTGACGTCACCGCACACCGGAAGTCCTGTCACTGCGTACCATTGCGTTGCGTCACAAGACTTCTTCAGGGTTGCAATGCGTCAGTATGCAGTGACAGGACTTCCGGTGCGCGGTGACGTCAGTTCCAGCGTGGGCACCATATTGGAACACCAGGAACCATGCTAATACACCCATAGTATCCAAGAGGGTCCTTTTTGATGACGTGGTAATTCCTGTGAAAGCGTGGCTTATCCATAAAGCGAGCTGGCCCTTGTGGTCACTGTAAGGAGGTGAGGGGGCACTCTGGCCACTTAAGGATTCACGAGTTGTTTGGCACTATAGTCACCTCACGTTGTGCTGAATTTATCTACACACAAGCTATTTGTGTGGTGCACAAATCGGTATATTTTGTGCATTTAATTGTATTTCCGAGCAGGGAATCACATTGTTCACAATTATTTGATCCCCCAGATTGGGGATATACATATTGTTGGGGTTGCACTGCATTATTTGGATGTACTCACATATATGTTGACACATTATTTATATTGTATATAATTAGAGATGAGCGAATCGAACTTGGCGAAGTGGAATTCGTTTCGAATATTAGGAAAAATTCGATTCGCGCCGAATCCGAAAATTAGCAAACTTCGGATGCACGAATCGAATTTTCCCCGATCGGCCGATTTTCATCCCTTCTACAGCCGGCAAAAAGTGTCCCTGCAGAGAGCTCCGCTATTTCTGACAGTTCCTTCACATTTACAGCGGTTGAAACATTGTATCTATTTGTTTCCATTTAGGATACAGATGTTTTTATTCGGAAACAAATAGATACAATGTTTCAACCGCTGTAAATGTGAAGGAACTGTCAGAGAACTGTCAGAAATAGCGGAGCTCTCTGCAGATACACTTTTTGCTGTACTGGAATTCTTCTCCTCCTCCTCCTCCTCCTCCTCCTCCTCCTCCTTCTCCTCCTCCTCCTCCTCCTCCTTCTCCTTCTCCTCCTCCTTCTCCTCCTCCTCCTTCTCCTTCTCCCCACACTGCTGCTGGTGGGACTTTTTAACATAGGCCTCTGTATGGCCTTCAATTTAAGCTGCTTACGCTTCGCCACTCTGCCATGGGTCCCTGTACGGCCTCCCATTGCTGCTGTCTCCATCGCCACACTCTGCCATGTGCCACTTTCAGGTCTCCTCACACTGCTGGTGGGTTCCATTTTTGTCATAGGGTGCTGTATGGCCTCCCATTGCTGCTGCCTCCACCGCCACACTGTGGCTCCACACTCTGGTTTTGGCCCCGTGACTGCCCAAATGAGTGAAGTGTGCGGTGATTCTAAGATCGACGGCACTCATCTGCATGTCATACTGACTGACAGTATTATTTCTCTTCCCCAGCAGACTCCAAGGGCATTTAAATTAAAGGTACAGTGTTCTGCACTAATATAAAGGCTCTCTGAAGCCTAGAAACCCTTTTAATAAGTTAAATTCGCAGCGAATAAATTTGCATCGAATCGAATTTATTCCGCAAATTCGGCGAATCAGCCGAATCGAATTTTTGAATAATTCGCTCATCTCTATATATAATGTTTTTTATATACTTTTTTTGATGCACATGTTAGTATTTATTTATTTAGCGCTACACCAATTTTTTTAGTTTATTTTCACTTTGTGGTTGAAGGAAGGTGTTAGCAACTTAGGGTAGGGATTGTCCATTTAAGTGTGGGGGGGTTCTTCTATTCTTTCCTTCAGCTAAGCCTTCAGGATGTTCCCACATGTGTTTGGACAGCCTTTACTCAAAAAATTCTGTTCTGCAAATCTTACCTTACCTGTTTTATCTATGTTTCTCTCTAAGAGACATAAGAGATGAAAATGCATGGTTTATGGAAGACCAGACCTTTTAACTTGCATCACCAGAAATAGGAGAATTTTAAGAAGGAGTGGCTTGGTGCACTAAAGCAATGCTTAGTTGAAAACACAGAAACACTTGGGTGGGTAATCTTCATCATTTCAAGGCTTTCAGTTCAATTCTAACTTGAGTGATCTCAGTTGCAGTCAACAGAATCAGAAAATGTTAAATTAACTGACGTCGGTGATAACGAAAAATTTAAATCTGAAAAATTTGAGAAAATAATCACCTGACACCCTTCCCTACTCCACCCTTTCCCCCCATTTACCCCTCAGAATGTTTATACAGCTGGAGCCACATCCTCCAGCGTAATCTTATAACCAGGCATACTTCCCCATGTGATGGATGCCTAGACCCCTGCCATATGCTATGATTCCACCTCCTAGTCCTCTTTTCCCCTTTCATAGAAAGTTGCAGATGGAACCACAGTGGGGAGCATACAGTTTAAGTCCAACATCCAGAAGTGTCAATAGTAAGGCGTATCCTTGAAAAGCATCATACCTCTTTATTTCTGTACATGTTTCAGGTAAGCTAGGCAAACAATAATTAAGCCAAAGAATCAGCTTGACAGCCATTAAACTATTACTTAAAGAAGAGATCGGCTATGGCAGCCTCTATTATATGCTTATGACATGTCTACTTGTGTAGTAGGAGAAAGGGTTTGCCAACTGTGCCATGGAAGGCACTATCAAGGAGCAACTTCTACAGTTGTGACCAAAATTATTCAACCCCCAATGCTGTAAAGGGGTTTAGGGACTATAGTGTACATTTGGAATTGTATTCAGAATCAAATCCTACAAGGACGTTGTAACTACCCAAATGCAACTAAAATGACATCAATTGTTTATGTAATACAGTAGTAAATGGTTCTTATGTGGTTTCTTCATTGCCACAATTATTCAACCCCTTAAAGACTACCACTCTGAAGAACAGAGGTTCATACAGGTGCTTTCCATCAGGTATTGAAAACACCTGTGGATGTCACCGAGCAGCAATCAAGCATAATAAGCACCAATTAGGCAGCTTTAAAATGACTGTGATACTCAGCTCCTTCTAGACATTTACTGGTGTGGTTACAAACATGGTGAAGGCAAGAGAATGGTCCAGGAAGACAAGAGAAGAGGTGATTTCTCTTCACAGGAAGGGCAATGGCTATAAGAAGATTGCAAAGATGTTAAACATACCAAGAGACACCTTAGGAAGCATCATTCGCAAATTCAAGGCAAAGGGCACTGTTGAAACGCTACCTGGTCGTGGCAGAAAGAAGATGCTGACTTCGACTGCTGTGCGCTACCTGAAGCGTAGAGTGGAGAGAAGTCCCCGTGTGACTGCTGAGGAACTGAGAAAAGATTTGTCAGATGTGGGTACAGAAGTTTCAGCCCAGACAATAAGACGCACACTGCGTAATGAAGGCCTCCGTGCCAGAACTCCCAGGCGTACCCCCTTGCTGTCTCCAAAGAATAAGAAGAGTCGACTGCAGTATGCCAAAAGCCATGTGGACAAACCACAAAAGTTGTGGGATAGTGTTCTGTGGACTGATGAAACAAAATTAGAACTGTTTGGGCCCATGGATCAACGCTATGTTTGGAGGAGGAAGAACAAGGCCTATGATGAAAAGAACACCTTGCCTACTGTGAAGCATGGTGGAGGGTCAATCATGCTTTGGGGCTGTTTTGCTTCTGCAGGTACAGGGAAGCTTCAGCGTGTGCAAGGTACCATGAATTCTCTTCAGTACCAGGAGATATTGGATGGAAACGTGATGCAGTCCGTCACACACCTGAGGCTTGGGAGACGTTGGACCTTTCAACAGGACAATGATCCCAAGCATACCTCCAAGTCCACTAGAGCATGGTTGCAGAGGAAAGGCTGGAACATTTTGGAGTGGCCATCGCAGTCACCAGACTTAAATCCGATTGAGAACCTCTGGTGGGACTTAAAGAAAGCAGTTGCAGTGCGCAAGCCTAAGAATGTGACTGAACTGGAGGCCTTTGCCCATGAAGAATGGGCGAAGATACCCGTAGATCGCTGCAAGACACTTGTGTCAAGCTATGCTTCACGTTTAAAAGCTGTTATAACTGTAAAAGGATGCTGTACTAAGTACTAAGATTGAATGTCACTTGGGGGTTGAATAAAACTGATAATGCTGTGAGCACAGAAAAGACATTTGTGGTTATTTCATTATAACTGTTATGTTATATTTGTCTGACCTACAAGTGCCTCTTTAATGTAAATGTAAGCAAGATGACTGAATGATCAAAAGCAATGTCAAACTGGCCAAAACACTCAATTTCAGTGGGGGTTGAATAATTTTGGTCACAACTGTACTTTTTCAACATTAATTTGAACTGAAAACAAGTTAAACTGATTCTCTTACTGCTTTTCAATCAAGATTTAAGTTTTTTTGGCCTTTGGCTGTTTCCTCTTGCACTTTTACTATGAAACAGTTAATGTTTCTGTTTCGTGAGACAAACCCAAGATCTTCTATGTGCACTAGAATGTAAGATTTTTTTTATGACCTGCTGTAACTTTAATTATATTACAAGGCTATAAATTACATTTCTAGAAGAGTGACAGGTTATGAGGCACCTGTGCATAAAAAAACTCAGGGAAAATTTCCAGTCTGTTCCTTCTCTTTTTACATTTACTTCCTAGTGTCTGTGTATCTCCTATTAATACATGAATAGTGTGTATCTAATGTGTAGCACGTAATGTGTAGCTCCTGTCACCTTGTCACATGGGTATCAGTGATGGGGTGTGCAAATGACAAGGCAAACGAGTACAATTCGCGGATAGTTGTCACCTTACGACACAAACTACACAGCTGGATCAACAGGTTTTATTTTATTGAAAGATGAGGATTTTAAAATAAACATAAAACATTCACTCAGTGCCACGCTTCAATTAGATTGAATGGTGTATAGGAGTCTATTGTAGTATCAACTGCCAGCTGTTGTAAATGAAGAGATCTGGCATGTAATGAAGTACTGAGCATATAAAAGAGTGTTCACACATTAACTAACATACAAGAGAAATGCAGTAAAGTTCAGCTAAGAGTTCCTGAGGTTACCTGAACAAGTAAACCAATCTAATGGATTTATTTACTAAAGCAGGTTCACTCAGTATCGTATGCACTTCTGCAGAGAAGCCAATCAGCTTACAGGTTTTATTGATAAAGAATAATTGAACAAGCTGAATTTGGAAGCTGATTGGCTACCATGCATAGCTGCACCAGATTATGAGTGAACCAGCTTTAGTAAATCTCCCCCTAAGATTTTCAGCTAACAAGGCTGCCTCCTGGAGTGGGCTGGTAACCCAGTGTCAGGGCAGGGCTGAGGAACGGACAGGTAGGCCTAGTGGCAGGGTAACGCACTGGCTGACGACAACCACCACCAACAGACCGAAGTCCCTCAGGGCGCGGAGTCTAAGTCCCAGGCTGCCCTTCACCAGGGCCCCTGATGGTGGGGATGGACTTGACGCAGCCAGGAACCAGGTCGCGGCCCCGAGGCACCCCGGCTGCGGTAATGGCCGCCGCCAATGGTGTGTAGCTGGTGAGAATGACAATAACGTAGTCAGGCAAGCCGAGTCGACAACAACGGGACAAAACGGTACAGAACAGTAGACAGAGAATAACAGGTCACGGGCCGGGTTCAGCAACGGAAGGTCAGATCGAAGGAAAACACAGAGACTGGTCTAGTCACGAGCCGAGTCAAATACCAGAAGAGTCACGAGCGTATACACAGAGCTGTAGCAAGACCAAGACACAAGTGCAAAGAGCATGTGAGGATCACAGGCTTATATGTACTCAGCCACACCCCTCTGGGGGATGGACCTCAGAGACCTGAAGGCATAAAAGATTCCCACCATGCTCAGCAGAAATCCAAGATGGATGCCAGCACATGGAGTAACATAACCTCTGGGAAAAGGTAGGACCTTGACAGTACCTCCCCCTCAAGGGTCCCTCCCCCTCCGTGGCTCAACAAAAGGTTTCTGAGGAAAGCGGGTATGAAAAGCGCAGAGGAGGGCAGGAGCATGGACATCCGCGGAAGGAACCCAGGAACGCTCCTCAGGACCATAACCGCGCCAATGAACCAGGAACTGCAATCGACCGCGGACCAATCGAGAGTCCAGGATCTGGCTCACCTCATGCTCCTCATGACCGTCAAACCGAATAGGACGGGGCCGAGGCAGAGAGGTAGTGAAGCGATTGCAGATCAGAGGTTTCAACAGTGATACATGAAAGATATTGGAGATCCGCATCCCAGGTGGAAGGGCAAGGGCATAGGCCACCGGATTCACCTTGCGGAGAATACGAAAAGGACCGACAAAACGGGGAGCTAGTTTGGGTTTTTGGCACCTGAAGATTGAGGTTACGAGTAGAGAACCACACCCGATCGCCGACCTGGTATGAAGGAGCGGGCAACCGTCTGCGATCAGCCTGGAACTTCTGACGCTGAGCCGAGTCCCTCAAAGCCCTCTGGATCTGCCCCCATGAAGAACGCAGGGCAGCAAGATGGTTCTCCACAGCCGGAATGTTCTGTGGTGAGAACCTCTCAGGTAATACCGCGGGTTGGTACCCATAGTTGGCCATGAAGGGAGACATCCCGGAGGAGGAGTTGACCGCTGAGTTCCTGGCAAACTCTGCCCAAGGCAGGAGATCGGCCCAATCGTCCTGATGGTCCGAGATATAACACCGAAGGAATTGTTCTAAGGCCTGATTGGAACGCTCCACAGCCCCATTGGACTGCGGGTGGTAGGCTGAAGAAAAGGAGAGACTAATACCCAACTGGGAGCAGAAGGCGCGCCAGAATCTGGACACGAACTGACTCCCTCGGTCCGAGACAATCACCTTGGGCAACCCATGCAAGCGAAAAATCTCCCTGGAAAAGACCGTGGCCAGTTCTTGCGCTGTTGGTAATTTCCTGAGTGGAATACAATGGCACATTTTGGAAAAACGATCGACGACCATGAGAATGACCGTATGACCCCGAGACACAGGAAGGTCTACAATAAAGTCCATGCCCAGGTGTGACCAAGGACGCTCCCCATTGGGAATGGGTTGCAGAAGACCCATTGGAAGATGCCGTGGAGATTTATTCTGGGCACAGATCGAACATGCCGCTACATAAGAGGCGATGTCGGCACGGAGAGTTGGCCACCAGAACAACCGAGAGACGACCCAAGACAACTGGTTCCTCCCCGGATGCCCAGCAGTTTTGGAGTTATGGTAGGTACGCAGCAGACGGGTGCGCAACCCCTCGGGTACAAAACATCTACCCTCCGGTCTCTCGGGAGGAGCGTCAGTTTGAGCTGCCAAAATCTGCTCCCCAAGGGGAGAAGTCAGACTGGTGCGAATGGCAGCCAGGATCTGATCCGGAGGTATGACCGAGGTTGGCTCAGAGTCCTCCCTGGACAACTCAGAGTATTGCCGCGATAATGCATCAGCCCTGACATTCTTGGAACCAGGCAAATAAGAGACCACATAGTTGAACCGCGACAAGAACAAGGCCCATCTGGCCTGACGGGGTGTCAATCTTTTGGCCTCCGAAAGATAAGTCAGGTTCTTATGATCGGTAAGAATGAGGACCGGAACCGCGGAGCCCTCGAGCAGGTGCCTCCATTCCTTGAGAGCCAGAATGATTGCCAACAACTCCCTATCTCCAATCTGGTAGTTGCACTCTGCAGAGGAAAGCTTCCTGGAGTAGAACCCACAGGGAAGTAGGGGTCCATCGGGCGACCGACATTGAGACAGGAGAGCGCCTACTCCCGTCTCGGATGCATCAACCTCAAGGACGAAGGGCAATCCAGGATTGGGATGAGACCGTATCGGAGCCGAAGCGAAGGCGGATTTCAGAGCCTCGAAAGCTACGATGGCCTCGGATGGCCACTCGTGAGGATTACTGCCCTTCTTGGTTAGGTCTGAGAGAGGCTTTGCCAGCGTGGAGAAGTTCCTGATGAACTTCCGATAGTAGTTGGCAAAACCCAAAAAGCGCTGAATGGGCCGAAGACCATTGGGACGAGGCCACTGCAGAACCGCCGAAACCTTCTGAGGGTCCATGGAGAATCCCTCCGCAGAAATGATGTAGCCTAAAAAGGCAACTTGGGATCGATGGAATTCGCACTTCTCAAGTTTACAAAAAAGTTCGTTCTCACGTAATCGTTGCAGCACCTGCTTGACATCCTGGATATGGGACTCCATGGAGGCAGAGTAAACCAGGATGTCATCCAAGTAAACTACCACGCACTGCTGCAACAAGTCACGAAGGACATCATTTATGAATTCCTGAAAAACTGCGGGCGCGTTACACAACCCGAAGGGCATCACCAGGTATTCGTAGTGACCGGTTCTGGTGTTAAACGCGGTCTTCCATTCATCCCCCTGTTTGATCCGTACGAGATTGTACGCCGCTCTAAGGTCAAGTTTGGTAAAGATTGTTGCCCCCTTAAGGCGGTCGAACAACTCAGTAATCAAGGGAATCGGGTAGGCATTCTTAGTGGTGATTCGATTGAGACCCCTATAATCAATGCAAGGCCTCAATTCACCACCCTTCTTCTTTACAAAGAAAAAGCCCGCTCCTGCTGGGGAAGTAGACTTACGAATGTGCCCCCGGAAAAGCGCATCCGCAACGTACTCCTCCATGGCCTTATTCTCCGCAACCGAGAGAGGATACACCCTGCCACGCGGAGGAGTGGCACTGGGTTGCAAGGATATGGCGCAGTCGTAAGGACGATGAGCAGGTAAGGCACCAGCGCGTACCTTATCAAATACGTCCTGGTACTCCCCATAATCAGTGGGCAGTCCGAGGAGGCACACAACACCTTAACCGGCCCACGGATGCACCCGGCCCCACACTGTGGAGACCATGAGAGAATCTCGGCTGTTTGCCAATTGAAGGTTGGATTGTGCATCTGGAGCCAGGGATACCCCAAAACCACCGAATAGTGCGGAGAAGAAATCACCTGGAAACAGGCCAACTCCCTGTGAACAGCCCCAATAGCTACTTCAACTGGCACAGTCTCGTGGGTAACCTGCGGTGGTTGCAGGGGCCTGCCATCTATCGCCTCAAGAACCAATGGGGAAACTCGAGCCTGCATGGGGAATGGAGTGCTGGGCAGCAAACGAGCTGTCCATAAACAACCCGCCGGCCCCAGAATCAACCAACGCCTGGGCCGTTACCGAGCCCTCCGCCCAAGAGAGGACAACGGTGATCAGTGGCTTATCTCTGCGGAACGCCGGGGACGAGGAGACTGCACCCAAGATCTGTCCCCGACAGGATATCAGGTGCGAGCGTTTCCCGGACGGACCGGACAGGACTGCCGAAAGTGCCCACTAAGGCCACAGTACAGACAGCGACCCTCCCGACGCCAAGCGGCCCGCTCTCCCTCGGAAAGGCGAGCAAACCCCAGCTGCATGGGCTCACCACCAGACAATCTATCCCCAGGAGGTGAAGGAGGAATGGGTGTGACAGAAAACGCAGGTGCCAGTCGATTGGAAGGCCTCCGCAGGCGTTCCTTGAGTGAAGGCCTCTCCCTGAGCCTGGTATCAATCAGGATCAGGAAGGAAATTAGTACTTCCAGCTCCACAGGCAATTCCTTGGCTGCGATCTCGTCCTTCAATGCATCAGAAAGACCCTGAGAAAACGCAGCCACCAGAGCCTCATTGTTCCAACCCACCTCTGCTGCCAGGGTACGAAACTCTATGGCGTACTCGGCAACGGTCCGTGAACCCTGATGCATAGACATGAGCAGCTTGGCAGCCGAGGCGGAGCGAGCCGGTACATCGAATACCCTACGGAAGGCATCGACAAAACCGAAAAACTCGTGAATCACTGGGTCATTCCTCTCCCATAAGGGATTCGCCCAGGCCAAGGCCTTGTCTGAGAGTAGCGATATTAGGAAACCCACCTTTGACCTCTCAGTCGGAAAAGCGTGGGGTATTAATTCAAAGTAAATCCCCACCTGGTTGAGAAACCCACGACACTGACTCGGCTCACCCCCAAAGCGCTGTGGAAGAGGGGCTGAACCAGTCATACCACTGGGCACGGGTGCCGCAGCAGCCGCGGCGGTGGGCGCAACAAGCGGAACAGCAGCGGGGGCGACCATCGGAGTGACAACCGGCCTAATAACACCAGGAGTAAGGTGCGCGGTGCGTGCAAGCAGAGTTTGCAACGCCTGAGCAAACTGATCCAACAGGAGATCCTGCTGATCCAGTCTGGCGACCAACATTGGAAGCGAAGGCGTACCTGCACCGTCAGGGTTCATGGCACTTGTGTAATGTCAGGGCAGGGCTGAGGAACGGACAGGTAGGCCTAGTGGCAGGGTAACGCACTGGCTGACGACAACCACCACCAACAGACCGAAGTCCCTCAGGGCGCGGAGTCTAAGTCCCAGGCTGCCCTTCACCAGGGCCCCTGATGGTGGGGATGGACTTGATGCAGCCAGGAACCAGGTCGCGGCCCCGAGGCACCCCGGCTGCGGTAATGGCCGCCGCCAATGGTGTGTAGCTGGTGAGAATGACAATAACGTAGTCAGGCAAGCCGAGTCGACAACAACGGGACAAAACGGTACAGAACAGTAGACAGAGAATAACAGGTCATGGGCCGGGTTCAGCAACGGAAGGTCAGATCGAAGGAAAACACAGAGACTGGTCTAGTCACGAGCCGAGTCAAATACCAGAAGAGTCACGAGCGTATACACAGAGCTGTAGCAAGACCAAGACACAAGTGCAAAGAGCATGTGCGGATCACAGGCTTATATGTACTCAGCCACACCCCTCTGGGGGATGGACCTCAGAGACCTGAAGGCATAAAAGATTCCCACCATGCTCAGCAGAAATCCAAGATGGATGCCAGCACATGGAGTAACATAACCTCTGGGAAAAGGTAGGACCTTGACACCCAGACACTGGAATAGAGAAAGGGATGGGAGGAAAAGGCTCCAAGCCACCAATAGTGTAGCAGGATTTTATTCACAAGTTATGAAAATACATTGTAATGCACTCACAAACGTCCAAAGGAAATGACATGTAAACTCAGTGTGGAGCTGTCAGGTGAAATCTCATCAATGAAAGGAACCACTCATGTCAAACAGCTGCAGAGAAGCATGCAGAGAGCCGGGCTGAAGCTGGGGAACCGCCACAAGTGAGTCAAGCTGTCATGGTGCTGTCAGTCCTGGGGACAATATGACCAATCAAGAACACATTTCAGAGCTTGAAGATTTAAAAATGATTAAAATGTATTTTTATTTTATTTATTTCAGGTACTTATATAGCGCCATCAATTTACACAGCTCTTTACATATACATTTTACATTCACATCAGTCCCTAACCCTCAAGGGGCGTACAATCTAAGATCCCTAACTCACATTCATACATATACTTACTAGGGACAATTTAGACAGGATCCAATTAACCTACCAGCATGTCTTTGGAGTGTGGGAGGAAACTGGAGTACCCGGTTTCAGGATAAGGCAAGAAGATCTGATTTGGATCTATTCTTTATTAATTTAATAAATTGGGGAATGGAGCATATTGATCTCTTTTCCAGTTTCCCAGGAAGCAGTACCAACCTATTTACTCCTGATGGACAGGTAAGTTATATGAAACCCCCCCTCATATACATATACTGTATATAACCATGCTACCTTCTAAGTGGAAGGGTCCAACCAGGCAGCACAAGAGCAGAGTATCTCATATTTTTGGGCCCTTATTTGAAGCATAACTGTTGCTAAAGTTTGTGTTTATGCTCTTTGCACCTTGATTTTATGGACCCCTGGGTTGTCTTCACCAACAGATATGCTGTATGCATACCTATTGTTGCTGTGGATGTTGGCAAAACATTGTATTTTTTTTACACTGTACCATACCAGCTCTTGCTTTTCAAGTCACAAGATAACACCAGATTGGTCAAACCCATGGGAACAATTTATGCCATACTACAAAATATGTCTTTCCTTGGACACACTGACAATAATAATAATTGGAGAAGCAAATAAGATTACAAAACAATTATATTTTCCTCACAGGAATCAATTACTGAAGGATAACTAAAGAGGAATTCTATATGAACCTATTGATTTATTAATTGTTAATTGATTTTTTTGGGTGAAGAATGAGTGGAGCAGCTTATGCTTAGCTCAGGAACTTGGAAGGGGATTTGGGGTGATGTGGGATACTCCAGAGTGGAATGTGTTGTTAGCAGAGGACACTTCTTATTTAGTAGCAGTAGCTCTAGTGTGGGTAGTCTGGAATACTCTATAGTTCAGGTATGGGGACCATATGAAGTAATTTGAGCACCAGTAAAGGCAGACTGAAACAATCCACAGTCCATGGCTGGAAACCATTAAGTTGTGTAGCACATAAAAGAGACTCTGCTTACAGGATACTGGCTCACAGTCAGTCCATGGGTGCAGCCTCCTGCAAAATAGTTCAGCATTCAGCCCAAAGGGCTCCAGAGGCAAGTGTCCCTCCCCGCGGTGGAAAAAGACAATCTCCTCAGGGCTGCAGACTATTTAACAGCAGCCTAGCCACACTTATTTATTTCAGGTACTGATATAGTGTTGTTAATTTACATACATATATTGTACATTCACATCAGTCCCTAACCCTCAAGGGGTGCACAATCTAAGGTCCCTAGCTTTCATTCATTCATACACATACTAGGGACAATTTAGACAGGATCCATTTAACCTACCAGCATGTCTTTGGAGTGTGGGAGGAAACCAGAGTATCTGGAGAGCATGCAAACTCCAGACAGGTGGTGTTGTGGTTGGGACTTGAACCAGTGACTCAGTGCTGCCAGGTGGAAGTACTAACCATTAAGCCACTGTGCTTCCCCACTTCCCCAACGATTCGCTAGGCCCAACTCAATATTCATGTTGGTCATTTGAATTCTACGTCCTTAAGTTCCAGAAACATCTTTTAGAGACAGTCAAACTCTCAGCCTTTGAAGCCCTTTGCAAACCAGACCCAACAATTATTGCTCCTCTGATTACAGCCGAAGCCAAAAACTACATTTACCTAGCAGTCCAACTAGGAGGGCTCTACACGTGTATTAGGGTAAGAAAATAAAAATATAATGGTAAATCACACTGCAGCAATTCACATGAAAAAATCATTTGGCATCAGATGTCAATGAGTTAGATTGCTATGGATTGATTCACAGATCACATACTGTATATCCATAAAAGTTGGCTGATCTGTTGGACGAAGTTATTTTTTTGACCTTGTCTGCTTGAGGCTTGAGCTGTGTTTCAAGAGAAAGTTTCCTCATGAAAATATGGTACGGGCCTGAACTGCTAGAGACCTGTCAGCAGAGAGATTTAGGAACTGCTAGCAATGATAATAATGAATAAGCATTGTCTTTAGCGTGAAATGAGTTTACCTGCCGGTCCCGCACTGTATTTCCACTGTCTGTATTGGTTTTATTTTGGTTCAATAAAGTAGATTGTTTGGAGTGCAGCTGATCGGACGTCCCTTGTTCTCACCTATGCAGCACACAAGCTGGGCTAGCACCTACAAGAGGAGTTGTGCTTGGAGATTGGGAGTCTCTTTATCTTGAGCAGAGGTAAACATATAGGGACTGCCAGCAGTTACCTCTCCAGAAAATGCTCAATGCTTGGCTGTCACGCTGACCCTTTCATTTTAATGCACTGTGCTGCAACAAGTAATTATATAGTAATTATATAGTTATATAGTTAGTCTGGCCAAAAAAAGACAAAAGTCCATCCAGTTCAACCATAAAAAAAAAGTTATCCTACACCCACAGTTGATTCAGAGGAAGGCAAAAAAAAAACAGCAGAGTACAATCCAATTTGCTCCCGCAGGGGAAAAAATTCCTTCCTGATCCCCCGAGAGGCAATCGGATATTCCCTGGATCAACTTTACCTATAAATGTTAGTATCCATTTATATTCTCGGACAGTCAAGATTCCTGATCTTCTAGGTTTAAAATTATTGAAGCCAGAGGATCTGCATAACAGCCAGGTAGCTAGCATTATCATAAGGAGGCCAACAATAGAACCATTCAAATTTTTGTCATAAAGGCTTTTCTGTGTAACACTAGCCCAGAATTTTGAGACTGTGGCTAAACCTAATTGGCAATATTAATCTCATGAAATTAAGTGATTAAACCATTTGTTATTTCTAAGAACCTAATGGCTCATTAATTACAATTGTGAGGTTGAGAGTAATGCATCCATTCAGAATGAAACAGAAAAGAACATACCATGCCTGTAATACTCAATAGTTGACACTAGATGACAGACTAAGCTTACATTTCTGAATTCCTGCTTATCCAAGAAAGCATTCTATGAGCTCTGAGTGAAGGTGCAGAGTCATTTAAACTTAAGTTATGCCTCAAATATTATTTATTCTTCTTGTTTATAATGTTATACGAGAAGAAAAGGGCAATGTCAAAATTACAGAAAAACATGTACAGGCGCACACAGATGCCAATTGTACAATGGCAATACAAAATAAATGCATTTTACAATATTTATCATTTTTAGAGAAAAGTAACAGAAAAACATCTAAATGATACAATAGCTCATTTAAACTGGTTTATTATTATCCATATCTTCAGTAGCCAAATCTCCAAAGATACAAGCTAGGCCACACTCCATGTCAAGGAGTCTAACCTGTTAACCAGACCATTTTTTTTAAACAAAAACCTTCCCAATAGAGTACATGTACTGTATGTAGGCAGATGCCTACTACATGCTGCTATTTTGTTGTGTTGTGCCACGTTACTGTATTTTACAGTGTGGTGCCTCGTTAAATATCTGTTTGCTGCAGGGTCGGGTCATTGTGACTTCTTCCTCTGCAGATGTGTCACATACTGTCTGTACTTGGGGTGTAAATACATCTGCAGAGGTCCGGCCCAGGGCTGCTGTTGCTTCTTGTTAGTACATTTGTCAGGACAGCCTGCTGCAATGTGGTTTCTTCTCTGCTGTCCCTACCTCTCTTAAGTGGGCCCATTCAGGGGCTCCAATGACTATGAACTTTTCCATATCAGGTACGGGCAGCACTATGTACTTTATGATCCTTAACCACTTGCTTACCAGGCACTTTTACCCCATTCCTGCCCAGGCCAATTTTCAGCTTTCAGTGCTGTTGCACTTTGAATGATAATTGCACGGTCATGCAACACTATGCCCAATCAAAATTTTTATCATTTTTTAGAGACGGATAGAGCTTTCTTTTGATGGTAATGAATCACCACTGGGTTTTTTTGGGGGTTTTTTGCTAAACAAACTAAAAAAGATTGAACATTTTGAAAAAAAAAGGGTTTTCTTAGTTTCTGTTATAAAATTTTGTAAATACGTAATTTTTCTCCTTCACTGATGTGCTCTAATGAGGCTACAGTGATGGGTACTGATAGGTGGCACTGATGAGGACACTGGTGGCCATTGACAGCCATCACTAGTGGGCATTGAAAGCCATCACTGGTGGGCACTGAAAGGCAGCACTCGTATATGGCACTGATAGGCGGCACTGATAGGCAGCACTGACTGGCACTGATAGGCGGCACTGACTGGCACTGATAGGTGGCACTGACTGGCACTGATAGGCGGCACTGATTGGCACTGATAGGCAGCACTGAAAGGCAGCTCTAATGGGCACTGATATGTGGCATTGATGTGCACTGATGGGCACTGGTATGTGGAATTGATGGGCACTGACAGGTGGCAATTATGGGCACTGAGAGGTGGCACTGCTGGGGCTACACTGATCATCAGGGCACTGATGATCAGTGTACATGTCCCCTTTGATGAATGCCAATTACCGGCTCTCTTCTCCTCACGCGCTGTCAGCGCGAGGAGAGGACTGACGATAATCGGCATTTCCTATTTACATGTGATTGGACACAGCTGATTATATGACAGAGCCAACGTCATTGGCTCTTTACTGCAATCGGTGATCTGCTGTGTCCCAGGGACACAGCGCACCACTGATCGCCAAGCTGCGTGCCCCCAGGGGCGCGCATGCATAGCTAGAGTGGGAGGACGTCCTATGACGTCCTCCCAGGACAAAAGAACTGCCACCCTCCTGTCATTCCTTATATGGTGGGCGAGAGGCGGTTAAAGTGATTTTAATTTTTATTTTTACTTTCTCTGTGAAAGGGTTTTGCACAGAGTGACTCGATCCTTCTCTTCTCAGGTTTCCCGCTGGCACTCTGGGCTCCTACCTCCTGCCAAGAGCCCCCATAGCAAGCCACTTGCAATGGGGGAACTTGTACTTGTTCATTTGGCCCGGCTTCTGTTTCCTTCTCACTGACTGCAATTGACAGCAGTTGCTGTCTCCAATCCAATAAGAAGGTTGAGAGCCAGGACAACAACTGCTCTCATGCACATCACTGGATCAGGATCAGGCTCGAGTAAGTATTGGGGGTGCTGCAGAGGGAGCCAAATACTGAAGGTTTTTCACCTTCATGCATAGAAAGCATGAAAGTAAAAAACCCTTAAGGCTTTAAAACTATATATATACAGTATACACTATATTGCCAAAAGTATTGGGACACCCCTCCAAGTCATTGTATTCAGGTGCAATCACCTCCATGGCCACAGGTGTATAAAATCAAGTACCTAGGAATGCAGACTGTTTCTACAAACATTTTTAAAAGAATGGGTCTCTCTCAGGAGCTCAGTGAATTCAAGCATGGTAACATGATAGGTTGCTGCCTGTGTAATAAATCCATCCTTGAAATTTCATTGCTACTAAGTATTCCATGGTCAACTATTAGTTGTATAACAAACTGGAAGCAACTGGGAACAACAGCAACTCAGTCACAAAGTGGTAGGCCACGTAAAATGACAGAGCAGAGTCAATAGCTAAAGACCTTCAAACATCATGTGGCCTTCAGAAAGTGAGTAGAGAGTTTCATGGAATGGGTTTCCATGGCCAAGCAGCTGCATCCAAGCTTTACGTCACCAAGCGCAATGCAAAGCGTTGGATGTAGTGGCGTAAAGCACACCACCACTGGACTCTAGAGCAGTGGAGACGTGTTCTCTGGAGTGATGAATCACTCTTCTCTGTCTGGCAATCCAATGAATGTGTCTGGCAGTTACCAGGAGAACAGTACTTGCCTGACTGCATTGTTCCAAGTGTAAAGTTTGGTGGAGAGGGGATTATGGTGTGGGATTGTATTTCAGGGGTTGGTCTTGGTCCCTTAGTTCCAGTGAAGGGGACTCTTAAGGCGTCAGCATACCAAGACATCTTGGACAATTTCATGCTCCCAACTTTGTGAGAACAGTTTGGTGATGGTCCCTTCCTGTTCCAACATGACTGCGCACCAGTGCACAAAGCAAGGTCCATAAAGACATACAGTCATGGCCGAAATTGTTGGCACCCTTGATATTTCTCCAGGAAATCATGTATTTCTCACGAAACGTATTGCATTAACACATGTTTTGCTATACACATGTTTATTCCCTTTGTGTGTATTGGGACAAAACAAAAAAAGGGAGGAAAGAAAGCAAATTCGACATAATGTCACACAAACCTCCAAAAATGGGCTGGACAAAAGTATTGGCACCCTTTCACAACTGCGGATAAATAAGAATGTTACAAGCATGTGATGCTCCTGTAAACTCACCTGGGGCAAGTAACAGGTGTGGGCAATATAGAAATCACACCTGAAAGCAGATAAAAAGGAGAGACGTTCACTTAACCTTTGCATTGTGTGTCTGTCTGTGCCACACTAAGCATGGACAACAGAAAGAGGAGACGAGAACTGTCTGAGGACCTGAGAACCAAAATTGTGGCAAAATATCAACAATCTCAAGGTTACAAGTCCATCTCCAGAGAACTAGATTTGCCTTTGTCCACAGTGCGCAACATTATCAAGAAGTTTGCAACCCATGGCACTGTAGCTAATCTCCCTGGTCGTGGACGGATGAGGAAAATTGATGAAAGATTGCAACGCAGAATAGTCCGGATGGTGGATAAGCAGCCCCAAACATGTTCCAAAGACATTCAAGCTGTCCTGCAGGCTCAGGGAGCATCAGTGTCAGCGCGAACTATCCGTCGACATTTAAATGAAATGAAACGCTATGGCAGGAGACCCAGGAGGACCCCACTGCTGACACAGAGACATAAAAAAGCAAGACTACAGTTTGCCAAAATGTACTTGAGTAAGCCAAAAGCCTTCTGGGAAAACGTCTTGTGGACAGATGAGACCAAGATAGAGCTTTTCGGTAAAGCACATCATTCTACTGTTTACCGAAAACGGAATGAGGCCTACAAAGAACAAAACACAGTACCTACGGTAAAATATGGTGGAGGTTCAATGATGTTTTGGGGTTGTTTTGCTGCCTCTGGCACTGGGTGCCTTGACTGTGTGCAAGGCATCATGAAATCTGAGGATTACCAAAGGATTTTGGGTCGCACTGTAGGGCCCAGTGTCAGAAAGCTGGGTTTGCGTCCAAGATCCTGGGTCTTCCAGCAGGACAATGACCCCAAACATACGTCAAAAAGCACTCAGAAATGGATGGCAAAGAAGCGCTGGAGAGTTCTGAAGTGGCCAGCAATGAGCCCAGATCTAAATCCCATTGAACACCTGTGGAGAGATCTTAAAATTGCTGTTGGGAAAAGGTGTCCTTCCAATAAGAGAGACCTGGAGCTGTTTGCAAAGGAAGAGTGGTCCAAAATTCCGGGTGAGAGGTGTCAGAAGCTTATTGATGGTTATAGGAAGCGACTGATTTCAGTTATGTTTTCCAAAGGGTGTGCAACCAAATATTAAGTTAAGGGTGCCAATACTTTTGTCCAGCCCATTTTTGGGGTTTTGTGTGACATTATGTCATATTTGCTTTTCTGCCTCTGTTTTATATTTGTTCCAATACATACAAAGGGAATAAACATGTGTATAGCAAAACATGTGTTAATGCAATACCTTTTTTGTGTGAAATACTTGATTTTCAGGAAAAATATCAAGGGTGCCAACAATTTCGGCCATGACTGTAGATGAGTGAGTTTGGTGTGGAGAAACTTAACTGGCCTGCACATAGTCCTGACCTCAATCAGATAGAACACCTTTGGGATGAATTAGAGTGGAGACTGTGAGCCAGGCCTTCTCATCCAACATCAGTGCCTGACCTCACAAATGGCCTTCTGGAAGAATGGTCAAACATTCACAAAATTGAACTGTACTAAGACTGGGATGACATTAACGTTTGTGTAAAGGAAGATGTCCCAATACCTTTTGGCAATATAGTATAAATATACACTAGGGACAGAGTTTCATACAGCAGTTCTACCGCAGTCCAATTATGTGATTTACCTAAACATGTATGAAGAGAGAATGAAAGTGCATCTGAAATTCATTTATCTGCCTCAGTAAAAAGGAACTTTATTCTAGAGGAAGAGTGTCTGTGTCTTTTACTTTAGGAGTGCTAGTGCAGAGTTAATGTAACCTTGGTGTATCTAGTGAACATCAAACTGGGAGTCAAGCCATGTGACCCTATGGATTGAGTTGCCTTGCACTGCAATGGGACAGTGTTCAAAGAAAACACATTTGTATTATTACACACTTTAACATTAGGGTTAAGACACACTACCAGGGTTAGTCTGGAATGGACGTGGGTGGCAGGTGACAGTGCCCTTGTTGGGGTGGTAGGACAGATGAGCTTTGTATCCCTAACCTCGTGGCTGGATGTTCCATACTGGGATCCACTGCAGCACAGGGTCCTCCTTGGGACCAGGCCTGGATGTCACAGAGCAAGGCCTTGCAACTAGTGTAAAGTGGTGGCTTCCTGCAATATGTGTGAAGTGAGAACAATTCAGTACCTGAATGACTATGCAGTGCATGTGATCAGTGTCTGGGGGTTCTTTGCCCCCATTCTGTTACAGTTTTTTTCACCTGGTGAGAGAAAGGAAGAGGAGATTACAATGTGTGTTGGTTCCCAGTGGGATCCTTAGTGTGTACAGTTAACTAACATGGCTGCCAGTCTCTGGCCTACCTTCTAGGGACCGAATTCCTAATCTCATGTGGGCATCGGCCTCAACACCCCCCTGCCCATATGTACATTGAACACACTTTACACCCGTTATTTACCTGTAACAGCTTTCCTTGGGTAGACTGCTGATGAGCAAATCTGATTAGGTTCAATGTAAGGGCAGGTTCAGCAAACACATTTAAAAAACAAAAGTAGCAAACTGCAATGGAAGTCAATTGAAAAAGAATTTGGAAATTCAATTATCCCCCTTTTCAAGGTTAATATGAGGGTTTGACAAACAAAGAGCATACACACACAGCAACTCTCTTTACAAGGCTTAAGGAGGTACATTAAAAATACAAAATTTCTTTAAATAACATGTTTGGGGATACTTAAACCTGCACATGAAGTACAACATCTGTAGGATTTAATACAGCAAAAATGACATTTAGAAAGAATAAAAGTGTCATTAAATGTAATTTCCCTGACTTATTTTCTTTTTGTAAAATATGGTATGGACACCAATAATTCAAACAAAGGGCAAGGGGGGCTGAGCACTGTCCTGGGGTACACATACCGGGGTACACACAGCGAAAAACAGCTCTTTTAAAAAAGCTTAAAGAGGAACATTAAAAATGCAAAAGTCCTTAAAACAACATGCTTGGTGGATCCCTTAACCCCTTGTACCTTTTTATTAGAAGGTAAATTAAAATGACATTTGAATTAAATGACATGTAGCACTACTCCCGTAGGAGTTGCAAAAGATTTGGGTCCTCCTATAGTCCTGCACAGCCAGGCAATACGCATTTTCCACAGACTTGCATTCAGAGTCAGTAAACAGTCCATGACCTTGGTTTTATGATTTATTAAGGGGTGTTAAACTTGGATGGGATAAGGGGTGTATGGGATGCCCAGTGGAACTGCAAACTGAGGACAAACTCCTTAGCAACCATGTACAAGTCTTTACACAGCAGAACCTCTTCTGGGAGAGCTCTCCCGCCTCTCCTGGTGTACCACTCCAGACCCCAGATAATCCTCTTCTTATGCAGCTGCCTGAGGGAATCTCCGGGCAAGAGCCTGCCACTTTAAATGAAATAGTCCCGGGTAAGTAACTAATCCGGTTTCCCACCAGAGTGTTCTTTTTCCCTTAAAGTGTTACTAAACCCAGGATCCTGCATTCACTCTATCTGGTCTCCCACAGTACACAGAACATGGAAATGCAATTATTTTATTAAATATAAACTGATAAATACCTTTTCTCATCAGCAGTTAGAGCAGTCTTGTGACTTCAGCAGAGCACTGGTTAAAGCTTGAAGGAGTTTTTTTTCTGCTCTAGGAGAATGCAAAACTCCTGACCTCTGTCTGGACAGTGCTGATTGGCCCTGTGCTGATCACATGTGCTCTCCCAAGAAAAAAAACAAGCCTCTCTAGCAATACACACTAAAATGAGCATGTGCATGTGGCTACAGGATCAGTCTGTCTTATTAGAAGATAAGACGTGGACATTTGGACAAGAGGAGCGGCAGAGAAAACAGGATCAAACTGCCTTTTTAAACAATGCAGAGGATTAACTCCTTAGGTTCCATGGTGAGTATAACAAGCATGCTTTACCGCATATACAGTTAGTCTCAGTCCTGTGAGCAAAATTAGGTTGGCGGCTGCCTTCAGGCCTTCCGCTGGGCTGGCTCCTACCCTGGCTCTACAGGTGGTCCTCGCTGTGGGGGCCAGTGAGGCTGAGTGATCCTTCCTTGCAGTGCCATGCGTGTAGGTAGGCCCCTTCCCACTGGGCCTCCTCCCAGGCTCATGTATTTCAGTTTCCTCACATCTTCTACCCGAACTCCTGTGCTGTTGAGGCTCAGTCACTCTTAAGGGCTGTCCTAGCCCCATGCCAAGCCTCCTGCTTAGGGGTTTGGCCAGGATCCCCTGAGAGTGCAAACCAGTCCCTCCTCACCCCCACCTACTGTTTCCAGAATCTTCTCTAAGATTCTAAAGCAGAAGGAGGTATCAAGGAACTGATCTGCACAGCCTCTCAACCCTGACCCAAATTTGACCCAACTGACTATTGCCCAGGCTGCAGTCTTTCTAACTAAAAAAACAATTAGCTAGCTCCCCCCTAACTAGGAGGGTCCTACAGATATTTCCTGTCCACTTCCTTCTGTGTGTAAAAAAAGTGGCCAGGATTCCCTTAATTTACAGTTTTACAGTATACCAGACCCTGGTACAGACCCTTTACATTTAACAGGAAGGTAGGGAAATATGATTGGTAGCTAGAGTCCATCAGGAGCAGATCATCTCAGCAGGTTGACTTTGTTTTTTTTCTTGGGGGGGGGGGGGGTTACAGAAGATTATTCAGATTATTATTCATCATGCTTGATGTGGATCTACATGTTTGACAATAAATTTACATCACAAGACATTTTTTTGGTAGGTGTTTGTGTTTTTTTTCCCCAATAAATGGCTTTTTGTAAGTGTCAGTGTGCTTTTTTTATTATTAAACTTTTTTTTGATTAAAGAAACCAGTGGTACCCCTATTTTACAAGGGGGTTCCATATTCTGACAAGTCAATCACACATTCACTGGGTCAGGAATGTTGTCTTCATCAACATGGAAGAAAGATACTTTATCAGGTATATACCAGGCGCTTGGGGGACCCTGCACTGTGTTTTTTTGGGGGGGTTGTTTTTTCCTGTGAATCTCCCCTTAACCTCCTTAGTGGTAATCCCGAGTGTAGCTTGCAGTAAAATTTCTATACCAAGAGCGGTAACCCCGAGCTAGACTCGGGCTTACCATGCGGCGTTGCTCTGGGGGTCCCTGCAGCACTTACCTTGTCCTTCGCTCCCGCAATGTGTCCCCTGCAGCATCCCCGGCCATCTCCTCCGGCCGATGCCGGCATCCGGCTTCTGTGTTCCGGTCCCTGTGACGTCGGGATGTACGGGCGCCGTAACCGGCAGGAAATTTGAAATTTTTAAAAAATGTCATTTTTGCTGTCATTGCTGTTTCAATGCATTTCACATACATTGTGTCCCCACTGCTTTGTTCTGTGCCCTGCCTGCATTTTGAATGTTCTTTCTGCCTGGAAACTTAGAAAAGTCCATGGCGTCCAAAAAGCGTCCCTTTACGTCAAAAGCGGTTTTAGAACAGCGATAGTAAATCAGAACCACTTGCAGAATTGAGTGATAATGATTTAGTGGGGAAATTCGTCATCAGACACTGAAAACGATTTTGCGACTTTGCTCAGCGATGTGCAAATGTGCCTCTGTATTTCAAATTTCAGTGATTTTGGTTTGATTATATTATTGAATTAAATTTATTATTTTTTTTTTATGATTATTTATTAAATTATAATTTATGATTTCGTGTTTCAAATTATATCATACCCGGGATGTTTAATAGACTCTTGTTCGTACAGATTTCAGTGAGTTATTCCTAAAAATTACAGCCTACAATAAAAAACTACATATTTCAATGCAAAAAAATGGTACTGCCTTCAGCACAAAAAATCGGAAAGAATCATACCGCCGAGGAGGTTAAAATCCATACCAGACTCTTGTCTATGATAAGGGTTTGCTTTGGATTTTGGGAGGAAACCCACCTTCTCTGACATCATCAATTGTTATCACACTGGCGACCAAGCCACACAGCATCTTTGGTTGTTAGAATGAAGGTGGCTGCTTGTGTCCTAGCTACCAAAGGCACTAGTTGACATTCACTAATACTCCTACTAAATGAATAACTTCTTGCTGCAGCTGGAGGTGTGCTTTGGAGGGCAGCCTAACACCCTATTTAGTTCACTCATTCACCAATTGGCAAAAACCCAAAGTTTACTCAGATCTGTGATGATCACAAACATGTTCCCTGCCCCTAGTGTCTCACATCACTACAGGTGTCACACAGACAGAGCAACAGCTGAGGAGTGTTGTGGCTGAATGGGTGGAGCCTGATGGGGAAGCTGACACACTAGTTTCCCATCAGGTCCACTACCTTTGTGATCCATGGTCAATAGACAGCCTGCTATCAGCTATAAAATCTGCCCACTGCCTGCTGGCAACCACAAAGAGAGAGTGGATCAGATGGAGAACTAAGGTCTCAATGTTCCATCAGGTTCCTCTGTCAGCATCAGGTCAGCATCACTGTTTGCTAAGAAGTTGTCAACTGTGAAGCCGACAGCGTCTTTAACTACCAGCTTCAGGTGTGGAGCTGAGGAGGAAGTAGAAGCAAGTATATTACCTGCTACACAGCGTACAGAGATAGGCATTCTGACTGTCTCTGTATGTGAATTTACAGCTGGTCTTAATTACCTCCAGTTTTGTTATCTATGAACTGGAAGTAATTATTTTTTAAATGAATTGATTCCCAGAGTGGCTGGGAGAGCTAAACAACATCATGAGGATGGAAGTGTTGACTGCTTGCCTTCATGAGTGCTATCTGAGGTTTCTGCAACTGTGGTACACCTGGATCGATTTCTCACAATCTGCTAAACTACTACCCTTCCTTTAACCAGTAAATAGGCCTTTTCATTGCAAATTTCCTAAGGTTGAGTGGCCCTCTTCTTTCCTTCTTTTTTCTCTTTCTTAATTTTCTACTTCCTTTTCTTCTCTCCACTTTAGCTCTACCCTCTTGTGGCTCCCCATCTTTGTTAAATGATTTTTGCCTCTGTTCAGCTAATAGTAACTAGTTACTAGTAGGCCCTTGAATTGCCCTGGTTCTTGGCCTGAGATGGTGAAAAGTATACATTATGGCGCACCGCTCCAAACTATAGATGGAAGGAAAAGGATAACCTTTGTGACCAAGCCCCCGGTGGGTGGGGAAAAACACACCAGAGGGCGTGGCCAGTGCAGCGGCTGAGGCCATTCCTCTACATTGGATTCCTGGGGTTGGTTGAGCAGCGTTTATCCCTTCACTTGTATTGGCTGACACTGGATTTTAGTATGGCTGACATTTCTCTTTTATTTATATACAGTATGTTTGCTGTACTTGCATCTTTTTCTGTTATGATGTAATGACAAACCATAATAACCAACAAACTTTATTCTTTAAAAAAAAATTATATATTTTTGAGATTAGTGCAGTAATAGCACCACTTAATAAAAGTGGCACTATTAAAAACTACCTGAATCTGCCACACATTTCAGTAAAGCTACTGAAATGGACAGCAGGATTATGAATCTGGCACAGGACCATTTCAAGAGCCATACCACCACAAAAAGGATTACTAAGTGAAAAAAAATTAAAATAAGTTGCTCAATGAAAAACTTGCCAGCATTCTCCTGGACACACATGGGAAATTTAAAAAAATATGGACCTCATATATTTAATATGCCCACTCTTCCATGCTTTCAGCTAGTAATGCGCTGCTATAGGAGCTGGGGTCCCAGGATTCTGTCTAGGGTGTCCCCAGAGTCCACCCCCTTCTTATTATTTCTTTCACTTCTTCATACTTTTTCCCCCTCCTATTTACTCCAGATCTCTTGTGGAGGTCCCTGTTTATATAAATATTTGTTCTCTGCATAGAAAACTCTGTAGCCGCATCAAACACACGAGCGACTCTTTATTATTGGGGCTCAGTTCAGGTTTTTGCAAAAATTGCTAAACCGCTTTTGTATTATTAACATGTGCGTTGGTATACTTATTTTTCTGCTTTCATTTATTCCACTTTTTTTACACGATGTTTGAGGGATACTGGTTTGTAATTCACCAATACATTGATCTTGCTTAAATATCTCCATAAAGTTACACTCTGCATCCTTTAAATTATTTAATAAAAACTATTGAAATAGAAAATAATTAAGCTGCAATATATACCATTTTTGTTTTTAGCTTTTCCGGTGAATGTGTGCATTTCTTTATTTTCTTTAGTTAAAATCTGGTCTGAGCCTCTGATTTCACTTTTCTATTCAAAGTGAATATATTTTTTTCATTGATTGTTTTTCTCATGGAGGCTTTACTCTATCAATAGTTTTATATTTTCTGCCTAAACAGTTTAAGTGTGATTAGAATAGGTGCAATTGTACACTGCTCAAAAAATTAAAGGAACACTTTGAAAACACATCAGATTTCAATGGGGAAAAATATCATGCTGGATATCTATACTGATATGGGCGGGGTAATGTGTTAGGAACGTAAGGATGCCCAATCGTTTGATGTAAATTAAAATTATCAACCTACAGAGTACTAAATTCAAAGACACCCTGAAAATCAAAGTGAAAAAATTAAGCAAAAGTCCAGTCCATTTTGCTGAAATTTCATTGCAGCAACTCAAAATGGTACTCAGTAATTTGTATGGCCTCCACGTGCTTGTATGCATGAATGACAACATGCTCCTAATGTGACGACAGATCGTGTCCTGGGGTATTTTCTCCCAGATCTGAACCAGGGCATCACAGAGCTCTTGGACAGACTGAGGTGAAACCTGGCATCGTCAGATGGACCGAAACATGATATCCCAGAGGTGTTCTATTGGATTTAGCTCAGGCAAGCGTGGGGGCCATTCAATGGTATCAATTCCTTCATCCTCCATGAACTGCCTGCATACTCTTGCCATATGTGGCCAGGCATTGTCGTGCACCAGGAGGAACCCAGGACCCACTGCACCAGTGTAGAGTCTGACAATGGGTCCAAGGATTTCATTTCGATACCTAAAAGCAGTCAGGGTGCCATTGTCTAACCTGTGGAGGTCTGTGCGTCTCTCCATGGATATGCCTCCCCCCATCAATGACCCACCACCAAAACGGTCATGCTGAGTGATGTTACAGGCAGCATAATGTTCTCCATGGCTTCTCCAGACTCTTTCACATCTGTCACATGTGCTCAGGATGAACATGCTCTCATTTGCGAAAAGCAAAGGGCGCCAATGGCCTGCCAATTCTAGTGTTGAATGGCAAATGCCAATTGAGCTCTATGGTGCCGGACAGTGAGCACAGGGCCCACTAGAGGCTGTCGGGCCCTCAGGCGACCCTCATGAAGTGTGTTTCTGATTGTTTGTCAGAGTTATTTACTCCAGTGACCTGCTGGAGGTCATTTTGTATGGCTCTGGCAGTGCTAATCCTGTTCATCCTTGCACAAAAGAGCAGATACCGGTCCTGCTGATGGGATAAGGACCTTCTACGGCCCTGTCCAGCTCTCCTAGAGTAACTGCCTGTCTCCTGGAATCTCCTCTATGCTTTTGAGACTGTGCTGGGAGACACAGCAAACCTTCTAGCAATGGCATGTATTGATGTGCCATCCTGGAGGAGTTGGAATGCCTGTGCAAGCTCTGCAGGGTCCAGGTATTGCCTCATGCTACCAGTAGTGACACCGACCCTAGCCAAATGCAAAACTAGTGAAAAACAGTCAGAAAAGATGAGTAGAGAAAAGAAATGTCAGTGGCCTCCACCTGTAAAACCTTTCCTGTTTTGGGGGTTGTCTCATTGTTGCCCATCTAGTGCACCTGTTATTTTCATTAACACCCAAGCAGCTGAAACTGATTAACAACCCTGTCTGCTACTTAACTGACCAGATCAATATCCCAGGAGTTTAATTGACTTGATACTAGACTCTGATTAAAAATTGTTCCTTTCATTTTTTTTTGAGCAGTGTATGCAGGATCTAGGAAAGAAGAAATTCTGGATTGAGTGGGTGTGGTAAGTCTATTTTGTTCAACTAGAATGTTATCTGAAAAAAGGGTGTGCGCGGACACAAAGGTGTGTGTTTACAGAAAGATACAAATCTATCTGTTAATCCATTACAAAGGGCTGAAATGAGATTTATGATAACTTGAATGCTTGACAAAGTGCTCTACAGAAAACCCCCTTATTGTGGCATTGTATTTAAAGAAATGGAGGAAGGGAGGATGGAAATGTGGTGACTAGATTCTTGCAGCTATTTTTCTAGCATACAGTAAAACAAGCTAAATGCATGTTGAATGCCATGTTATTTAACACTTACTGGGCATTGGTTTACACCTAAAAAAAGATTTTTCACTTTTATCAAGTAAATAAATGCATCACCATTGTGCACTACCTAGGAACTTGTTGATTAGCACTTATCTGGTGGCCCTCACTGTCTACTAATACCTAACAAGTAGAGAGAATTGACAGTCTAGGGGAGCATGGAAAGAGAATTAGGGTGTCAAAAGGGAGAAGGGCAAGAGGAGACAAAAAAAGAAATGCATGGAGAAAAGGAGGGTGCAGGTAGTAGAATAATATAATGAAAATGAATGAAAAGAAAGACAGGAAAAAAGGAAAGGGGGTAAGGGGCAACATAGAGAATGGGGTTTAAAGGTCCTTGAGCAACCTTGATAGCTGGCAACCAGGGGCGGACTGACCATTGGGGAACTCGGGCACTGCCCAGGGGCATGGGGTCAGTAGGGGGCCCCATGAAATGCCCCTGGTACCTTTTTATAGGCTTTGTTGGGTGTGCTTTGAGTGTGGGAAAGGACACAGGGGCCCCATGATCCCCTATTTCCCGGGGGCCCCATGAGTTGTCAGTCTGCCCTTGCTTGCAACTAAGGATGAGCTCCTGATTCGGTCCGAACACAAGTTCTGTTCAAGTTTGCCTGTTCAAGCAGGAGCTGAACAATATATTTAGTAATGGTTTTTAATTTTGCTGCTGTACTGTACATGACAGCTTTGTTCTTCTGCTGTCAGGGGTTAAAAAAGAAACAGTGGGTGCCTGCTCTTCAACAACTATTGACAGAGGAAGAAAGAAGCTGTCATGGACTAGGATCCCCATGATGTCATTGACCAAGTACAGTACTGTCCATATTTGGTAAATGACATCACCCAGGAGACCCCATCACTTTGTCACTTTTTTACATTTTAGTGGTGAGAAATGGAGATGTCATTCAGTTCAGCAAAGCAACAGGAGGACCAGATGTGTGTCCGGAGGGAGGGGGGGCTGGGGGGGTGTTGAAATCTTGATCAGCAGGTATCTTGATTGGCATAGATCTGCATTGCTGATCTACATAGTATCCCTTACTCTTTCACACAGAAGGAGTAGTATCTGGATGTTAAATTGAAATTCCAGCCTCCAGTAAGCCTCCCGCTTACAGACCCTCACAACCACTGACCCAGGTATGAGGGAGGAGGCCCTTGTCCTCATCAAAAATGGGCTGTTCCCTCTGGCAAAGTACCCCCTTATGTTGACGGAATGTGGCCAGATATGATTTGGGCAAACATGCTCATCCCCCCTCCGCTCCCCTTCCTACAGAAATAAGGAGCTGGTTTGGATTTGTGGGGGACCTTATGCTCAATTTGAAGGAATTTAGCATTTTTAATGTTTCACTGTACGCATTATTAAAATAGCTGCTTCCCACCAAACTGAATATTTATTCTTTATTTCTTTGGTACATGTTCCTCAGGCTGTGCCCAGCCCTCCATGCCATTTGTTTAACAATCTTTTGCCCATTAGCCTAGAAAATGGGCATTACTATTATTTAGCATTTGGATCTCACTGGCTTCAATTGAGTTCATAAAAGGGATTGCTTTGCTAAAAGAATAAAGCATGTTCACTTTGCAAAATGAGTTTTTAGGAGGTGAAGCTAAGTGAAAATTTACTTTGCAAAGGATACCCAATCCCATGCAAGGATAATTAAAAAACTGAATTTTTGCTCACACATTATTGGATGATTGAAGTCAGTATTAGGGACTAGCTGAAAGCATCTGAGTGTGGTTCAAGGAGGGTTCACGGAACATGACTAAATCTCGGGTGAATTTGAACAGTATTACCAATGGGAGCTGAATGTTAATAGGCAAGGGACTGTCAAACAAGTTGCATAGAGTGTTATGCACTGCCCTTGGGAACATGCACTGAAAAAAAATTAGTTTGGAAGGGAGGAGTGATTCTAATAATGCTTCAAGGTCAACATTAAAAATTAAAAAATTGCTTTAATTTATATACCTGGTGGGTGCTCTCAATTTGCCTGTGAGGTGGCACATCTGTATAATAAATACATCCTACTAAAGAAAAAATTAAATTAAAAAAAAAATAAATAAATTGCCATGTAGGTTGCCTGAATATCACAACTTCATCTATCTACAACTTCTGTGTCTTTACCATTATCTCTGAAGTTAGCTGGCATTTTTGTAGCAATATTTTTAATTTTCTTTATACTTAACTGAAGATCTTCTTCCTTTGTCCTCAAATTTTCTTCATGACCAGTAAGGCTGTACTTACATACTGCCATGTACCATCTACAGGGAAGACATACACCCTTATTAGTATGCATCCCATGCATTGGGGAACAATTATTCCTAGAAAATGGGGCTAGAAAAATATTATTTTGGCATATATATTGGTTCTATAACAAAATATTTTTTGTGTTAGAAAGAGCTGCATATATTATTTTATGATTTTAGAACTTGTTTTCTTGGTTCTTTATGGCCTTTTCTGCAAAATATAAGGAATTCCGGTGAAATATTATACATCTCAGGTTTTAATATGACTAAAAACATGAAACCATGTTGCTAGGTTAGTTCACATTTTAAATAGCCATTTGAGGACTTACTTTATGTGTCAAATGAATATTTAAAATTCAAATTTTATTAAAAGAGATCAGGTTTTATTTTTCTGTCCTATAAGTTAAATTTTTTTAAAGACAGCAGAAATGACAGAAGGAACCTCACTTTGACAAGAAGTATAATCAACTGTTAATAAAGACATTTAAGAAAATGTTTTCCTTTGCCTGCAAAACCAGCCACCCCGTTTTGCATAAGGGAAGATCAGTTTTGATTAGGAAATACAGAAAAAGCCCTGTGTTCCCAATGGAGGAAAGTGCAGTGTATTTTCAAGATAGTATCTTAAACTTTTTACTTATGGAGTTTATTTTGTGCATGCTCTTGTAGCAAACCAGGAAAACGTTGCACATAATAATTGGAAATACAATTCCCCATTTAAAGAGTTTTAATTTTCCTTTGAAGACTTTTTTCTAAATATGAATTCTATCTAAAACTGTTTTTCAGCATTTTAGCTTTAATAGAATATTCAAATTTAAACAATGATAATAAGATACATAATTGCTACACAAGTCATTTTGTAATTTTTTTAAATCCTTCATTTAATTTTAGGACCAGCTATAATGTTTTAAAACTGCCAAAATTTTTAATTTCATCTGGAGCCATGATAACATTTTTCTAGAGGTGCTTCATAAACTTTGAAATCCCATTTAATGCTTGTGTAATTGGGCCACTGTTTTCCACAAGTCTGCACAGAACATGAGGTAAAATTCTAGGAACTTCCTTTTTTTTTGGCTTATTGTAGGGCAGGGGTGTCCAACATTTGACTTTCTTGGTCTACATTTGAAGAAGATGAATTGTCTAACAATACACTAACAAAAAGGGTAGCTGTTGAGTAGAAACATTTGGGCAGATGATAAGTTAAAGATCACTGATACAGCTAATGTACCTATCTTAGTAAATAAAAAATAATTTTTTATTATAAAAGTAAAAAAAAGGGCAACATGAAACTAGTGAGATATTTGACACTGTTTTTGATAAATTAACGCATTAATATCTGGTTCGGTGGATGAAGCAGCAGTTTTTAATGACTTCTCAAGGTGCTCATCAGATATTTTGGTTCTAATTTTGCCCTTCATGTGCTTCATCATTTAAAATAGTTGCTCACAGTTATAGGTGCTGTTGAAAACTGATGCCATAAATAAGGCGTGATTGTGAAGAGTGGGATATTTTTCTTTGGGAGGATAAAAAAACATAAAAGTCCAATAAGGAGACGCTGTCAAATTCTTTTTTGGCCGCATGTGTTTGCTAAGTGTAAATGCATTTTTACAAAAATTGTTTTAAAAAAATCAACATTTTTAAGTAAGTTTGCAATTTTGTGTTGGGTCGCATTCATAGCTGTCTTGGGCCATATGTTGGACACCTCTGCTGTAGTGCTTCTGGAATTGCAATGTTTGTTTCTCATAGAGTGGGGTAAGGTTTTTGCTGCTATCTGTGGCCCTGTTAGAAAGATTTCCCTTCACTTCCTGCTTGCTGATCATTATTTCACCTGCAAAGAATAAGGGAAAATCTGTAGCAGGGACACAGGCAGAAAAAAAATCTAGGCTGCCCCTTGAAAGGGTTAATAGTTAACTAACTTTTGCTTTGTGCCTACTAACTGGTTTATTTTTCATACAAGATGTTCCCTTGGGATTGAAATGCTGTTATCTATGCACACACTTCTTTTCTGAGAAATTGCAGAAGTTACTACTCTGTTGCATTTTTGTTATGACTAGCCATAGAGTAGTTTACTCAAAACTTTTTACTGTATTCTGATTGGTGCTTTATGGAAACTGCCTGAAATATGCAGTGTTTTTATTACTTAAGGCCTGATCAATAATAAAGAAGTTGAATTCTGCCTCGCACATCTAGGTATTTGTGTTGCATCGTTCCCAAAGTACTTTGAACTGTATGTTTATTGTATCAGAGAGAAGAGGGCCCTAAATTGATATTCCTTGACACCCAGGTGCGGACTGACCATTTGGAAACTCTGGTACTGCCCGAAGGCCCAGGGTCAGTAGGGGGGCCCCATGAGATGCCTCTGGTACCTTTTTCATAGGCTTTTTTGAGTTTGGGCAAGGACACAGGTGCCCCATGATCCCCTATTGCCCGGGGGCCCCATGAGTTGTCAGTCTGCCCCTGTTGACACCCCTAATCTACTCTATCTACCTTTTCTTTCCGAACACCTTCTGTCTGGTAAAACATTATCAGCAGGACATAAAGTGAAGGAAAATCCTTCAATTGGAGCACCAGATAGCTAAAAACACTTGACGAGGGTTCTAAATTTTTCCCACTCTAACCAAAACTAGCAAAAAAAGTGATTAGTTATTTGTGAAATCCAGGCGTTTTAGTGCGCCTGGGAGGCACAGCTGCAGTATCCAACCCTTCTGCCTGTTAAAGTCCTGAGCACTTTGAATGCATAAGGTGCTAAATGTGAGTGTCAGTCATTACAATGTTCAGCCCTGTCCAGTTGCAATTTATTTCAGCTTCCCATAGGCTTTGACAGTGGTGCTGGCCTCTGCACCTATGCCTCTCTGATCTTGGCGCCCCATGTGCAAGGAACCTTAAAATTGAATTCCATGTATGAACTTTAATGCCTTGTTACATTTATCCAGCTTGGATCATTGTAAGTATGCGTATGCTATACTAGTGGGACTAAGCAGAGAATCACTGTAGTAGTACTATCAACTACTACAGTGATTGGCACTGTGTTCCTGTTCCCACAATGAGCGAAGTTACAAGCAAAGAATAAAATCTACAAACTGTTGATCACATCCAATGCACTGATGGAACTGTTCAGGATATGCTGGGTAATAAGGATTTTGAATGAATCTTTTAACAATACCCTAGGGTCCACAATTACATGTAGGATTTTCGCCTCTGCTCTCTAGAGTGACCATCTTAAACTTTATTATGATGATGGACAGTCTTAAGAATTCTGATATTCTGCTGCACAAAAATATTTAAACACACTGCTTTTTTTTTAAGCTAGATATCTAATTCCAGGAAATGGTCCTCAGTTCAATGAAAGTGTTCTTTTACTGCCAGATTCTTTAGAAAAGAAATATTTCATAGTAACACAAATAGTTGGATCTTGCATTCCTGAAGATTTTAAATGATACAGTGCAGAGGACAATGGAACTGTAGCCAAACACCCTATAATCTATTAATCAATTATTCTACAAAACTGAAATTCCAGACTGACTTTTAAAAGTTCAGCTTGACTGTGCTGATAAAGAGCTAGTAGCAGGCATTGCAAGCAAGGGAACCTGGTTTGCTTCATACTTCAACAAAATCAGATGTAGAATAAAATATAGATAGAAAAATACAAGAAAAATACAAAAGGGGTATTTTAAAAATAGACAGTGCAAATGTGGACTTGTTTCTAGTTTCACTAAACTTCCTTTGAAGCTATGAGTACCATTAAAGGAAAATAGCACATTTATTTATTTCACCAGACAGATTGCATACTCATTCTGAATGGGAGGGCCTGGTTCTTTATTAGTCACCTGATGCAGTTTCTGTGTTCTAATGAGGAAAACCGCAGTGTCTGCATCCCTTTAGATGTGATTAATACTATTTTGGCAAAAAATAAATTTCTATTGCAGGGGATGCCTAAAATCTAACTTTTATTTGGTCATCTGGGAAAATCAGTGACTCAATCACACAAGCAAGAAATACTTGGAATTTGGAGGCATTCTGTACACCAACTGGGTACAGAATGATTCCAGGTTGCCATATTGCATGAAAGAGGAGCTTCAGTCAGGTTTCCAAAAGTTAAAAGTCAGCAGCTACAAAAACTGTAACTGCTGACTTTTGATAAACAGACACTCACCTGTCCAAGGATATAGCATTTTCCTCATCAAGGCCAGTTCTTCACCAATCTTTGGGTCCCCAGTGCCTCCATGTTAATTGTAGCCGGCTGGCTCCCCCTGTGCATGCGTGAACCACACTGTGCTATCTGAATTTCTGCTCTATCGCCTAGGCAGTCAGAGAAGAGGTGGGTACCTGTAAAACTAGATACCCACTCCCTTCCCCCAACAAAATTCCAAATATGGCAAGAGGAGGAAAAAAAGCAGAACTTCTGTTTTTGAGTGAAGTTCAACTTAAACTTAACAGAAATTTACAGTTCTGTTGAAAAGGAAAGGTAATTGTAATTACATAACATTAAAATATGCTGTATTCTTTAACTGCTTCTGCGCCACCCTATAGCAGAAATACTGCTACAGGGCGGCACCGGTGTTCAAAAGCATGTATATATACGTGATTTTGCAGTTCTGGGTAGGGGGCGCGTGCATGTCCTAACCGTGCCGCCATACGCGGCCTCGGCTGTCAATCACCTGGTCCTGGCTAGTGATTCCCTACTGGCACCCGTTAATCTCTGAGGATTTCCGACAGAGGAGAAACCTGTGTATAAACAATACAGATCTCTCCCATCAGCTCCTGCACACTGCTTTGTATGGCTCTGCAAAGCAGAGCCATACAAAGTAGTGTGCTTACAGTGAAACAGAGCACACAGCCTCATAGTAAAACAGCACACAGAACACAGTTAAACCTTTGATCTCCGCACATGTTAACCCCTTCCTGCCCAGTGCCATTAGTACAGTGTCAGTGCTTTTTATTAGATAGAAATAAAAAAGAGTAATATTTGCTAACATCTGATTCTTTGCATAATGCTAATCACCAAAACTTTAAACTAATACTACTAGTGACTTAAACATTTTAGAAATAATTCTGTTCATCTCAATAAGAAAGGAAAAACAAGAGAAACAATTTTGTTCAAAGATGCAGTAGGGCTCTTCTATTGATTATTATTATTCAGGGTTTATAAAGTGCCAACAGTTTCCGCAACGTTTTACAACATGTTGGCAGACAGTACAGTTACAACACAATTCATTACAGGAGGAATCAGACTGTCCTTCTTGTTAGAGCTTACAATCTAAAAGGGACATTTAAGGGAAGCAAAAAGTTAGTAAATGTGGAGGATGAGCTGATGGAGAGAGTGAAAGTACAGTTGTTAAGAGGAAGTGGGATATGCTTCTCTGAAGAGAAGGGTTTTCAGGGGTTGTTTAAAAATGGGCAGAGTTGGAGATGGTCGGAAAGATTGGGGTAGGGAGTTCCATAGGGAATTAATGCAGCATGTATTAAACAAGGAATGTGTATGTCCAGTAAAAAAAATTACCTTTTTATTTCCTCATGAATCTCTTAAAATTATGTTTAGCTAACTTTTGTACTATTGGTTACAATTGAATGATCACTAAGCCAAATAGTACCTATGCACTATCTGTTTTTTTTTTCTTTGCAAATAAATTATAGGTCACTGTTAACTATCTTGGTCAATAGATAACATTAGCAATATGAAGTTCTTCAAATAAAAGGCAAGGTCATATATCGGTCACAATTGGTGTGTATTGAGGTGATGAATACTGGCATTCATGAACCACAAAACATGTGCATTATGCAAGTTTTGTCCATTTTCTTGGATGAAATATGTTGTATACTAAGCCTCTGCAGCCAAAATGAGGAATATTCTGGCTTCTCAGGGGATGCGTGGCTTAGATTATCAACTAGTTAATGTTTTAATAACATTCATGAATCAACATGTGAATGTTTCAGATTGCCAGGATAGATGAGATTTAAATTTAGTATGGTATCAAGAAATTATATTTTCAGACACAGGTGTACTTTTACAGCCATTCCTATTTTGCCACATGCGAAACCCAAGTATTTTACCAAACATCGATAGTAAAATCAGGTATCAGTCAACAGGTTTAAAAAAACAGAAGACCCTACTTGATGATCACGACAGGCTGTGATTCATTTTAATAACATTTATTTTGTGGAAAGCCGTTACTCTGCACAAATAAAAAAAATAAATTTTAACCATTTTGCTGCAATATATTGCAAGCAGCCTGCAACCACTGACCCTGATTTACTAAAACAATTGAGCATGTTTACGTTGCAAAAAGAATTTTCACTTAGCTTAGTGAATGCGGTGAAAATATTATGATTGGAGGATTTTAGTCAGCATCATTTCCATGCATTCCGCTAAGGGAACCTTTCAAGTTCAAATTCAAAGTGAGCATGACATTCTTCTTTAGTAAATCAGGTGCACTGCTTACAAGGTTCATTCACACAGGGGCTGCTGTCAGTGCTCGTGGGGCACAAAGCAAGAACAGGCTTTCAGTCCTGGCAATTACTCTGACAAAGCAGGCAAGAGACTAAGAAGGTGCCACTGAGTGTAGACTGTAAGCACTTTATTGCAATTCAGTTAAAATAACATTCACATTTTGGGAGATATGTGTAGGCACATCTTTAGTGTATGGCTGTCTTCCAGGACAGGTGCGAACACGCTGTAGGTACGGAACCTGCAAAGACTGGAGCAGGCTGGGAGCTGTGTATAGTGGGTCTAGGTCAGGCTGTGGTGTGGAGAAAGCCAAGTGTGCTCCGCAATCTGTGGTGGAATGCAGGTGAACCGCAGCGTTCCTCATGACCACAAGTGACGCAACGACGTTTCAGAACATGCGCCCTAACTACAGGGGCGTGCTCCTTTCTAAAGCTTGAAGAAGTCTACCCTCAGTGGTGCCTTCTTCATCTTTCTCTTTTACATGCTTGTCTGGAGATCTGCATCTTCCCCCTTTTGTAAGGTCGGCCTTGAAGTGTGCTCTTTTCTGGAATCCTTGAGAACCCTCCACCATATGCAGCAGTAGGGTTTCTCCTTCAGTCTCTCCCCTGATCCATTCATTGTTTGCATTTAATGGGACTTTGGACTAACTAGAGAACAATATTGTGCGCCAACACTATTCCCTGTAAGAGAGAGAAGGGAGCCTGGTATCTTGGAATAAAGAATTTCTTAAAATACCTCATCCACTCAAGGCTGTTAGCTGGTAAAGATTTTTAAAAACAAGACAGTACAACTGCCTTACAGTCCAGTGCAGCTTTTCTTTTTTAAAAAGACATGGTACAGCCAAACCAGCAAAAATAATTTTTACCAAATAATGATAGCATGAATTGCAAAGGGGGAATTGGGAGTTTTAGTCATCCAATTATGTACTCATTCCAGTTCTTAGTACATTGATTCTCTGTCAGAATCAGCCACATTGGAGTGGATTTTCTGTGATTTTTGCAAATCACTCAATTCCCCCATTAACAAAGTAAGTATTGATGGGGGAATCCCTCCCACAACGCTATTGTATTCTGCCTGTGGGGAAGAGAGGCATAGGGAGCTTTCCCAGTTTGCAGAATACAATGATTACCACTAGCAGCTATAGCCACTGGCAGTAATTGCATGCAGAGAAATCCGACAGGCTGGTTGTACTGAAGTCATGGATCAAAATTCAACTGGTTTAGCAGAGACTGGCCAAACTTAGATCCATGTATAGTCGGCTTAAATGTTCTCTAAAAATATTTATTTTTTTGGCAAGTTTTGTAATATGCACATAACATACCTAAACTATGTTGCAGAACTGGTGGTGTGGGTGTTCTGGTAGATTATCTGGGAGTTCTGGTAGATCACAAGCTTAATAATGGCATGCAATGCCAAGCTGCGGTTTCTAAAGCGAGCAAAATCCTCTCTTGTATTAAAAGAGGTATAGACTCCAGAGAGAGAGATAATTTTCCCCGGTATAAATCATTAGTAAGACCTCATCTGCAGGTTTGGACACCTGTTCACAAAAAGAATATTGGGGAACTGGAGAAAGTACAGAGAAGGGCAACCAAACTGATAAGAGACATGGGGAAGCTCAGCTATGAGGAAAGATTAGAGGAACTGAATTCTCTCTTGAGAAGAGGAGACATGTATAATACATAAGTGGTCCATATAGTGAACTCGGCATAGGGTTATTCATCATAAGGTCATCACAGAAGACAAGAGGTCACTCTTTTTACCTCTGGAGGAAAAAAAGTGTTTTTTTTATTTAGTATCCAATACAGAATGGCTTCTTCACAGTAAGAGCTGTGAGAATGTGGAATAGACTCCCTCAAGAGCTGTTTCAGGCCAGCTCAGTAGATTATCTAAACAGGCCTGGATTCTTTCCTAAATGCAAATAATATAACTGGATACTAATATGTATAGGTAAAGTTGATCCAGGGAATATCCAAACCTCTTGGGGGATCACAATAGATTTATTTCCCCTGCTGGAGCAAACTGGATCATACTTTAGTAGAGGGTTTTTTTTTGCCTACCTCTGGATCAACTGTGGGTATAGGTTAGTGTATTTGGAGGTTTTCTATGAGTGTGTGTCTTTTTTTTCTCTGTTGGTTGAACTGAATATGTCTTTTTGCAGCCAGATGAACTAGGTAACTAATGTTTGTATGCAAACAGCAGGCAGCATCAATGCTAACACAAAGGGGTTTGTTTTTTTACTAAAGAGTGCAAGATCAGGCTCCGTTCTGCATAAAACTAGATAATCAGCTTCCAGGTTTTATTGCCAAGCCTTAACTGAACAAGCTGAGTTTAGAAACTGATTGGTTTATATGCAGAATTAAGCCTGATTTTGCACGCTCCAGCTTTAGTGAATAAAGCCCAAAATGTTAATTTGGGACTCACCAGACATGTCTTGGTCTTATGGGGAACAAGTTAACAACAGATGCTTTTTAACTGCATATGTTCAGCCCACATATTTAATAAATGGTATAGGTCATACTATGAGTCTGGTTTACAGGTATTGTGCATAGCAAAATTTGCATTTTAGTATGTTGCTGTTACAATCAAAGCACAACAGGGTGTGATCTAGGAGCAAGCTCAGGTAATCTATGTAAAGTATCAGTTTTTTGTATGCACAGAGCAAGCTCCAGCTGTCAGTCGGAAAGCTGAATACTGGTAATTACCCTGGCAGAGGGGGCAAAGTGAAAGAGGGAGCCCTGGGTATTTAGATTCATTTTTGATTGGCATACCTTGTACATCCAATGTCTTTAACTAAGCAATGCTAAATATTTTAATTTATACAAGTTCAGAAGCTTGAAAATACAAAGATATAAAAAATGTTTTAGTAAATATTTAACAAAAACTACAATTTGTGATTTTTAGGTTCATGAATGTGGAGCAATGAGCTGAACCGCCCTGGGTTCAGTTCAAGCAGAGTTCTGGGCTAATGTACAACAGGGGGGCAAAAAAATAGCACGGGGGGGTTATGCAATGAGGAACATTAGGAATGCAAAAGAAATCTTTGGGCTGGAGAATCTGGAGGGAGAACACAGATCTCCAGTGAAACACTGAACATGTTCTCCTGATTGTTATAAACTGTGAATGACCAGAGAATAGCTGCAATCCTCTGAATCACAGCTATTCTCTGTGTCATAAACGGACGCCTAAGAATGCTCACGTTGGTAATTGAAAAGCTTTGATCATTACTGGCTTTAGCCCTTGATGAACTTTGAGAAAAATGAAAAGGGTAGGAAGGACACTTGAATTTTCTCCTTACACTTGGAACCTGCTGATGCTCATTTCTCCTGGATATTATAAGGCAATTTTGCTATTACTGAGTTAACACCATGTGCAGGTTCTAGGTAGCTAAGACCTGGTAGATATGGGTCTTCCTTGACTAGCTCAAGCACAAGGAAAATATCACTTGAACTTCTGGTTGCCTTTGTTAAAAATTCAAGGAAAGTTCTGTAGTCTCTGCCTCTGAAAATGCTTTGGCAGCTATCTCTCCTCTTGAATGACTGCTTAAATAGCAACTTCACTTCCAATGCAATAAATGTCTGCCTTTGCCACTTCAGCATGGGTTGTTAAAAGTTGACTACTTAGTGAAGACATATATGAGTAGGACATTGATTGCTTAGAGTGAGATCCTAGTGATCTATAAGATCTCTTAGTATGTTTGGAAAACGTTGCGTACAAGAATCCAGTTTTAGGCAATTGTTAATATTTTGTAATCTACCCATAACTAGTCTTCCATAAATGCAATGTAAATTCCATTGCTAGAAGATATTCAACTCCTGCAGCCTCTGCTATGTTTATACTTGATAGAATGTAAGAATATTTTTAAGACAATCTCTTATAGTGTTCATAACCTCTTTCTAGATCTTCAGGTTGCTCCACATCATTGCATAAGCAGTTGTAAATCATTGCATCACCATTTGATCATATATAGTCAATAACATCACTAGGAACCAGTCATGTTATTGGCCAAGTTTCTATATGGCCAATGATGTCACCCAAGAGACCCCATCTGTCATCCTCTGGAACTGTCAGTAGCAGGCAAGCAATTGACATGTTCTGACGTGTGTTGGCGAGCGATGTTTTTTGTTTCTTATGGTAAAGCAATATCAAAATTGATAAACAAATGCTAATGTTATGCTTAGTAATGTGCAAGAGCAAATATGTAGAGCGTAAAATAAAGTATAGAATAGAGTTAAAGCATGTGTATCATAAATGCCAGTATTGTACCGCGCTCCAATATATTCTACCTTATGTGATATTGTAAATTCCTAAGTGTACCACCGATAATCAAATAATTACATCAATCAATTGTACTTAAATATATGATTTGTGTAAATATATAAAATAAATTATTTTATAAATGTGAAAAAACAAATAAAATGTAAATAAAAAATATAAATAAAAAATATTTGAAGTGGGAATGACAGTTCTCTTCTGTGTAAATGAGATGGTGTTATTATTCAGTCTGGATAGTGTGATGAGTCTGTGTCCACTGCGTGAACCTCTCTCTCCTCTCTCCTCTCCTCTCTCCTCAGCACAGCCTTCTCAGTAGGACTTTCTCCGCTGGCTGCTTGGCTTAATCCTCCATATATGGAACATACAGAGAAGGGAAAAGAAACATAGTGTCTTATCCGGGATATCAATTGTTTATTGTACTTTAATTTTCACAATGTGAGTGGGAAATCAAAGTACAATAAACAATTGATATCCCGGATAAGACACTATGTTTCTTTTCCCTTCTCTGTATGTTCCATATATGGAGGATTAAGCCAAGCAGCCAGCGGAGAAAGTCCTACTGAGAAGGCTGTGCTGAGGAGAGAGGAGAGGAGAGAGGAGAGAGAGGTTCACGCAGTGGACACAGACTCATCACACTATCCAGACTGAATAATAACACCATCTCATTTACACAGAAGAGAACTGTCATTCCCACTTCAAATATTTTTTATTTATATTTGTTATTTACATTTTATTTGTTTTTTCACATTTATAAAATAATTTATTTTATATATTTACACAAATCATATATTTAAGTACAATTGATTGATGTAATTATTTGATTATCGGTGGTACACTTAGGAATTCACAATATCACATAAGGTAGAATATATTGGAGCGCGGTACAATACTGGCATTTATGGTTAACATTTATACACCTAGAGAGGGTGTAACAAGTACCTGGCGATCTAATATTTCATAAATACTAATTTAAGCACGCAATTAACGAATCAGTATTATTTTATTGTATTTTATATTTTTTATATTTTTTTTATGTACGAAATTAATTGATAATAGAGTTTACATATAGAAAGAAAACTCCTAGTGGCTCACAAGTAACTATCCAACTTTATATAAAGCATGTGTATGCTGGGGTAGAATGAATGCAAACTCCAGGGAGGCAACAGAATAATTAGTCACTCAAAGAAGTAGTTAAATGAACAAACCCATGCTCCATGGCAGAGTCACTTCATCATATTAGATAATGCAACTTGAAAGTTTCAGTTCCTTCCTAAATGCTTTCTGCCTTAAGTCCCACAAAGCACAAAATTCTTTGTTTCACAATGTTGAAATGTAATTTACATTGGTATACTAATGTCATTTTCTATAAGTGTGTCCACCTTAACTGAGTGTGGCATTCTTCCAACATTCCTTCAAGTTTCAAGTAACTGAGAAGTTTTGTGTTTTCTTTCTAAGCTCCAGAATGCTGACTAAGAACCACATGCAATTGTTTCAAGGGGCCAAAATGATCTGCATTTTACAATGTGAGTTTAAGAGCTATCTTTTTTCTCTCAAATTTAATGAATGGAAAAATGATTAACCACATCAATGGAAAAGTGCCAGATTTAAATGAGTTACAGACTTTTGAAAACTTGAGGGAGTTCAGATAGTAAGCAAGGCAATAACATGTGACCATCTGGGAGAGTGTGGGTTGGCAGCAATCGGCGTTCCAGCTCCAGACAATTTGGGGGTTGGTGCCCACAGATATCATACTTTGTTTTTGGTAGACCCAGCAAAGTACAATTAAACTATCAGACAAACTGAAGAAGAATCAGGCATAATAAATCTGAAATATGGTTTATTGCATGTATAGTAAAAGGGATCTGGTAATGGTTAGATATATTAACAATGATAGCCGTATACATGGAAAACAATATAGAGCAAATCAGTCAATTTCCAAAAAATCACTAACGTACTTCAATACAATTAAGTACTGATTTGTGTATTAAAATGTGTTTAAAGTGTTTATCAGGGCAATATAAAAAAGAAAATACAGGTATTCCGTTGTTCATCTCTGCAATATATGTGCATTTACCCATGTTTTATCCCTTTAAAATTGCTGCAAATACAGAAAAAAAAAAACATGCTGCTCTGCAAGGAATCTAGTTTGCTTCAAACGTTCTGTTTGAACTGACAACTTTGTACCTTTTATGCAATGAACTACAGCCTTTGCCTTTCCCCATCCCTCTCTATTCCACTCCACTCCAATAAATTTTGTAAATATCCACTTCAGTAATCCAATTATGTGCAGATAAAGCAAGTACACAAAATTTTCATATGATTGGATAATTGAAGTGAAGGATCACACATTTTATTGTGTGAACAAATCCTTTATTAGATCAGCCTTGCTGATTTCTTTGATTTCAGTACGGTTTCCTTGACTATCAAGAGCCTGTCAATACACTATGTGTAGGAAAAGGGCTTTTGGGAGATGAAGCTCTGGTGATGTGTCCATCTCAATAGGAACTGAGCTCCCAACATCTGTCTCTGCAAAATGTTTACAACCTTTGTGATGTCACAGGGAGCAATAATAGCTGTTTCTGATTCAAGAACAAGATAAAAGAAAACAATAATGCTTGAACAAGCTTTAGAGGGAGGTCAACCCAACATGCACTTGTATGAGAAGTTACCCTGTTCTCGTTGTATTGCTTCCTTTCTGTAAAATACCCAATATTCTGGCTGTGCTGGAACTCCCCTGCTCTCCTTCAATGATCAGACTTCTGCTGACATAACCCCCCCTGGACAGCTATTCACTGGGAAGACCAGTGTACTGCTTTTTTCCTCCCTGAACTCCATATGCAGCTGAGAACAGAGAGTATGTGATCACTTATAAAAAGGAAACAAAGGTATATATAAGTTTCTTTTTTTATATATATACATAAATGTTTTGCCTTTCATTTCTATTTTAAAATGAATGCATTGTTTTACAAATTGAGGGTTTGCATACACTTGAAGAAAGCCTTTAAACCATCAGAAATGTGACTCTGTTCTGACTCTTTTTTTCCTATGATTTTGGCAAGTTTGGAAGTTTCTTCTTATATAAACAGAAAACTTACTAATGCCTCCTCTACCTGCCATGTTAATAACATTAAAAGAGAGCTACTTATAAAATATATATTGAAGATACTGTGTATATAAATGAATGACCAGAAAAGTACATTTAATACAAAGTAAGTACAAATACAGGCTAAGTACAAATTTCTGGATTTACCATAATCTACATAAGGCCTGTGTTTGGGGATAGTATGAGAGAAATGGGGCCAAGTAGAATGGGACAGGATAGGAGCGCAGTGATACATAATAAAGTTTTGGATTTATAGTACATTTATGATGTAATATTTATGTAATTATTTATTATATAACATTTAGTACATGCTTGCACTGTATGCTATAAAGTAACAAAGTAACATATCAGCACATAGTTACCAGATGATACTGTATATCAAAGATACATTGCGGGTGTGGACTGGAATCTTTTTGCACATCAAATTTTGAGGTACTACAATAAAAGTGCACTAGTTTTACCCATTTTACTCTTACCTTAGTTTCAAATGTTAGAAGTTATTTGTTTTCAAAGCTATTCAGTCTTTATAAAACTATAAATAGGTAAAAATAAATTCTGATCTGCCTTTTATGTATGAATTATTACTTTTGAATGGCCATGTACTAGTGATACTAGAAAAACTGGAGAGGAACATTCCCCAAAGTGATATATCCATTTTCAGTTATGATTTTCTGTATATTTTTTTCTTTTCTGTCAATGTTTACCACTTTTTGCCATTTTGCTCCTAGGTGTTTCTTTTTTAACTTCGCACACACTTTAATTTTTTATTTTAGTATATTTCATTAAGTTTTAGCAAAATTAGTACAAGGGATGTACTGATACCACTTTTCTAAGACCAAGTACGAGTACCGATATTTTTCCTTAAGTACTCGCTCATACCAATTGCCTCCCTTGTCGCAAGGCACTATTTATGTGGTTTTTGTCACCTTTTCTATAGAAAAGGGGGAACTATTGATATAATTATTTCAGATAGCTCGAGTCCTTAAAGACTGAGCAAGTTTATTCATAATTTGATAATAAAGTGCAAGATGTTTGAATAAATTATATTGCAAATTTAAGTTATGTTATGTGTAATTACCAATAAAAGTGCCATGGCCAAAATTTATTCCAAAAAGAAATGTTGTGTGTGTGTCAATATTTGAGAATAAATTATTAAGTATAGGTATTCGAGGAAGAGTGATAAAGTGCGGCCTGCATGCCCATGTAAACATCACAAGTTCACAACCAACCAAGTGCAATATAGTTAGTTATGTTTAAGCCTGAGGAGCAAGACCTGTACTTCAAAAGACATTATAAAAAAATTTATAATTAAAAAAAAAAACATTTTTATGTGCTTCTAGTTCAATCTCTTACAAATTTGTGAAATAAACACATTTCACAGAACAATATAATTAAGTTGTTCATTCAAGGATGCCAAGGAAGGATGCTTGTTAGCAGCTGACAGTAAAGCTTCATCAGTGAAAGGAAGGAGCACGGCTCACCGACCCAGTGCATGAATATGTGAATGAGTGTGGCCTCAGCCAGTGCCACTCCAGCCAGGCCCTCTGACATGTTTCACCCCACACACTAGTGCTTGATCATAGAGGTTCTGTCATCAAGCCCCGGTGTGTGGAGTGAAACATGTCAGAGGGCCTGGCTGGAGTGGCACTGGCTGAGGCCACACTCATTCACATATTCATGCACTGGGTTGGTGAGCCGTGCTCCCTCCTAATGATGCTTCCATACCCCTGAATGATGCATGGGAGCCTGCTCCCTTCACTGCAACCAGCGGGAATGTCCTTTATCACAGCTTAGAGCAGCTCTGCAAGTTATACTTGGATCACTGCCAGTAATTTCTCATGCACACTGCAGCTCAAAGAAGCTGTTCCTACAGGCGATTGAGGCTTGAGCTGTTTTGAGCTTTTACTTTTCTCTGCCTGCTAACTCCCCTCCGTGTTAGCCTATGTGTCCAATCCATGTACATTATAGGCTTTTTCAGGAGTTTAGTGGCAAGAGAGTTTACAAGCAGGAAAAAAAACCCAAAAGGTTTTTGTATGGACACATAGGCAAACATGAAGGGGAGTTAACAGGCAGAGAAAAGTAAAAGCTCAAAACAGCTCAAGCCTCAAACGCTTGTAGGAGCAGCTTCTTTGAGCTGCAGAGCACATGAAGCCTTACAGACTCAGTTGTACAGTAACAGGCAGTCTATATGATTAGTTTTCCAATTCAAATGTAAATGGAAAGTTCTTTTTAAGGAACAGAAGAATCTCTGCATGTTCAGTTAGATGTCAGTCAGAATGTGTGATGCTACATTGAACAATCTCTCACTTTCCACACTACTGCCAGGAGCTGTTCTTGTGCCATTTGGCCCAGAGTGGGAAATTGCAGTTTATTAACTGGCTAGTACTTAAGAGGTTTGTTTGAACAAGGCACAGTGACCTCTCTAAGATATGCTTCTAGTTGTATGATAGCAGCTGTGGGAGCACTGCCCTCAGATGTAGATGAATAAGCAATCTCTTGAAAAACACTGTCCAGACTGATACCTGACTGGTCAGTGTGAGGCATTGGACAGCTGGTTTCTCAAGCACCTTGGGTGGAGCTGCCTGTTGAGATATTTTTTGCAGTTCCAGTAAGAACATTTCTTTAGCCTGCCTGACAGTGTCTGCAATTGAGAAGAACTGATCTTTATACCTACACCCTGTTCCAAATTATTATGCAAATGATATTTTTCTCATTTACCTAAATAATTGATGTAAATAACAGTCAGCATAATTCTCATGTTATCAGCTATTAAGAGTACAATTCAAATTTTACTGAACAAACCTCCTAATGATAACACTATTTTTTTTAAACATAAAACACTTCCAATGCACTGTTGCAAATTATTACGCACAGTAAGTTTCAAAACACTTTATAGGTTGTAAAGAACTGAAAATTGTCATTTGTTGTGTTTGCAGCATATTTACTGAAATCAAAAGCTATTTCAATCAAACTTTTAACAACATTTTAACTTTTTAAACATTTTAACAGGTCACGTCATTGTAACATAGGACCCTTATTTGATAGCAGCTTCACAAGTCTTGCATCCATTGAACTTGTGAGTTTTTGGACAGTTTCTGCTTGAATTTGTTTGCAAGATGTCAGAATAGCTTCCCAGAGCTGCTGTTTGGATGTAAACTGCCTCCCACCCTCATAGATCATTTGCTTGAGGATGCTCCAAAGGTTCTCAATAGGACTGAGGTCAGGGGAGGATGGAGGCCACACCATGACTTTCTCTCCGTTTTATCCCCATAGCAGCCATTGATGCAGAAGTATTCTTTGCAGCATGAGATGGTGCATTGTCATGCATGAAGATGATTTTATTACGGAAAGCAAAGTTCTTCCTTCTGTACCAGGGAAGAAAGTGGTCAGTCATAAACTCCACATACTTTGCAGAGGTCATCTTTACACCTTCGGGGACCCTAAAGGGGCCGAGCAGCTCTGTTCCCATGATTCCAGCCCAAAACATGACTCCACCACCGCCTTGCTGATGTCGCAGCCTTGTTGGAACAGGGTGGCCATCCACCAACCATCCACTACTCCATCCATCTGGACCATCCAGGGTTGCCCAGCAATCATCAGTGGACAGGACTGTTTGAAAATTAGTCTTCATGTATTTTTCTGCCCAATGCAGCCATTTCTGCTTGTGAGCATTGGTTAGTGGTGGCCGAATAGAAGGTTTATGCACAGTTGCAAGACTCTGGAGGACTCTACACCTTGATGTCCGTGGGACTCCAGAGGCACCAGTAGCTTCAAATATCTGTTTGCTGCTATGTAATGGTATTTTAGCAGCTGCTCTGTTTATCCGATTCATGGATCTGTCAGAAATCTTCCTCAATGTGCCTTTATCTGCACGAACCCGTCTGTGCTCTGAATCAGCCACAAATCTCTTGTGCGATGATCACGCTTAAGTTTTCGTGAAATATATAATGTTTTCATACCTCGTCCAGGGCATTGAACAATTTCACTATTTTCGGCAGCAGAGAGATCCTTTTTCTTCCCCATATTGCTTGAAAATGGTGCTCTGCTTAATAATGTGGAACACCCTCCTTTAGTAGTTTTTCCTTAAATTGGGCTCACCGGCCAATCTAATTATCACAGGTGTCCAAGATTGTTTTCAGTGATCAAAAGAGCCCTGACACACAATGTCATCCATGAGTTAAACTGAAAAACAAAATGTTTAATCTTTGTGACACTTAAATAGAATTTGCATAATAATTTGGAACAGGGTGTAGAAGAAGAAACAACAAGACAGCAATGATGAATAAGCAAGCAGCATGCTTATCCTGCCTGATAAGTTCACCTTTTGTAACATGTAACACGTTATGCCCATAATCAGGGTGTAACATGTTACGATCGGATTAGGATCTTCTTCCCCCTCGCTAGCTGTCAAATGTTTTTTAAAAAGTGGCTGTGTGGGGTTTCGCCCATGTGAAAACATCACTCATTCACAGTCATCTGTGAATGAGAGACTACAAGTCCCAACAGCCTTAGCGGCTATCAGCTTGTAGTCCTCAATGAACTACCGTGTCCCTGTGAAGCCCCCTGGTAGTTCATTCATTCTTCCTGTCAGTATATCTGCTTGCTTGTACATCCCATACGGGCAAGCAGATATACTTACAGATTTGCAGGAGAATTGCATGGCACCAGTGATCTCCTGATTGCTGGTGCAGTGGTTTACAGGCTCCTGCAGATAAAAATTGTACCTGCAAAAATGTGCATGTATAATTTTTTTCTAAAAAGTGAACTTATCCGTTAAGAAACAAAATATGAATTGAGCACTTTGTTTAATTTTTTTACACCAAAAAGAAATTAAAGTGGTTTTATTAAAGGTTCAATGTTAAAAACAAAGGTAAAAAACATTCTGTGTGTAGCGCCCCCCCAGGCAAACCTAATACTTGCCTGAGCCGCCCTTTGGTCCAGCGATGTGCAGGAAAGCTGAGCTTCTCCTGGGGCTCTCATTCCTCACTGACTGAGACAGCAGCTAGAGCCGTTTGGCTCCCACCACTGTCAACCACAGTCAGTGAGCCAATGAGGAGAATGGTGCCAAGCCATGGATGTATAGAGTGGGGCTCAGGAGTGAGCACGCACCAGTGCCCCCAGAGCAAGCAGATTTCTGTGGGGGCACTGCTCAAAGGGGAGGAGCCAGGAGCACCAATGCGTGACCCAAAAAAGGAGGATGGGGGCTGCTCTGTGCAAAACCATTGCACAGAGCAGGTAAGTATATCATGTTTGTTGTTGTGACAAAAAAGTAACCTTAATATATAACTTTAAGTAAAAAACAAATTATTACTAAATAGCTAAAAAAATAAATAATGATTAATGTCTGTAGTCTTGACTCTCTACATTTTTAAACTTTTAAATAAAAGATCACCTCTCCCTAACATTTAATCTTATTAAAGCTTATTTTATGAATTTATAGCAGAAATTCAATATTATCTTGGATTGAGTGATGCAGTGAAGTGGGTTTTGGTCTATGTCAGAGAAGCATTTCTGCAAAGTACAAAGCAACATGTTCTTCATTGTTTTAACAACGTGGTCCTCATCCACTTTTTTTCTATAAGAGTCTCTGTAGCACAGTGACTTCAGGAATTACATCTGAGGCAAAATAATCTGAACAACTCACTTGGCGAGGCAATTCTTCAGAGAGAGCCAGGATGTTATCTTTTCCATGAGATTCTGCTGATTTGCAGTGATAGTTGCAGGCATCTTATGTTCTGACACACATACACCAATGGCCTTCTTCAGAGACTGCAGCATGTAAAAAAAACTGTTCCAGCAAGTCTGAACATCTTGTTGAAGTCTTTTTACAGGTTGACCGACCTGGATCTGAATACCCTGCAGCTGAGAATATTATTATTATTATTATTATTATTATTATTATTCAGGATTTATATAGCGCCAACAGTTTGCTCAGCACTTTACAATATAACGGGAGCAGGGGCGGACTGACAACTCATGGGGCCCCTGGGCAATAGGGGATCATAGGGCCCCTGTGTCCTTGCCCAAACTCAAAAAAGCCTATGAAAAAGGTACCAGGGGCATCTCATGGGGCCCCCTACTGACCGCGGGGCCTCGGGCAGTGCCCTAGTTTCCAAATGGTCAGTCCGCCCCTGAACGGGAGACAATATAGCAACAATACAGTTCAATACAAGAGGGATAGGAGGGCCCTGCTCCTTGGAGTTTACAATCTAGGAGAATATGCCAGGTTTGCATATTTAAAGTGGCCAACTATCTGTGTTGACCAGGGGCCCCATGAGTTGTCAGTCCGCCTCTGGTGGCAAGACAACATCTGTGACTTAACAGCGAATGTGAATTTCATACTTGGGCTCCAAAACATTAGGAAGTCCTCGAAAACCCACATTGGCAACTATTAATAGTGGCTGATCATCAAGAACAATGAAGCAGGTAACCACCTTAGTTATTTTTATAGCCCTTGGAGTATCTATGGATAGTTTTTCTCGTCCTCAGAGGGCTTTCTGCAGCGTCAGCTGCTGAGTGTTAGTGCTAGTGACAGCTGTAAATTCTCCATGCTCACTTTCTTAATTCATTTTGAAGTGTTTTATGGGATTACTGGTATTATAAGCACTTATTGTTAAACCTTCTCTTGATATTTTTGCAGAACAAAGTTTGCAGTCTGCCATGCGTGGGTTGCTTTCATTGATTTTAAAAAACTTGGCTGACAGTTTCCTGGTATCTCCTTGCACTGAAATGCTGAAATAAAGAAGTCTCTCTACCTTGGGGAAAGAAAAAACAGAAAATGGAAAATGATTGAGCCACAGTTTATTTAAAAATAATAGATAGACATATAATATGAAGCTGCTCCTACCAACACTTGCCGTATGTTCTTCCTGCTGCATGAGCTAGGTAAGCTGTGTAAGTGGACAGTCCTCCTAATAGCATGTAGCAGGTCTAGTGAAATAAACATTGACTGGTCATCTCCAAAGCAGTAAATGCTGTATATGCCTGTGTAATAAGCAGAAGTGCAGCAAGAAACATGTGGTACATGTAAGAGGACTCACTACCAGAATAGAAGTACAGCAACTCAGCAAGAGACATGTGGGACATGTAACAGGACTCTCCGTCAGAAGTACACCAAGGAACATGTAACAGGATTCACCACCAGAAGTACAGCAAGGGACATGTAACAGGATTCACCGCCAGAAGTACAATAAGGGACATGTAACAGGACTCGGTACAAGAAGTACAGCAAGGGACACGTAACAGGACTCAGTGCCAGAAGTACAGCAAGGGACATGTAACAGTGCTGAGGACTCACCAACAGAAGTACACCAAGGGACATGTAACAGCGCTGAAGACTCACCAACAGAAGTACAGCAAGGGACATGTAACAGTACTGCTAGAAGTATAGCAAGGGACATGTAAAAGGATGGCCAGAAATACAGCAAGGGACATGTAACAGTACTGCTAGAAGTACAGCAAGGGACATGTAATAGGACTGACAAATGTACAGCAAGGCACAGGACTCACCACCAGAAGAACAGCAGTCGGCAAGGGACATGTAAGCACTCACCGCCATGTTGGGTAATGTAGTCCTCTCCGCCTCCACACTGACATCACTTCCGATATCGGTTTCAGGTATTGGTGCATTTGCACACATACCGATACTCATGCAAATGCTTAGAATCAGCACCAATACCGATATCGGTGCATCCTTAATGAGTGCAGAAGATGATGAAGAGATCAGTGTACAAATCCAGCTGTGGAAGCCTGAGGCATAGGCAATTGAAAAGTGACAATGATGAAGGTTGTATTGCACCTACATGCCCAGGGTGTTCACCCATTCAAAAAGGTCACAAACAAAGTATCAGAGATAACATCGGAAGGCTCTAATAGAAACTAAAGCCTAGTACACATGATGAGAATATCGGACGGATGACCGTCTGTTTTTTTTTTTTGCATACTAGTCTCATATCAAGTATTAATAGGTTTCTAAAGTTACGAAAATTCTCGTTAGACAGAATACAACTTTGGATAGGGTGTAGTGTATTCTATTGTATTGTAATTGTATGTATTCTTTGTTTCTGAGCATGCTTGGTCAGATGAATACTGTACTGTACTGAATACTGTACTGATTAAATGAAAATTGTTCGTTTTGTCATCGCATGAGAAAAAAATATTCGTGCTTGTCCCTTTCGGATATTTTCACATGAACTGTCATGATCGGAAGCTGTGTACTAATGATCAGATTATCAGATGATCGCCCCAAAGGTGGTATTTTTTTCCAATATTCTCATTGTGTGCACGAGGCTTAAGGCACAATGTCCGCCTTGCACCATCAAATCGCCATCAAGGCAGAAAATCCAGATTCAAAAGTGAAAAATAAAGAGTCAGAACAGAAAATTAAAGCAAAGAAAGGGAAAGGGGAAAGAGGTTCCAGGGACAGCGCCCAAGCAAAACTTATATACCCCAAAATTCCACCATGACTATATGTTAATGTGCATATAGTCAGCCCAAAGTTTCCTTCTCAAATCACTTCTGGGAGTCTTGGATAATGCTAGCAAGTTTCTCGTGTATCATAATCTACAAAACCTTCTGCTGAGAGCCGGGAGCAGAAGTCCTTTTCAAATTTTTTGCAATGGTGAGCTTGGCTGCTATAGGAATAAAGAATAGTAATCATTGAGAAGCTTGTGAAACATTTTCAAGTGGTTCACTTAGAAGGGCTACTCCAGGGGATTGCAAAATGGAAGCACCTGTCACCCGCTTCAGGAGGGAAAACCTTCTTCCAAAAGCCCTGAATTCGGAGAAACTTTAACTTTTAATCACACACATGTAGATTGAACTGAATGAAATGTCTTTCTCAACCTTATAAACTATGTAACTTCTCAATGTGGTGCTTTGTAAGAAATTGGAAAAAAAGTCTTGCAAATGTAAGTACTGTAGTAAAAGCACTGGAAAAGTGCTTGCAAAAGCATGCATTATAGTGGCAATGTGGCACCCTATTTTGAAACCATGCTGGACTTTCTAACAATGCCTAACATTGCATGTATTCTTTCTAGAAATCTCTGTTAAGACGACCATAGATGGTTCAAAGCTTGACCAATTGAGCAGGGACCAGCTAAGATTCAAAACATACAGTCATGGCCGAAATTGTTGGCACCCTTGATATTTTTCCTGAAAATCAAGTATTTCACACAAAAAAGGTATTGCATTAACACATGTTTTGCTATACACATGTTTATTCCCTTTGTATGTATTGGAACAAATATAAAACAGAGGCAGAAAAGCAAATATGACATAATGTCACACAAAACCCCAAAAATGGGCTGGACAAAAGTATTGGCACCCTTAACTTAATATTTGGTTGCACACCCTTTGGAAAACATAACTGAAATCAGTCGCTTCCTATAACCATCAATAAGCTTCTGACACCTCTCACCCGGAATTTTGGACCACTCTTCCTTTGCAAACAGCTCCAGGTCTCTCTTATTGGAAGGACACCTTTTCCCAACAGCAATTTTAAGATCTCTCCACAGGTGTTCAATGGGATTTAGATCTGGGCTCATTGCTGGCCACTTCAGAACTCTCCAGCGCTTCTTTGCCATCCATTTCTGAGTGCTTTTTGACGTATGTTTGGGGTCATTGTCCTGCTGGAAGACCCAGGATCTTGGACGCAAACCCAGCTTTCTGACACTGGGCCCTACAGTGCGACCCAAAATCCTTTGGTAATCCTCAGATTTCATGATGCCTTGCACACAGTCAAGGCACCCAGTGCCAGAGGCAGCAAAACAACCCCAAAACATCATTGAACCTCCACCATATTTTACCGTAGGTACTGTGTTTTGTTCTTTGTAGGCCTCATTCCGTTTTCGGTAAACAGTAGAATGATGTGCTTTACCGAAAAGCTCTATCTTGGTCTCATCTGTCCACAAGACGTTTTCCCAGAAGGCTTTTGGCTTACTCAAGTACATTTTGGCAAACTGTAGTCTTGCTTTTTTATGTCTCTGTGTCAGCAGTGGGGTCCTCCTGGGTCTCCTGCCATAGCGTTTCATTTCATTTAAATGTCGACGGATAGTTCGCGCTGACACTGATGCTCCCTGAGCCTGCAGGACAGCTTGAATGTCTTTGGAACATGTTTGGGGCTGCTTATCCACCATCCGGACTATTCTGCGTTGCAATCTTTCATCAATTTTCCTCATCCGTCCACGACCAGGGAGATTAGCTACAGTGCCATGGGTTGCAAACTTCTTGATAATGTTGCGCACTGTGGACAAAGGCAAATCTAGTTCTCTGGAGATGGACTTGTAACCTTGAGATTGTTGATATTTTGCCACAATTTTGGTTCTCAGGTCCTCAGACAGTTCTCGTCTCCTCTTTCTGTTGTCCATGCTTAGTGTGGCACAGACAGACACACAATGCAAAGGTTAAGTGAACGTCTCTCCTTTTTATCTGCTTTCAGGTGTGATTTCTATATTGCCCACACCTGTTACTTGCCCCAGGTGAGTTTACAGGAGCATCACATGCTTGTAACATTCTTATTTATCCGCAGTTGTGAAAGGGTGCCAATACTTTTGTCCAGCCCATTTTTGGAGGTTTGTGTGACATTATGTCGAATTTGCTTTCTTTCCTCCCTTTTTTTGTTTTGTCCCAATACACACAAAGGGAATAAACATGTGTATAGCAAAACATGTGTTAATGCAATACGTTTCGTGAGAAATACATGATTTCCTGGAGAAATATCAAGGGTGCCAACAATTTCGGCCATGACTGTATATGGGCAAGCTGATTGTACCCAAATCAGTTGTTGTATGCCTTGGGTGCAACCAGCCTGTTAGATTTTTCATGCGATTATTGCCAGTGGTTATAACAACTAGCAATAATTGCTAATTTCTCCCAGCAGGGATGGTGCCTCCCCATGCCCCCCCCCCCCTTCCCATTCCAACTGTGTTGATGGGGGAATAAAACTATTTTATTCCCCATCGTTGCAGGAAAGAAATTATACATCATCTATGGTCGGTTTAAATCCACTAGTTAGGATACTGCTGTCTCTACTAGTGGAGAGGGGAGGTTGTCACTCCTCTGAATCATTTAGACTTATTTATTTCAGCTGTCATCTGAGACTTGCTTTGAGTTACAACTGCAGTTGGTAAATACTGTATGACATATGCAATTTATATACATTACTTTTATTAGATAGATTTATTTTGAAACACGTTTCTATATTTCCAGTTTCAATTTACAGCTGTCTCTTCAGAAATTAAACCATTTTAGCACTTTTTAGTCTGTTAGTGGAAAGCCATCTTCATTATGCAAAAATTCCTGCTCTACAGTTTAGCATTTTTTTTTCTTCCTTTCTGGGCCATCTGACTTTAGATGAAGTAAACTGAAATGTAACACTTTTCAACCTGAAAATGACAACGATAGCACACAAATTTCAGCCAAGATTTACAGCATAATCAGGTTGAAGTGAAACCTCTCTAAACACCTTTCAGCTGGCCACCATATGTTAAATGCGCTGAGCAAACAAAATTTGGCAAAATATTCAGAAAGTAAAAAGACATTTTCCCTATGTCACATACCAATAGCCAGTTTTTACCTTTACGTGGAAACATTTCCTTGGCAACTGGCACACAAACCAAGTTCCTTTGCAGTAAATGAATGTGTTATATAGTGCGAGTCAATGTATATGATATGCACATGTGCTCATCATAATAAATATGGTTCGCTTACAGTGGTCTCACACTGAAACAAGAGTAAATACTTCCATGACTAACATTGGAACTCACTCTAAGTGTACTTCAGCAATCAACACAAAGCAGGTAACACTATGCAATGAATATACAGTAGGAATGGACTTATTAGTGTGTACTTTCTCACCAAAAAATGGTGGGGAAAAAATAGCTGCAACTATAACAGCAGCATATTTTTTGGGGTATGCAGGCTAGCTTGGAGGTATTGGTGGAGGCTGGACCCCAGTTGAAAAGGTAGTCTCTAAACATGGAGAGAAGTAATCCCAAGGGTTGAATAAGAATATGCAGCAATCTAGGTGCCATTGGTAAATTTGTGGGATGTCAGCAATGTAAAGAGTGGAAAGAAGAGAGGAACGCATTATGTCCAAGAAAGTAAGTTCAGTAAGTCTCTATTTATGTCAACAGAGGTCACAAAGAAATTTCCAACTGTGCCAGCAATGGCAAAATGCATATCTATAAAAACAGTAGTTACTGCCTCCAGAGACAGCTTTTACCTATGCAACCAATGTGGAGATTATGCCTGTTAATGCACATATGTTGACATATAGGAATCCTGTGCCAGCATTAGGATTTTTCAGGCCTCTATCAAAAGCCAGTTTAGGACACCCTAGGCCCAGACATGCAGCTAGCAGAAAAAAAAGCATCCATTCTCGGCTGTCTTTCCCTTGCAGGCTAAGGGCATGGGTAATAAAGCCTAGACCTTTCTGCACCTACATCAGCAGCCTTTAAGCAGCCTGGGAGACAAGGACCTTCCAACACTTTTTTCCTCTCCCAAATAACTGGCAAAAACCCCTCAGTGATTGGCTATGCAGGGTACATTTTCATAACCCAATACATTGCATTCTCTCACTCTATCCACTAACAAAATAGCTGCTTCTGCATTATGTTAACATTGGAAGTGTAGTGCCATTATGAGTAATGCCATGGCACTTCCTGTCAGTACAGAATCTTAGGTAAATATGTTGCAACTCTTTTCTGCCTCTTCATGCAACAATACATCACTACTATAGTGATCTATTACCAGCTGATTGCAGTGATATTGCTGCACAGCTGCAGAAGGGCCTGGATCAGGTCTCCACTGATCTCTAGATCGCCCATGAAGAATAAAAAATGTAAAACAAAATTATAGATAGTTATATTGGATAAAAAATAATATTATTACCACTTGGACATGAACTAAAATATCCAAAAACAGCAAACAAAAATTTGTAGCTAACTTGCCAACCAGTTTGCAACAAACTGAATTACCCTGTCTAACATTTCATATTAAAACAAATAGTTAGTTTGCACACATTTGCAAATATATGTATAAGCTGCAGAGACCACGTCATGGCACCCCAATGTACTGCAGTCCTAACTGTATAAATTTTGAAAGTCTCCAAGGTTGGAGCACATGTATAATAATGGATTTATTCAGGGCAGGTATACCTGGAGCGAGCCCACCCCTCCTTAAAGTTATAAAGATGCACAGGACACACAGCAATGGCAGTGAAGGTATCCAGTGCATATCCAGGTGAAGGCTACACTGCCAGCCAACAAAGAGGACATGTTACAAATAACCATTGAAATTGGTACCATTTATATGAAAATAAAAAACATGCAAAGTACATGTGCACAAGGTGTCTATGAATTTGTGTTTGATCACCAATGCCAGAAGTATGCCAAACAAAATAGGTAAGTTGGAAGCTTTGGTGCTTGAAGAGAACTATGATTTAATTGCTATTCCTGAATCTTGGCTTCATTCTTCACATGACTAGGCCATTATTATTCCTGGCTATGTTTTCTTTCGGAGAGACAGTGGAAAAAGGAAAGGTGCTGGTGTCTCTGTGTGAGAAGTGATCTCAGAGCGAGTGTAAAAGAGGACCTAGTTGATGGAGAGTTTGATGAGGCATTATGAGTGGAACTGCACACAGGGGTGAGTACTACAAAGGTAATCATTGGAGTTTGTTATAGGCCACCCAGTGTTAATGAGGAGGTGCTTGAGGTGATTGTAGACGTATTAGTGCACTTGCGACAGAAACAATTGAGTACTGTCCGTGATACTTTTTTTATTTGCACTAACAATTTTAAGGACAAGCTTTCGGGGAGTGTCCCTTTCTTCAGGTCTTGAGTACTGCTTTGACCTGAAGAAGGGGACACTCCCCGAAAGCTTGTCCTTATAATGAAGAGGTGGAAACTCAGCTCCGTGCACAGATCAAAAGGGCTGCAAGGGCTGGGACAGTGATATTAATTGGGGATTTTAACTACCCGTAAATTGACTAGAGTAATGGCACTGCAGGAACAGTTAAAGAGAAAAAAATTACAAACCTACTACAGGACAATTTTATGGCACAGTTCATAGAGACCTTGTCATGTATCTGATACAAGAGAGGCTGACCTCGTCAATTCAGACTTCTATCTCCAACCCAGACCCCACTGAAGGTGAAATAGATGGTGCCGAGGGACAGGAGCTACACGAGTGCCTGTGGATATTGATTGTGGAATTTGTGGCTGGTGTTGTAACCTTGGTAAATCAGACAGGGTATCCAGTCAGGAACAGAGGAGCTGCCGGAACGGCCAGTTGAAGTTAAGGAAGCACTCCACTGGAACTGCAAGATCTGGGTACGTGGCTTGCCAGAACTTCTGATAAGCGTGAGGCCGGAACACACCTTGACAACCGGGGCTGATGTATTGACAGCCAGGACAGGCACTTGGCAGGACTGTAGAGCCAAAACTTGAGCCGGAAGCGTAGTCAGAGTAATAGCCAGAGTCAGCAATGTGCAGGCGATGAGGTACTGAAACATCAGACAGGGACAAGGTCAGGAGGAAGCCAGGATCAGAAACTGATGAGCAGAAGCATAAACAGGATCCAAGAGCAGGTCAATGGCATGGCAAGCCGGATCTGCAACTGATACACACAGGATACAGCAGGAAACAGGAAGTTAGCTGAAGACCAGTCATCACTGACAGAGAGTAAGAGTCTCCTTTTAAATAGTCTGTCTAGCGCCAGAAACAGTGGGCATGCTCCTGCGTGTGCACCCGTGTGCACGCATTTTTGCGTGCATGCGCGAGCCTATGCTCATTTCTATTAGCCAGTTGCTGTACAGGAATTCCCTTACAGACCCCAACTAGGAATGATGCTCTGCTGGAACTGGTAATCTCAAACCATGCAGAGCTTATTACTAATGTCCATATAAAAGAATATCTTTGCAGCAGTGACCATAACATGATTTAATTCATTGTTAGCTGTAAACAAGCACATACGGGAAAAATAAAAACGCTCAACTTTAAGAGAGCTAATTTTCCAAGGCTCAGAGCTGCTCTCCAAGACTTAGACTGGGAGGGAATACTGGCATCGATGAAAACAACGCAGAAATGGAAGTTCTTCAAAAAGACTGTATGTGAACACACTGCAAAATATATTCCCATGGGCAACAAGTTTAAAAGGTTAAATATCAAACCTATGTGGCTTACGACCAAAGTTAAAAAGCTATAAATAATAAGAAAAGAGCTTTTATTAAATATAAAAATGAAGGAACGCTATCATCATTTAAACCTTACAAAGAATATAACAGAATATGTAAAAAGGAAATCAAGGCCACAAAAACTGAAAACGAACAACAGATTGCAAAAGATAGGCCAAACTCCAAAAAATTCTTCAAATATATTAATAGTAAAAAGGTCCGGTCCGAGGATGTATGCCCTTTACAAAATAATCTAGAGTGGGTGACTTGGGACAAAGAGAAGGCAAATGTATTTAATACCTTCTTCAGCTCTGTGTATACAAAGGAGCATGGGGGAGCTCTGGTCCATACTGAGTATGGTATTGACACAGACCCAGATGATCAACATTGACTCACAACTGATATGATCCAGAAATATTTAGACAGAATAAAGGTGAATAAAGCACCTGGACCGGATGGCATACACCCATGGGTCCTTAAATAATTGAGCTCTGTCAGTTCAAAGCCATTGTTTGTTTCTAATTTTTGGGGACTCTTTAATGACTGGTATAGTACCACTGGATTGGTGTAAGGCTAGTGTGATGCCTATATTTAAAAAGGGATCAAAATTTACCAAGTACCGTATTTTTCGCTCCATAAGACGCACTTTTTTCCCCAAAACAATGAGGGGAAATGTCTGTGCATCTTTATGGAGTGAATATGGAGCGGTCAGCCCAGTATTCCCTCCTATACTATGTCCGCAGTCACTGGTCATCTCCTGTACTATGTCCGCAGTCACTGGTCATCTCCTGTAGTATTTTTGCAGTCTCTGGTCATCTCCTGTACTATGTTCGCAGTCTCTGGTCATCTCCTGTAGTACATCCGCAGTCTCTGGTCATTTCCTGTACTATGTCTGCAGTCTCTGGTCATCTCCTGTACTATGTCCACAGTCTCTGGTCATCTCCTGTAGTATATCCGCAGTTTCTGGTCATTTCCTGTACTATGTCTGCAGTCCATTGGTTCAGAATATTTTTTTTCTTCTTTTCCTCCTCTAAAACCTAGGTGTGTCTTATGGAGCGAAAAATACGGTAATTATAGACCTTTAGGTTAACATCTATAGTTGGGAAGATACTGGAGAGTTCAATAAAAGACCACATAGATGAGTTCTTGCTGGAAAAAAATATTTAAGCAACAGACAGCATGGATTCATGAAAGACAGAAGTTGTCAAACAAATCTGATTTCTTTTTATGAGAAGGTGAGCAAAACCTTGGACAGAAGGCTGGCTGTGGACGTGGTCACTTGACACAATTCCCAACAGATGGCTAATGTGTAAGGTAAAGTCTACAGACTTTGAAAAATCTGTATGTAAATGTAAATAGAAAACTTTCTCAAAGGTTCAATGTTGAGACCCTTACTTTTTAATATATTTATAAACAATATAGGGTTAGGGATTAAAAATACCATTTCAGTCTTTGCAGATGACACCAAGCTGTGCACTGGAATAAAGTCCTTACAGGATGTCTCCAACTTACAAGCCGACCTCAACGCAATGGGAGATACTGGAGAGTTTACTAAAAGACCACATAGATGAGTTCTTGGTGAAAAAAAATATTTTAAGCAACAGAAAGCATGGATTCATGAAAGACAGAAGTTGTCAAACAAAATTGAACTGCATATTACAGATACGGTGTTACTAATGATTTGTACAGGGATAATATGATATCTCTCTCTCTGGAGTCTATACCTCTTTTAATACAAGAGAGGATTTTGCTCCCTTTAGAAACCGCAGCTTGGCATTCCATGCCATTTATAAGCTTATGGTCCACCCAGGGGCGGACTGATCATTCAGAAACTTGGGCACTTCCCGAGGGCCTGGGATCAGTAAGGGGCCTCATGAGATGCCCCTGATACCTTTCATAGGCTTTTTTGGATGTGGTTTGAGTGTGGGCAAGGACACGGGCCCCATGATTCCTTATTACCCGGGGCCCCATGAGTTGTTAGTCCGCCCCTGGGTCTACCAGAACTCCCAGATCACACAGTCTTTTTGAAGAACTCCCATTTCTGTGTTGTGTTCATCGATGCCAATATTCCCTCCCAGTCTAAGTCTTGGAGAGCAGCTTTCATCTTTGGAAAATTAGCTCTCTTGAAATTGAGCATTTTTATTTTTCCTGCATGTGCTTGCTGTTTACAGCTAACAATAAATGAATCTGCTACCCAGATGTTCTTTTATATGGACATTCGTAACAAGCTCCGCATGGTTTGAGATTACCAGGTCCAGCAGAGCATCATTCCTAGTAGGGGCCTCTATGAACTGTACCATAAAATTGTCCTGTAGTAGGTTTAAACATTTTTGCCCTTTAACTGTTCCTGCAGTACCATTACTCCAGTCAATTTCCAGATAGTTAAAATCCTCCATTATTATCACTTGCAGCCCTTTTGATCTGTGCAAGGAGCAGAGTTTCCACCTCCTCATTAACACTGGGAGGCTTATAACAAACTCCAATGATTACCTTTGTAGTACGCACCCCCATGTGCAGTTCAACCCATAATGCTCATAATGCAGCCTCATCACACTCTTCATCAACTAGGTCCTCTTTCACACTCGCTCTGAGATCACTTCTCACATAGTGACAGACACCACCACCTTTTCTATTTACTCTGTCTCTCCGAAAGAGAACATATTCAGGAATATTAATGGCCCAGTCATGTGAAGAATGAAGCCAAGATTCAGCGATACCAATTAAATCATAGTTCTATTCATGCAACAAAGCTTCCAACTCACCTAAATTGCTTGGCAGACTTCTGGCATTGGTGAACAAACACTTTCATTGATTGATACCTTGTTCATACATATTTTGCATATTTTTTATTTTCATACAAATTCCACTGGTTGTTTGTAACATGGGAACCTTCTTATCTCCCATAGCCCTCCACCCATCTTTCCTCATTCCACCCACCAATAAGTACTGACCCCTGTCTGATCTGTCTACCCCGTTATAATCTAATTCTCCCTCCCCCCTTGATCCTAGTTTAAATAGTCCTCCAACCTTCCCATAAACCTCTCCCCCAGCACAGCAGCCCCCCTTCCATTTAGGTGCAGACCATCTCTAGCATATAGGTTGCAACCCAATGAATAGGCATCACAGTGCTCTAGTAACCAAAATCCTTCCCTCTTACACCAGGTCTTCAGCCATGCATGTGTCACGATATAGCTTCAAAGGGGAATAAAGCTCTCTTAAACTAAAACACATAGGTTCAGTTTGAGCTGTACCATTCCTCTACATTTCATAAAATTTGCATTACTGTGATATCATTTTAATCAGCAGGCTTTGTGAATTCTATTTTGAGGGAATTATAAAAGATTGCAAAAACTGTGTAAACGTTGCATTGAGAAAAATTACTGGAAAATGCATTTTATCTATTTTTTTACTATTTACTCTAAAACAACAATAAGAAAATAAAATGTACCCAAATTTGTTAAGAAATTCAATACCTGTCTGGAAACAAAACAAGAGGTAGATTTACTAAAACTGGTGCACTCAGAATCTGGTGCAGCTGTGCATGGTAGCCAATTGGCTTCTAACTTACAAGATAACAAGTAAAAACAAACACTCATCAGAGCTAGCGGACAGCTGCTTTCTCTGTTGAGCATTTGTTTTTACCTGTTATCTTGTAAATGCACAATTTGATGCTTGCCAGAATAAATCCATGGTTGCTACACTTAGATCAGCACTGCTTCTCTCTTTTTGCTTACTTCTAGAGCATCTTCTAACTCTACACAGCAGCTGCCTCTGGATCTCAGCTTTGGAATACCTACAGTTGCAAGAAAAAGTATGTGAACCCCTTGGGATTACGTGGAGTTTTGCATGAATTGGGCATAAAATGTGCTCTGAACGTCATCTAAGTCACAACAATAGAAGAACACAGTCTGCTGAACATAATACTACACAAACATTAGATGTTGCCATGGTTTAATTGCACATAACATGTAAACATTCACAGTGCAGGGAGGAAAAAGTATGTGAGCCTTTGGACTTAATAACTGGTTGACCCTCCTTTGGCAGCAATAACCTCAACCAAACGTTTCCTGTAGTTGCAGATCAGACCTGCACAACAATCTGGATTAATTTTGGACCACTCCTCTTCACAAAACTGTTTCAGTGTAGCAATATTCTTGGGATGTCTGGTGTGAATCGCTCTCTTAAGGTCATGCCACAGCATTTCAATCGGGTTGAGGTCAGGACTCTGACTGGGCCACTCCAGAAGGCGTATTCCGTGCTGTTGCAGCCATTGTTTTGTTGAATTACTTGTATGCTTTGGGTCATTGTCCTGTTGCATCACCCATCCTCTGCAGAGCTTCAGTTGGCGGACAGATGGTCGTACGTTTTCCTGCAAAATGTCTTGATAAACTCTGGAATTCATTTTCCCATCAATGACAAAAATCCGTCCAGGCCCTGAGGCAGCAAAGCAGCCCCAAACCATGATGCTCCCTCCGCCATGTTTTACAGTGGGGATGAGGTTTTGATGTTGGTGTGCTGTGCCTTTTTTTCTCCACACATAGTGTTGTGTGTTCTTCCCAAACAACTCAATCTTGGTTTCATCTGTCCACAGTATATTTTGCCAGTAGTGCTGTGGAACATCCAGGTGCTCTTTTGCAAATTTCAAACGTGCTGCAATATTCTTTTTGGACAGCAATGGCTTCCTCCGTGGTGTCCTCCCATGTACTCCATTCTTGTTTAATGTTTTCCTTATTGCAGATGTGTCAACAAAAATGTTAGCATGTGCCAGAGATTTCTGAAGGTCTTTAGCTGACACTCTGGGATTCTTCTTTACCTCATGCAGCATTCTGCACAGTCATTTTTACAGGATGACCACTCCTAGGGAGAGTAGCAACAGTGCTAAACTTTCTCCATTTGTAGACAGTCTGTCTTACCGTGGACACATGAACATCAAAGCTTTTGGAGATACTTTTGTAACCCTTTCCAGCTTCATGCAAGTCAACAATTCTTGATTGTAGGTCTTCTGAGAGCTCTTTTCTGCGAGGCATGGTTCACATCAGACAGTGCTTCTTGAAACCAGTAAACCCAAAACAGGTGTGTGTTTTTTAAGGGCAGGACAGCTGTCAACAACACATCCAATATCATCACACTGATTGGATTCAAGGTTTGCTCACTCCTGGTTCCAATTAGCTCTGGGAGAAGTCATTAAGCTATGGCCTCACATACTTTTTCCTCCCTGCACTGTGAATGTTTACATGTTATGTGCAATTAAACCATGGTAACATCTAATGTTTGTGTAGTATTATGTTCAGCAGACTGTGTTCTTCTATTGTTGTGACTTAGATGACGTTCAGAGCACATTTTATGCCCAATTCATGCAAAACTCCACGTAATCCCAAGGGGTTCACATACTTTTTCTTGCAACTGTATATAGAGAATCTTATTATCCTACACCATTGCGGACTATTAGTCTTCCTTGGATGAGCGCTAAATTCCTTTCCATTGTATGAATCGCCTTCTAACATCAGTTTGCTCAACTAAACTTTGGCAATAAAAACTGAAATCTGATTAGTTTCTTTCAGAGTTGCACCAGACTTTACACTCTACAATTTTAGTAAATAACTCCCAATGCCTATTACCTTGGGGTAGGCTACAAATACTTAAAAATATAATAAACTGAGACACTGCCAAAATGGAAAAAAAACTGCCCTGAGAGATTTCAGAAGAAAAGGGGATTCAAGTGGTTAAGTCATTTTATTATACTTTTGGTTTAATAGCGGTGGATGTAGACACATTCTATTTATGTAGACACAATTCCATTTTCTGTACAGCTTTTTTGTTCTGTCCAAAATCTTTAGTTTACTGTTCTCAAAATATTGAGATACCTGTCCATTTAACATGATAGGGTTGATTTACTAAAGATAAATAAACTGTTCACTTTGCATAGGAATTTGCACTTTGCAAGAGAATTTTCCCTTAGTTTGGTGAATGTGTTGGAAAAGCACTTTGCCAGGAATAGCCACTCATGTGAAAATAAAATAAATAAAAATAAATGAAAACCATACATTATTTTTGCCTGTACATAACTGGATGAAGTCACCTCATTAGTTATGCTGAGTAAAAATCCATTGTGAAGTTGACAGCCTTTTTGCCATTGGTCAAACAACCAGATCTAATCATTAACCAATTACCTTTCCATAATCTACAAACATATACCATAATCTCATATAAACAACATAATATCCATCAAAAGTCCCAAAAAAAGTCCAAAAAATTAAAGTCCAGAAATCTATAAAATAATGAATTGTGCAAATAACACTCCTCACTTCTTCAATCTTCCAACTGTGACAATGTCCAAATCTTCCCTTCAATCCAAAAAGTACCTCAAAAAAACAAACTAGATATGGTGCATTATCTTTAAAATCAATAAATGTGATAGCATGCAACACACTAGTGACATAACATCACACATGTGAAGTGAAAAAACACACAACACACCACTTAGCTAGTGGTCCTGTGAAACCAACACTGCAAACGTGACAGTCTACAGAACACACTAAGTGATCAGTGACAAATGGTGTCAAATACGTGCCACTCCACGTGTAGGATAAATACAATTACCCCCTTGAACTTTGTGCCACATATAGTTGCCTTCACTGGGGGTATATCATCCTTGACAGTAGTAGACAATAAGAACTTCCTCACACAATGACGGGCATCAGGATCCCCGTTCCTCACAGGACAAATGGGAGCAGACTCAGTGGAGTAGTATAAATGGTAACATAATTTATTAGTAACAGCTTACATAGTAAAATTGCCGTCCATCCTCGCTGGTCTCCGTACTCTGCTGAGACCTTCTCCAAAATGGCCGCTCTGCACCTTCTGGCCTAGCGTCTGACGTCACGACCCTGAGGGTCGTGACGTCAGACGCTAGGCCGGAAGGTGCAGAGCGGCCATTTTGGAGAAGGTCTCAGCAGAGTACGGAGACCAGCGAGGATGGACGGCAATTTTACTCAGGGCCGTGACGTCAGACGCTAGGCCGGAAGGTGCAGAGTGGCCATTTTGGAGAAGGTCTCAGCAGAGTACGGAGACCAGCGAGGATGGACGGCAATTTTACTATGTAAGCTGTTACTAATAAATTATGTTACCATTTATACTACTCCACTGAGTCTGCTCCCATTTGTCCTGTGAGGAACGGGGATCCTGATGCCCGTCATTGTGTGAGGAAGTTCTTATTGTCTACTACTGTCAAGGATGATATACCCCCAGTGAAGGCAACTATATGTGGCACAAAGTTCAAGGGGGTAATTGTATTTATCCTACACGTGGAGTGGCACGTATTTGACACCATTTGTCACTGATCACTTAGTGTGTTCTGTAGACTGTCACGTTTGCAGTGGTGGTTTCACAGGACCACTAGCTAAGTGGTGTGTTGTGTGTTTTTTCACTTCACATGTGTGATGTTATGTCACTAGTGTGTTGCATGCTATCACATTTATTGATTTTAAAGATAATGCACCATATCTAGTTTGTTTTTTTGAGGTACTTTTTGGATTGAAGGGAAGATTTGGACATTGTCACAGTTGGAAGATTGAAGAAGTGAGGAGTGTTATTTGCACAATTCATTATTTTATAGATTTCTGGACTTTAATTTTGTGGACTTTTTTTGGGACTTTTGATGGATATTATGTTGTTTATATGAGATTATGGTATATGTTTGTAGATTATGGAAAGGTAATTGGTTTATGCACTTTCAAGGGTGAAAGGTTGACTTTTCATGTGGGAAACTTTTGAGTTTTAATTTATTATCAGATCTAATCATTATTTTAATTTCCTAGCTTCATTTATGTCCTACCTATTCCTTTGTATTTGGATAAGCTGAATATTGCACTTGCACTCTATGAGAGACCACAATGACTATCAGTTTTGTTAGCCAGTAACCCCTTTTGTAGAAAAAGGACCAAGGTCACTGGATCAAAGGAAGTTATGTTCTGGTAGAACTTTTACACTTTTCTTTAGTGTTACTTTAAATTCATGTGTGGTCTTTTCCATCGTGTGGTTACAGGATCAAATTGGTACAGTGTGTGAATTCATTAAATCTGGTCAGTTTCCACACTATGGTCATAAGTCAACTTTGGTCAATGCTTCTGAGGTTAGTTTAATGTTGTTTATCATGAAGCAATTACATAGTGCAGTGAGATAGTGATTTAACTAGATAAAGCTATTATTTTATATCTTAGTATATGAAAAAAGAGAACATTCATGTCATGTTACATATGGATAGGTCAACTTTAAAATCTATTTACACTCTGTATTTTGAGAGATTAGCCAATAAATTAAAGGTATGCAATTAATTTAAAGAGTAACTCCACTTTTGTTTAGAAAAAAAATTCCCTCTGGGTGTTCTATGTACATTGCAGGGATTTTAACAAACTTTGTGGCAGATTCCTGCACTTTGTTATTCTAAAGAAATAGATGATTGTTTGGCTGTGTCCATGTGCAAAGTGAATCTGAATGGGAGTTACTTTTTCATTATTGATCAGCTGCTGCACGTGCAGAGTTCTAATGAGGAAAGTGGTAGGGTCTGAATTTACACACCAAAAATGAAATTTTCAGTGCAGAAAATCCACACTAAATCTGACTTGTATCTTATTACAGACATAGGGAAAAAGTCAGTGAGCCACACACACAAGCAGGAAATGACATTGCTTTGGGGAGTTCCGTACACCATCTCTGTATATAATACCATCGGGTTGCCATATTGCTTTGCATTTTACAGAAAATTACAGTGTTGAAGATTGAAAAGCAAAGGTAATTGGTAATAATGCTATATTACAATATGGTTTGTGTTGCAATTATATGTGCTATGTTTGTTTTTATATTCAAAATTGTTTTCCTCTAAAGTGGAGTTATCTTTTAAGTAAACAGCCACACTGAACAATTAGTAGAATGTTGCCTTACGTATCTTAGTCATTTTATTACATTAGGCTGGATTCATACCTTTCTGTTTGCATGTATATACCCTGCTCAAAACACTTTTTAATCAGAGTATAGCATCAAGTCAGTTAAACTCCTGGGATATTGATCTGGTCATTTAACTAGCATAGGGGGTTGTTAATCAGTTTCAGCTGCTTTGGTGTTAATGAAATTAACAACCGGTGCACCAGATGTGCAACAATGAGATGACCCCCAAGACAGGAATGGTTTTCCAGGTAGAGGCCACTGACATTTTTTCTACTCATTGTTCCTGACTGTTTTTCACTAGTTTTGCATTTGGCTAGGGTCAGTATCACTACTGGTAGTATGAGGTGATGCCTGGACCCTACAGAGGTTGTACAGGCAGTACAACTCCTCTATGATGGCACATCAATACATGTCATTGCCAGAAGGTTTGCTGTGTCTCCCAGCGCAGCCTCAAGAGCATGGAGAAGAATCCAGGAGACAGGCAGTTACTCTAGGAGAGCTGGACAGGGCCGTAGAAGGTCCTTTACCCATCAGCAGGACTGGTATCTGCTCCTTTGTGCAAGGATGAACAGGATTAGCACTGCCAGAGCCCTACAAAATGACCTCCAGCAGGTCACTGGTATGAATGTCTGACCAAACAATCAGAATCAGACTTCATGAGGGTGACCTGAGGGCCTGACGTCCTCTAGTGGGCCCTGTGCTCACTGTCCAGCACCATAGAGCTCAATTGGCTTTTGCCATTGAACATCGGAATTGGCAACACCCTGTGCTTTTCACAGATGAGAGCAGGTTCACCCTGAGCCCATGTGACAGACGTGAAAGAGTCTGGAGAAGCCGTGGAGAACGTTATGCTGCCTGTAACATCGTTCAGCATGACTGTTTTGGTGGCGGGTCAGTGATGGTCTAGGGAGGCATATCCATGGAGGGACGCACTGACCTCTACAGGCTAGACAATGGTACCCTGACTGCCATTAGGTATCGGGATGAAATCCTTGGACCCACTGTCAGCCCCTACACTGGTGCAGTGAATCCTGAGTTCCTCCTGGTGAACGACAATGCCTGGCCTCATTTGATGAGAATATGCAGGCAGCTCCTGGAGGATGAAGGAATTGATACTATTGAATGGCCCCCATGCTCACCTGACCTAAATCCAATAGAACACCTCTGGGATATGATGTTTCGGTCCATCCACCGCCGCCAGATTGCACCTCTGTCCGAGAGCTCAGTGATGCCCTGGTTCAGATCTGGGAGAAAATATCCCAGGACACCATCTGTTGTCTCATTAGCAGCATGCCCCAATGTTGTCAGGCATGCATACAAGCAAGTGGATGCCAAACTAACTACTGAGTACCATTCTGAGTTGCTGCAATGAAATTTCAGCAAAATGGACTAGCCTGTTGCATAATTTTTTCACTTTGATTTTCGGGGTGTCTTTGAATTCAGTCCTCTGTGGGTTGATCATTTTCATTTCTATCAAACGATGTGGCATCCTTACGTTCCTAACATATTACCCAGTCCATATCAGTATAGATATCCAGCATGAAATTTTTCCCTATTGAGATCTGATGTGTTTTCAAAGAGTTCCTTTGATTTTTATGAGCAATATACATTTTTACATGTGTTATTAATGCATTTGACATGCATTTGTTCAATTTCTTAATTTGTTCATATGCATTTTCAATGCAATTTTTCTTAATTGCCGTGGGCAATTGTCTTCAATGTCCAAAGGACATTAACTTTTTTTCAGGCAAGGGAATTAGCACTTTGCAAAGGAATTATGCCATAGCTTGAATGGGGTAAAAATTAACTTTTCAAAGAATAGCCATCCACATGCATGTTTGCAAAAGATTAGATGCAAATGGCTAGATGATGGAAGTAAAAATTCCCTTGTAAAATGAACAGCCTGGTTTCTGTTTGTAACTCAGCCCCAATGTATAACTTGTGTATATGCATTAACGTGCGTTAAAAGGCATAGGTGTAAATAGACTCTTATTATATCTGTAGCACTGGCTGGATTCCTTCCAATCCACTTGGCTGTGCAACAATCTAGGCTGCCCAGACTGTTTTTTTTTTCTCTCTCCCATGCCTTATAGACAGTTACAAGGAAAGAGTGGGATTTGAAAGATCTTGATTGGCTGTTCTCACAGCAAGGAAAGCCCACTTCTAGCAATGGGCAAAATACGAACTTTCATAGGCTGCCTCCACAGCCAGGGAACTGGACTTGCCCCAAGCGACTCTGCAACAGGAGGGCAACCCTGCAGCAGGAGGACTTCCTGTTGATCACCAGAGCCAGGATTGGAGATTGGAGATAATTGGGTTTTATCTTTGCCCACAAACAGATGGAGATCTGCAGGGACCCACGTGGAGTATGGGGGGGGGGGGGGTCGGCCCGGGACCTGTGTGGAGAGCATGGAAGTTGTGTTAATGAACTAATACATTCTAGAGAGATCAGGCTACCACATTTTATCATGAATTAATAATGGCTTGGCACTTGACCAGTGACATATGAACAACTGTAAGGTGTGGCCATTCAGATAACACTTTGGAGTGGAATTACACTTAACTGAGGAAAATACTTATGTCTGATTGATTATAAATAGTGATTAACCAGTGATATTAAAGTTATCCTAAAAATAACTTGTATATTGGGGTGGCATACATTTACAACTCTTTCTATCCCCCAAGACTTCATCATTAAATAGACAGAGTTACTCAACCAAAGATATTAACACATGTACATGTTTATGGTATGAATCTTGGCAGTTTATACATTTGAAAGACAATGAAGAGACAAGGTAATTTCTCAGCAATCAAACAGAACTGTATAAGTTGAATGTGATGTCACAGTTCAAATAACATGTAAAGAATGAAAGCTGCACTCCAAAACTTAACTCTTCTTTCTGTCTTTAATAACTGTCAAAAAATTACTTCATACAATGCCGCAACCCAAAACCAACCTTCCTTGATGTGTTTCACCACTGCTGACTTGCTCACAAGGATAGGGGGACTTGCCCTATCCTTATGAGCAACCAATTGAAACGTGTCAAGAAAGTTTGGTTTCAGTGGATACATTATTGTATGCAGTCTTTTTTGAAAATTATTAAACACAGAAAGAACAGTTAAGTTTTGGAGTGTGGCTTGCATCCTTTTTATTTTTGAAGAGTGGAGACAGGCAGTAGTAACCGGCACCCGAGTTATCTGTGTGTGATGAAAAAAGCAAATTATAAGTGGAGCCATGGATTTGGGTTTCTTATCACAGTTTGAATGCTATATAAATAGAGGTATTCACAAAAGTAATCAAGAGCTGCATGATGATTTTAGCTTTGATATTATAATTTGTTTGTTTCATATACTGTCTTGTTTGCTCAGGTATCATTGCAATATGCTGCACAGTTTGTTTGATATCTCAGAAATTTTGAGTAAGGCTTTGGCTAGTAAGTGTATTCTAAGCTATGTGACTAGGAAAGTACTTGTCATATTCATGACATGTAAATAACACAAAATGAATGAGCGCAACTGGATTAGTTAGGTAGAAAAAATGAAAATAAAATGACAAGCTGCTAGCATAAAAGGTATACCTCAGCACCTCAGTAACAGATTTAAAACATTGAATATGCAGCGCTAGATGTTATATGAAACCATGAATAATTTATAATAAAACGAGATTAATATAGTCCCAGATAAGGAGTCCTCCAAAAACAAAATTAGTATATATCAGAAATGCTCCATAAGGTGATCAAGAAGTCCACCAAGTAGCCAAACTGGTCAGGTGAGAAAATAGCAAATTCCTTGTAGTAATGGTTTTATAATGTGCTTACCAGAACTACATACAAACTACGCGTTGTATGTATATAATCTGTAGAAAACATCAGGGTCTGGTCACCGGTATGATGTCATCAGAACGCCTTGGCGGACTCTCAGAGATGATATTTAGTCATGCTCCCGGTCCACCTCAGGACTCACCAATGGGTCCACCGTCGCTCAGACACTAGATGTCGATCCACCTTAAGGAGGATAGGGATCTTATCTGTCAGCTGCATATCCAGGAATGTGGAGCCATCTTGGTTTGTTTAAACTATGATCAGTTGAGCCCGTTGTCTAGAGAATGGAGGTATCCTTGCCATTAGTTGCTCAGGAACTGCTGCGTAAGATAAAGCAATCTTACCAAGAGACTTCACAAGGCCATAAATAAATTTAAGTGGTGACCCCTTCAGAAGAAGTCCGGAAGTGACAAAATGCGTCAGAGGACGTGGCGTCTGACATAACCGCGCAAACCGGAAGTGGCAGAGCGGCCATCTTTACTATTGGAAAACTGCATTTTAACGTTCCAGGAAGCTGCTCAGGCTATGTCATGGAAATATGCAGCTGACAGATAAGATCCATATCCTCCTTAAGGTGGATCGACATCTAGTGTCTGAGCGACGGTGGACCCATTGGTGAGTCCTGAGGTGGACCGGGAGCATGACTAAATATCATCTCTGAGAGTCCGCCAAGGCGTTCTGATGACATCATACCGGTGACCAGACCCTGATGTTTTCTACAGATTATCTACATACAACACGTAGTTTGTATGTAGTTCTGGTAAGCACATTATAAAACCATTACTACAAGGAATTTGCTATTTTCTCACCTGACCAGTTTGGCTACTTGGTGGACTTCTTGACCACCTTATGGAGCATTTCTGATATATACTAATTTTGTTTTTGGAGGACTCCTTATCTGGGACTATATTAATCTCGTTTTATTATAAATTAATCATGGTTTCATATAACATCTAGCGCTGTATATTCATGACATGTTACAGCAATATCCCAAATTTCATGTTTTTAGTAGGCTACTGGTCTTGGGAGTTTACCATTTACCACTGAAGGCCCGGGCATTGTGCCAGAAAATCCCCACAGTATAATCTGACCTCCCATAGCAAAACAGGGATTTTAATACAACATATTATCATAAAATAACCTTTTATTTGTTAACTGAAACTACCACTGAGAGGAACATACTTTCTTGAGTTTAAAAGGTTCCCATTGTTAATATCACTCCAGATTCACAAGCATTTTGGGCTGTGAGTTAATAGCCTTATAAAACAAGAAAAGGTCAGTTCAGCTACATGTTAAACACACATAACTATTCTTTCAAATGAGTTGCATAATTGAGTATTTTGTTAACCCCAAGAGCCTGCAATTCTGCCAAAGTGGATTGAGATTCTGCTGAAGAAGAAACATTGCACCAGTTAAAGCATAGATAAAATGTTGGTGGTTTTTATGGACAAGATAATACAAGCAGTACCTTAAAGTATATCAAAAAGCAATTTTTAAATAGAGTAAGGAAAGCTTAGAACACCTGTTAAGTTTCAATTCCTCTCTTGGCCCCCACCGCAAATGTGCACTATTTTTCCTGGTGATCACTGTTACAGGGACTAAACATGAAGGAAAATTCAAATATTTTAATAGTCACCAGAGGAAAAAGAGAGGGGTAATCTTTCAATGTGAATACTTGTTCGTGAGACATTAGTCTAAGACATTATTTATTTTCCATTGGAGAAATCTTCTCTCACTTCCTGTTGTATCTCTCTAGAGAGAAGGTGAAGGAAAGTCTGCCTATTGAACACAGACTGCCAAAAAAAGAGTCAATACTCTATCCAAAACAAAAAAAAAAGCTTTGATCATAGTTAGTTATACTTTAAAGTGTAAGGTTTGAATAGGTTACATTTAGAAGCGTTAATTGAGACAAAGCAGTACCCTGAAAAATTTACCTTTTTTGTCTTCAATACCTAAAAATAAATAACACTACAAATCCTGGTACAATGGGGCGCTATGTTCTTACATGATGGTCAATTCCCAAAAATTAAATTTCTTATTCTGGACCGGGTACATCCAAGCCAGAGAAGGGGTGACTGGAACAAGCAACTGTTGCAGTTGGAGCTTAGATGGATTTTCCATCTATATGCTACCTCCCCTCCCAGCTTGAATGAAGTAGTCACTTTCAGGTCCTTTCTGCAGGGGTTTGTATCTGGCGGTATGGAAAAATAGTCCATACAATAAGTCTCACCTCATCCATTCGTCCTGCCCAGGGGCAGACTGACAACTCATGGGGCCCCGAGCAATAAGGGATCATGGGGCCCCTATGTCCTTGTCCACACTCAAAAAAAGCCTATAAAAAGGTACCAGGGGCATTTCATGGGGCCCCCTACTGACCTCGGGCCCTCAGGCAGTGCCCGAGTGCTCGAATGGTCAGTCCGCCCCTGGTCCTGCCGATAGCTGTTATTGTTCTGATTCCTTGCCTTATATTATACATGGCTCTGATTTAATGCCCTATATGTATACTGTATACCTTTTGGTATTTTGTATAATTTTTTTAGATTTCCCTGCCTCATATTGCTTTTTGCCTTGTATTTTGTATTTTTTTGTACAGCTTCTGTATATGTGGTTTTGTATTAATATTTACCCATGGAGTTCTGTTTTGCTGCTCTCCCTGGCTCTGGTGTCTGGTGGGGATCGAACCCTGCAATTTGTGCATTTTCTCTCGGCGCCTGGCATGCTGGGGCTGTGCCATTGGGCTTTTCTGCCTAATGAATGCAACATTACATGGCCACTATGGCTTGAGGTCCGGCGGCCATGTTTTTCTCCCTGCGTGTCGGCAGTTGGCCGATGCGTGACATCATTCTGCACAACGTGGTGTGGTTATGTTGCGCACTGATGCACCGGAGGGTGGAGCCCAATGCTGTTCCTCGATGAGGCAGCATGGGATTGGCATTTGGGCACCATGTCCTTCCTCCCCACTTGTCCTCCTGGACAACTTTACCATTGCTGGATGATTGGATAACTCCTTAGGGGTTCTCATATATATAGAGCTATTTGATATCCAACACTCCTCTTTTCCTTGTTGGCTGTTGTGGATTCCCATAGAGTGTGGGGCTGCGAGTTCCTAGGGTGAGCATTGTGTGGATATTAATACCAAATAGGGGGCCTTTTTTAGTAATTGGGGTATTGGACCTATCTTTTTTCTCTACTGTTGGTCCAATGATATATGTATTTATGTGGTTCTTTATGAATATTGTCCTTAAGGTCTATGTGGCTTGATCTGGTGTACACTTTGAAGACCTTTGTCTATATGCCCCTTTGCTCATCTGTATTGGCGAAGTAATTTTTGGGAAATATTCAGATGTCCACAACTCTAATGGTGGGTTCCCCCCTTAAGTGATGCAATGCCTCTCTCCATTGTTTTAACATCTTTTGGAGATGTTTTACCACCTGATATCTAAGGCTCACCGGAGTGCTGGTTGTTGAGTAGCAACAAACTCTAACCTTGTTTTTAGGCTTGACTGAAGAATGTTTTCTTTGTTTTTTTACTCTCTTATGTTGTGAGTATATCATACATTTGGAACTATGTAAATATACTATATGGAACCATATTATATGTTCTTAATAAATGTATTTGTAATCTCACAGAATATATCACCTCTGTACAGAGTCTTTTCCCTGAGGAAGGAGTAGAATTATTCAGAAACGCGTCAGTTACTATAAGACAATTCCTGTAACTAACAATATCTTATGATGGTGATTTAACGATATATTATGACCTTTGGAAAATAGTTGACATTTTATGTTTTTTATATGTGTAAAAGTTTGATGGAAAATAAAGATATCATATATTTTTAAGCTTTATGTATCAATGCCTTAAAAGTCTAATTTAAATTGGGGGGGTTTCTCCTACATCTTCATCCTCTACCATGATGGCTGCTTCCACTTAGAGTCACAGTGCAGATCAAGTCATGGTAAGTCAGTAGTGGAGCAGGGAGAACATTGACAATTACTGGTAATTATTCCTTTGCCCTGTTTCTGCTTTTTTAGACACAGCTTCCAGAGTTAAAACTCTGGCAATACGCAGGCAAATGTGGCAATCCTGCGGTAAATGTGGATGGGGGTACCTGCCTGGGTTTGGTTTGTGTGGGTGTGTGTGTTTTTGGGGGGGGGTTATCAAATTCTCTCTGAAATTCATAAAACCAAAAGGAGTGAGTCCTACTGTTAAATACATTTTGGGGTGGTGTCTATATTTATCCTTATAGCATCCATTCCATTTGGCTTTAGTTATTCGCTATACATGTGGGTGAGTTGTTTCCATCTTTTTGTGGTTTTAAAGTCTTTGGGTGCCTCTGTCCAGCCCCACCTTTTGATATTAGGATTGCTGTCCACGTCTGCCTGCTTGGTTGTGAATCGTGGTGGTAATTTGGTAGATAGCAGATGAGTATATTTTGGAATTCCTTGAGTATTGATACCATCCATTTTTTCTATCATTGAGGCATTGCTATATTACCTCTCTATCATTGGCTTCTTGCAGATTTGTATTAATCTTATATGCAGGTACACTATATTGCCAAATGTTTTGGGACACCTCATTTTACACGCACATGAACTTTAATAGTATCCCAGTCTTAGTCCGTAGGGTTCAATATTGAGTTGGCCCACCCTATGCAGCTATAACAGCTTCAACTCTTTGGTGAAGACTGTCCACAAGGCTTAGGAGTGTCTATGGGAACGCTTGACCATTCTTCCAGAAGCGCATTTGTGAGGTCAGGCACTGATGTCGGCCGAGAAGGCCTGGCTCACAGTCTACATTCTAATTCATCCCAAAGGTGTCTATCGGGTTGAGGTCAGGACTCTGTGCAGGCCAGTCATGTTCCTCCACCCCAAACTTGCTTATCCGTGTCTTTATGGACCTCACTTTGTACACAGGTGCGCAGTCACATTGGAACAGGAAGGGGCCATCCCCACACGGTTCCCACAAAGTTGGGAGCATGAAATTGTCCAAAATGTCTTGATATGCTGACACCTTAAGAGTTCCCTTCACTGGAACTAAGGAGCCAAGCCCAACCACTGAAAAATAACCCCACACCATAATCCCCCCTCCACCAAACTTTACACTTGGTACAAAGCAGTCAGGCATGTACCATTCTCCTGGCAACCACAAAACCCAGACACATCCATCAGATTGCCAGACAGAGACGCGTGATTCATCACTCCACTTCTCTAGAGTCCAGTGGTGGCGTGCTTTACACCACTGTATCACATTTGGTGATGTAAGGCTTGGATGCAGCTGCTCAGCCATGGAAACTCATTCCAGAAAGCTCTGTATGCACTGTTGTGCTAATCTGAAGGCCACATGAAGTTTGGAGGTCTTTAACTAATGACTCTGCAGACAGTTGGCGGCTTCTCGCACTGTGTGCTTCAGCATGCGCTGACCCCGCTCTGTCATTTTACATGGCTGTTGTTCCCAGTTGCTTCCAGTTTGTTATAATAGTACTAACAGTTGACTGTGGAATATTTAGTAGCAAGGGCACTTCACGGATGAACTTATTGCACAGGTGGCAATCTATCACGGTACCACGTTTGAATTCACTGAGCTCCTGAGAGCGACCCATTCTTTCACAGATGTTTGTAGAAGCAGTCTCATTGCCTAGGTGCTTGATTTTATACACCTGTGGCCATGGAGGTGTTTGGAACACCTGAATCCAATGATTTGGAGGGGTGTCCCAATACTTTTGCCAATATAGTGTAAATATGGCAGTGTGATTTGCCTTTTGTTTTTCCTGACTTTTGTCCCCCCTGTGACCCGTTTTTTTCTGGATGTCGTGAGAGTGTGTTGTTATGTATTAATAATATTTTTCAAATGAATACATAATAGATTAATTAATAGGTTTTTTTCATCTCCTCTCCATCCACCCTCCATGTGGCATAATAACATTAAATGATTTTTTGATTTATGATTTCTCACTTTTTTTCGGTTTATTGTCATCTATTACATTGTATAATTATGTGTTACATTATTTGACAGTTACCATATCCTAAGATGAAGATATGAATGTGGATCCTGAAGAAGCTACTTACAAGTGAAATGCGACAATCCACTATGATTTAAAGCATGTATACTATCTTGCAGATGTGTTACTGTTGATGGATATGGTTTTTAAGTTATGTCTATTTTAATGTATAAATAAAGTATTTTTATTCAGTATCTTTTTGTTGTATTGGCACATTAAAATCCCTATTTTTCAGTGTTTCTCAAGTAGTTCTTTGTGAATCTAACCTTTTGTACTGTCCAAAACAGTGTAATAGTATAGTTTGGGAACTTTTTTCACAGCACCACACTGTATTATCTTGAAATGTATTCAAATTTCCAGGAGTGTGTAGCATTCCTGTTCCATCGCAGCTGCTGGTCTAATTCCAGCATCCTGGTTTTGGCTGTGACACATTCTCCCTGACTGTCCACCTGCAAGGTGATTGATGTGGCCAGTCTCTGGAGATCAAACCTGATTTAAGCCAGCAAAGTCTGCAATCTCATCCTTGTGATATTGCGTTTGTAACATGTGCCCAAAGCTTCCTGTTTGTCTGCCAGTTTGGATTCCTTCATTGATGACATTGGATCAGATATTGACTGCTCTCTGAACTTTGCCATTTGACCCTGACTATTCTGAACATTGCCTGCCTTGTACCTGGAGTGTCATTGAACCACTCTGCCTGTCTGAAAACCACAAGTACCTGTTTGTTATGCTCAGCCTGCCCCAGCATGGTAATTAGGCATTATAGTATTGTGTATAAGACTTGGGGGCAACCAAGTACCGGTAAGCATGGTTACCATATGGGAAAGGGAGCTGCTATAGGTGAAGAACACAGAAGCTAGCTAAAGTGTCTGACCACCTGCGTTAGATGTAAGCATGACAAAAATGTCACATTCCCTGAAACCTGATTCCTCAAAAAAAATATTCAAAACCAAAACTTCACATTCTCTAAACCCTTCCCATCCCCATATCCCCAATTTCTACCAAAGTGTATTTTTACAATATAGGTATTTTTAAAATATAGACTTTAAGTATGTGTTTGATAGAGATTGACGAGAGTCAGGACAGTATGCAAGCACTTGAATAGGTAGCAAATAGAGAGAGACAGGCAGGTTTTAGCTTACAATAAAAATGACAGTGTATTATTTGAGAGACAGTAACCATAAATATTGTTTAGTGGATGGACAGTATGTAGGCAGTATTACACAGACCACAATATAAGAGGGAGAGATTAGGCACGTTTTATGTTGAAATAACATAAATAGCAACACATATTCTTGAGTGCTGGAACACTGGAACAGGCCATAAGCTTCAAGGATTTACCCTGCAGCAAACAATACAAATTTGGCACCTGTGGCCCAGCTTTTAAAACATTGTATGGCATCTTTACAGTGTATTACCACCCAGAATAGGTTGCAACAATCAGGATGCAACTTACCCCAGCAAACATTGTAAATCATGAAGCTAAGGTTGAGCTTCAGAAACATTGTATGGCACCTTTACAGTTTCAACATAACAGTGTTGTTTCGTGCCCTGTTCACCTCTGTGAACTGCAAAACACCTCTCCCTATGTTATAGAGAGGGGGAGGTGTTATGTACCCCTAACTCACTTCCTGATGTAAGGTAACAATGTTGCAACTCTATAGAACAGTACCACGAGGGAGTTTTTTCACCTTAGGACTAGTATTGTGTTACTGGCAGTAGTACTAGATGAAAATAAAGGAAAAAATCCTGAAACATTTTAAACTAAAGCAGTCACCATATTTATGGACTAGTAAACTACAATATGCTAAATATTTATTCTTATGACCAGATTTACTATAATACAGCACACATCAATGCACAAAAAAGCGTGACTAGGTGTGAAGTAGTTTGTAGGTTAGAGCTACTCATTGAATTCAGTGAGCTACAGAGACAACTCTTAACAAGTAGTTAAATTTCTATGTAGCAAAGAGATTTAATTGCCAGTGTAGCAACACCCTTAGGGTGGAAAAAAATACACTCAGACTTTTGACTTATGTTGTTTTAACAAGTTTAACTTTTTGACAGTTTAGCTTTAAGCAGCTTTATTTCATGTTTATTGTGTTTTCTCTGATCAACTAACAGTCTGGTTTTTTTTTTGCACTTAGGTGACTTTTGTCATCGGGGTAAGTTTGACTGCTCTGAGCAGGCAAAATAAATGTGATGCTACATCAGGCAAACTCTATTTCCATCACTAATCTTTAGGTGTCCTGGACTCCCTTTACTTCACTGAAAATGAAGCATTCATTTGTGGCTAATTCACAAAAATATTGCTGTTTTTGACCTAAAATGACCACTATCTTAGTATACTCAAATTAAATACAGATTCTAGTACTGTTAGTGGCATGCTGACAAACCAGAAGCCTTCATCTATGCATCTAGTGTTGAATGTTTTAATGCTGAATGTTCCGTGATTCTGGAAGCCTTCCTAAATTATATATCTTCTCTTCCAAATTGAAAATTAAGAAGACTCTGTGGAAGCATCCATTGGGTTTAAGAGAGCCTCTTTATGACACATTAAAAGACTTTGCATAAACTTTTCACTTAACATTTAATTTTCTAAAGGGCAAACCAAACCTGACCTTCTCAGTGTCTCACCTCACTCGCCCTTTTTACGTATTAAAGAAATATGTATACATTTCAGAAACTCACAAACACACACTTACAGTGTCGAAGAGTGTACAAAGAATTTTAAAGCACGCCTTTGATGTTATATAGCAAAATATTATTATCTGTATTAGAGGAGGTTAAAGTGACACTAAACTCTGGTTTAAAAGAAAAAAAAATCTATCCAAGTATGTTTTCTTAACTCAAGAAGAACCGTCTATTGACCTCAGCCACCTCCAAATCTCCTTTTTTTTTGCTGCTGTGATCTGACTTTCTGTTAGAGGGTGGCTATGTTCATTCTCCATGATCTCACTCTATGTAGGAACATAGCCACCCTCTCTTGCTCACTCTCAATGTGAACTAGGGACTATGGACTTTGATTGTCATGTGTATTTTGCTCTTCAGTACCAAAAATTCTCCCTGTTTATTTTCCATGCACATGATTGAGTATTCTTTGCAAAGTGCATTTTTACCACATTCACTAAGGTAAAGTAATTTTTTTTTAGCAAGTAACAAACATGTCATACTTGCCTGCACTGTGCAGTGGTCTTGCACAGAGAAGCCCAGAACCTCCTTTTTTCAGTTCCCCCACTCCTGGCCCCTCCCTGCTGCCGAGTGCCCCCAGAGAAAGCAGCTTGCTATGGGGGCACCCAAGCAGTCTCGCTCCTGAGCCTCTGCACTGCATGTCCATTTGCACACAATGTGCCCCCCCTCTCTCCCCATTGGCTCACTGGCTGTGATTGACAGTAGCAGAAGCCATTGGCACCCACTGCTGTCTCAGCCAATGAGGAGGAAGACTTGCTTCTCATTATTATCATATTAGTATTAGGGGGGCTGGGGGGCCGCTGCACACAGAAGGCTTTTTAGAATGCATGAAGGTAAAAAACCTTGAGCATTTACAGGTTTGTACAGTAACATTTGTAAAAAAATATTCAAAGGATATGAAGCACCTCCCGCTCGAGGGAAATCCTTCATGGTACAGTGACATCTTGTTTTTGAAGCCGTCCAGAAAACCTGAAAAGCAATAAGAAAATAGCACATAAACACAATGTAGCCCTAACACTGGCTGACTAACTACATTTTTAAGGCACTTCAACATGGCAAAGTCCTTTAAGTTAGGCTTGGGGGGGAGCCCCTCTCAAAGGATTAATAAGAACTAGGCAGTCTCTTAGACAAGCTTCAGGCCAGCACATCTGGGAACAGAAGGATAGAGTCTGGCCTAGTCTGTGAAAAGCAAATAGCAGGGCCTACTGGGTTGGGATTCTGCGTCAACCCTCAGTAGTATTGATTGAGACTGAGCAATTTGACAGCGGAGCTGTCAGTCCTTTCAGTGGAGCGATAGTATGCCACCTTAAGCCTCCCTGTCTTGACAACCACTATTCCATCCTTGTAAATAGCCCAGCCCCCAATGGGTAGGTCACAGCAGGCCAGCCTCTGGTGCAGGGATCTGTTGAGGGTGTTGGGGAGTCGTGGTCCCGAGACGCAACCCTTCTTTGAACTTCCAATGCAAACCATTCTCTGACCTTCCATCACTCCAGCCTTTCCATGCACAGTCCTGTGTGCAGGTTTACCGTGTTTGTGCATGGCGCCAGATTGCTGGGCAGTAGCCTGGTCAGTGGAACCACTCAATGCTCACACCTGATCCATGCTCTGATCAGGGCAGTCAGCCTCCTGAAATCAGCTCACAGCAGACACAGTCTCTGCACTCCTTCCACAAGCCGCCGCTATGTTGTAGAGGCCACTTCTAGAGTAGCCCTTGAATAAGCCCAACATGGTTGCTTTGGGTGACAACATAAGCAATAGTTCTTTAAATCACAGCAGCAATCACAATCACAGCAGTACAGCACACTCCACGGTTGCTAGAGGCAATGGCCATGCAGGTTACTACAGGAGATCCCAGATTTACGAGCCCCCACATGTAGCGCTACCCCCTTAGGGGTCGCTAGAAATTTCAGTCCTCCTATAGTCCTGCGCATCCAGTCAACACGCATTCCTCACAGACTTGCATCCAGGAGACAGTAACCAGTCCTTGAGCTTGTTCTTTTGAATTTTATTAAGGGGTAATTAACTTGGATGGGGTAAGGGGTGTATGGGATGCCCAAGGCAACTGCAACTGAGGACAACTTCCTGGAACTATACATATATGTCTTTACACAGCACAAGTCTCCTTTTGGAGAGCTCTCCAGTCTCTCCTGGTGTACCACTCAAGATAATCCTTCTCTATCCAGCTGTCTGAAGGAATTTCTGGGCAAGGTGATCCAGTGCCTGCCACTTTAAGACAAATGGTCCTGGGTAAAGAGCTAATCAGTTTCTCCATCAGAGTGTTCCTTTCCCCTTTAACTGCTCCAGGGGGTGTAGGATTGCTCACTCAGTCCTGTTCCTATTAGTTGGTGGGCTGGTAGCTGCTCTGAGGCCTTCCATTGAGATAGCTCCTTCCCTGCTGCACAGGTGGTCCTTGCTCTGGGGGCTGATGAGGGCTGAGCTTTTCTTCTTCTCCAGCACCGCTGCCTGTAGGTAGGCTTCTTCCCAACTGGGCCCCTTCTCAGACTCCTGCACCTCAGCCTTCTCACTCCATCTTCCACCAAAACTGTCTTGCTGCCGAGCAGGCTCTGTCAGATTTAAATGCTACGCTGGCCCCATGCCATGCCTCCTGCTTGGGGATTGGCTAGGGTCCCCAAATGTGAAGGCCAGGCTATCCTCACCACCGCCCACTGCTTCTAGAATCTTCTTCAAGATTCTAGAGCAGAGAGAGGTATCAGGGAACTGACCTTCAGAGCCTCTCAGCACTGACCTGAATTTAACCCTACTAACTAATACGCCCAGGATGCTACTCAGCCCTCTTAACTAAAAATTGAACAATAGCTCCCCCTAGCTACCTAGGAGGTTGCTACATTTTTTCCTTTGTTCTTGCACTCTTTAGGCCGATCCAGAGAGATAATGGGTCTTTCCATATGTGCTAGCAGCAATTAGAGACCACTTCTCAACTCCAAGCACTGACTGGTATGATAGCATGCCACCAAGGCTCACAGGAAGTGAGACTGAAAATGTTAATTATTATTAAACCTGGAAAAGGATTGGTACTACTTCAAGGAGTGGCAAGTCCTCAGGTGAAAGAAGCAGAGAGGAGATAAGTATTAAATGATGTGTCTTGGTCCTGGTGTCTTCTGGAATATGTCAGAAAACCCAGCAGGCATTGCTTCCATTCAGCAAAGTATCAGGGTGTGCCAGGTGGCACGTCATCAGGGATGACTGCTTAAAACCAAAGGAGAGAGCTGCCTCCTGGTGATGTAATGGAAGAAAATAATAGTGCAAGACCTGGGCAGTTTTAGCAAACAATTGGATCTACTGAGAGGGTGAGTGTATGGACTAAGGACAACACAGCATTAGGTAAGCAGGAATTTTAAAAAATGGTAGTGAAGGTAAAGTTGTTTTTTAAATACAATAAGGCTTTTCAATGTGGATCACTTTGCTCTTCTGTTACAACAGAAGCATGTACAATATGTATGCAATATCAGGGTACTCAACTTGGACTTTCCATTGATGGAATCTTCTTCATGGTTCTTTGAGTCCAACTGCTTCCTCATCTGTCTTCAGAACAAGTATGTCCTCCTTTGACTTCCAGAACAACTCTCTCTTTGTTTAAGCACATCTTTCCAAAGTCCTTTCCCTTCCCCAATTTCCTGTTACATCATATCCTGTAGCCTGACTTCCTCTGTTGAGCTGATAAACCAGTCTGACTGGTACATTTGCATATCAATAGGGGAGGCTTAGATTCAAACCAAACACATGTAAGTTAAAAACCACATATCTAAACTATAAAAAAAATCACCACATATCCATAGCAACACAGGGTTCTTCTCCCTGAACTGTGCAGTGTGTGAATTCAGATCCACACCTCCAGCTTTCTGCTCCTGAGAGATGCTGATAGTTTCTGTGTTAGGCCCCTTTCACACATGCAGACCCTTGGTTTCATCAGTTCAGTCAAAGTTTTTCAAAGAAAAAATGGATGAAGTTTACATCAGTTTTTAACCCCTTGGCGCCGGCCCTTTAAGGGTTCCAGAAGCCGGGAGACGGGGAGGAGTATTAGGGTCATGTGACATGATCGGGAAAGGTCCCGATCGAAAGAGGAACCTTTCCGTAAGTACCGAATAGGTGTTTTTTTAATAAAACGCAAATGTGCGGCCGCTCGGCGTCTAGGCCCAGACGCCGGGAGGCCGCACATTTGCGTTCGGCTGGCCCCAAGAGGTTAATCAGTATAGCATCAGTTTTTCATCAGTTTTTTACATCAGTTTTTTTATATCCAGTACCAATGTAAAACGGACTGTGTGTCCGTTTTACATCCGTTTGCCATCCTTTCCATTTTATAACGGAGTAAAAATAGGGCTTTGATCCATTTTAAAAAATGGATGTTGACAGATGCAGATGTAAATGGAGGTAAATAGATGATCATCTGTTACATCTGTTTATCCATAGAGATGCATTGATGTCCATTTTTTATCTATCAACGGATTGATGAAAAACGGACAAACAGTCCACACGTGTGAAAGGGGCCTTACTCGATGTGTTGTAGAAGGCGGTACAGGACTATTTAGCCATTAGTGATGGCTTCAGATTATCAGGTACAATTTATCTAGGAGGATTTGTTTCATCTCTGTGTATCATCTGAGGCTAGTCACTTCACTGGGTATACTGTATGTAAGGGTTTACAAGCACTTGGAAAATCATTTTGCAGTGACTTTTTGATAAAAATTCATTGGTACTGTAAATGGAATTTTAAAGTTAGAAGGAAAAGTACCAATATGACTGGAAAATTTGGCCTTGTCTAAAAAGTTAAACAGAGGAGTGCTTAGAAGAATACTGCCAAGATATTTTAATGTGTATGGCTGACTCTTACTTCCATTAACCTAACAAATGACTAATGACTCTGACTGAACATTGTTGGATTTGCAATTTTGACTATGCTATTTATCTACCAGACTGGAAGAAAACTATTCAGGGAAAATTTTATATATATATATATATATACAGTCATGGCCGAAATTGTTGGCACCCTTGATATTTTTCCTGAAAATCAAGTATTTCACACAAAAAAGGTATTGCATTAACACATGTTTTGCTATACACATGTTTATTCCCTTTGTATGTATTGGAACAAATATAAAACAGAGGCAGAAAAGCAAATATGACATAATGTCACACAAAACCCCAAAAATGGGCTGGACAAAAGTATTGGCACCCTTAACTTAATATTTGGTTGCACACCCTTTGGAAAACATAACTGAAATCAGTCGCTTCCTATAACCATCAATAAGCTTCTGACACCTCTCACCCGGAATTTTGGACCACTCTTCCTTTGCAAACAGCTCCAGGTCTCTCTTATTGGAAGGACACCTTTTCCCAACAGCAATTTTAAGATCTCTCCACAGGTGTTCAATGGGATTTAGATCTGGGCTCATTGCTGGCCACTTCAGAACTCTCCAGCGCTTCTTTGCCATCCATTTCTGAGTGCTTTTTGACGTATGTTTGGGGTCATTGTCCTGCTGGAAGACCCAGGATCTTGGACGCAAACCCAGCTTTCTGACACTGGGCCCTACAGTGCGACCCAAAATCCTTTGGTAATCCTCAGATTTCATGATGCCTTGCACACAGTCAAGGCACCCAGTGCCAGAGGCAGCAAAACAACCCCAAAACATCATTGAACCTCCACCATATTTTACCGTAGGTACTGTGTTTTGTTCTTTGTAGGCCTCATTCCGTTTTCGGTAAACAGTAGAATGATGTGCTTTACCGAAAAGCTCTATCTTGGTCTCATCTGTCCACAAGACGTTTTCCCAGAAGGCTTTTGGCTTACTCAAGTACATTTTGGCAAACTGTAGTCTTGCTTTTTTATGTCTCTGTGTCAGCAGTGGGGTCCTCCTGGGTCTCCTGCCATAGCGTTTCATTTCATTTAAATGTCGACGGATAGTTCGCGCTGACACTGATGCTCCCTGAGCCTGCAGGACAGCTTGAATGTCTTTGGAACATGTTTGGGGCTGCTTATCCACCATCCGGACTATTCTGCGTTGCAATCTTTCATCAATTTTCCTCATCCGTCCACGACCAGGGAGATTAGCTACAGTGCCATGGGTTGCAAACTTCTTGATAATGTTGCGCACTGTGGACAAAGGCAAATCTAGTTCTCTGGAGATGGACTTGTAACCTTGAGATTGTTGATATTTTGCCACAATTTTGGTTCTCAGGTCCTCAGACAGTTCTCGTCTCCTCTTTCTGTTGTCCATGCTTAGTGTGGCACAGACAGACACACAATGCAAAGGTTAAGTGAACGTCTCTCCTTTTTATCTGCTTTCAGGTGTGATTTCTATATTGCCCACACCTGTTACTTGCCCCAGGTGAGTTTACAGGAGCATCACATGCTTGTAACATTCTTATTTATCCGCAGTTGTGAAAGGGTGCCAATACTTTTGTCCAGCCCATTTTTGGAGGTTTGTGTGACATTATGTCGAATTTGCTTTCTTTCCTCCCTTTTTTTGTTTTGTCCCAATACACACAAAGGGAATAAACATGTGTATAGCAAAACATGTGTTAATGCAATACGTTTCGTGAGAAATACATGATTTCCTGGAGAAATATCAAGGGTGCCAACAATTTCGGCCATGACTGTATATATATATATATATATATATATATATATATATATATATATATATATATATATATAGATATATATAGATATATATAGATATGTATGTATATATATATATGTATATATATATATATATATATATATATATATATATATATATATATATATATGTATGTATATATATATATGTATATATATATATGTATATATATATACATATATATATACGTATATATATACATATATACATACATATATACATATATATATATATACATATATATATATATACATATATATATATATATATACACATATATATATACATATATATATATATATATATATACACATATATATATACATATATATATATATATATATATATATTTATATTCAAGGCTTAAAATTCCGAGTCTAGACCTACTAGCCAGGCACCAACCTTACTCTCCACCAGTTGCCCCAGCCAACCTTGCCCAGGTCCACCTCCAACCCCACCCCCAGCCCAACCACGCCCCCTTAAAGCTTATGAAATTACATTTTTATTTAGAATAAAGAGTCCAAAATATAAAAAAAACTGCAATTATAACATAGCTTTATTATGTCAATTTAAAAATAACAGCACTAGTTTAATAGCAATAGGGTGTAATAAGGCTTAGAATCTAAGCCTTATTGCACCCTATTGCTATTAAGCTATTGCTGTTATGTTTAAATTGACAAAATAAAGCTATATTATGGGGGTACTATTCCTCCCACTGACACCAATGATGGGGCACTATTCCTCCCACTGACACCAATGATGGGGCACTATTTCTCCCACTAACACCAATGGTGGAGCACTATTCCTCCCACTGACACCAATGATGGGGCACTATTCCTCCCACTGATACCAATGATGGGGCACTATTCCTCCCAATGACACCAATGATAGAGCTCTATTCCTCCCACTGACACCAATGATTGGTCATTATTCCTCCCACTAACACCACTGATGGGGCACTATTCCTCTCACTAACACCACTGATGGGGCACTATTCCTCCCACTAACCACTGATGGGGCACTATACCTCCCACTAACATCAATGATGGGACACTATTCCTCCCACTAACACCAATGATGGGGCACTATTCCTCCCACTAACACCAATGATGGGGCACTATTCCTCCCACTAACACCAATGATGGGGCACTATTCCTCCCACTAACACCAATGATGGGGCACTATTCCTCCCACTAACACCAATGATGGGGCACTATTCCTCCCACTAACACCAATGATGGGGCACTATTTCTCCCACTGACACCAATGATGGGGCACTATTTCTCCCACTGACACCAATGATGGGGCACTATTTCTCCCACTGACACCAATGATGGGGCACTATTCCTCCCACTAACACCAGTGATAGGGCACTATTCCTCCCACTGACACCAGTGATGAGGCACTATTCCTCCCACTAACACCAGTGATGGGGCACTATTCCTCCCACTGACACCAATAATGGGGCACTATTCCTCCCACTGATACCAATAATGGAGCACTAATATTCCCACTGATGCAAACGCTGATGTATTATTCTTTCCACTGACACCAAAGTCAAGGCACTACTACTCCCAATTAAAATCCAGGGAACTTTGGAATCTCCAAGACCATGCAATAGTCCCACTTCATTCCTCCTACACTGAAGTGTGCACACCTCCAGCCTTAACTGAGAATCCAGGGAATCTCAGCATCTCAACCATTATACATGCTGCACGCTTCAGTGGAGGAGGAATGAAGTAGAACTATTGCATGGTGGTGGAGACACTGAAAGAGAAAGGGAGGGGAGTCATAGAGAGGGGGGTGTGAGAGACCCCTAGCCTGTCCCTGTCTGCAGTTCCTCCTGTGCCCCCTTACCCCAGTACCCATCTGCTGTGTGATGCTCAGTACGATAACTTCCATGATGGCCAGCAGGGGGCAGGATCTGATCTTGCTCTTGGTGAGGACAGGAGGTGCTCTACTCCTTCCAGCGAATCTATGTGATGTGAGATGGAGCGGTCCCTGGCTGCCTGCACCTCCAGTCTATCCCCATTCTCTGGGATCCCGGTAAGTCTGTCTTCTGGTTCCGGGAGCAGAGAGGAGGTTGTGTGAGGGGTGCGCATGCGCCCGACATCACCATAGCAACATCTGATGCTGGATTGGCCATCGGATACAGACAGCTAGACGAGCCACAGGACACAAGTACTGGGGGAGGCGGGAGAACCTCATACAGTACAGTTGATAGGTAAAAGAAAAGGGAGTGATAGAAGGTGCAGGAGTGGCCAGTAATGGGCAAGGAGTAGCTAACAATAACACTCGCCCCCATGTTATTTCCACTCGCCAAATGAGAGCAGGCAAGTGGAAATTTTAAGCCCTGTGTATGTGTGTATACGAGGAACAAATGTATTTGAACACCCTGCGATTTTGCAAGTTCTCCCACTTAGAAATCATGGAGGGGTCTGAAATCCACATTGTGGGTGCATTCCCACTCTGAGAGACAGAATTAAAAAAAAAATTCAGGAAATCACATTGTATGATTTTTAAAGAATTTATTTTTCTTGCACTGCTGAACATAAGTATTTGAACACCTGAGAAAATCAGTGTTAATATTTGGTACAGAAGCCTTTGTTTGCAATTACAGCGGTCAAACGTTTCCTGTAGTTCTTTACCAGGTTTGCACACACTGCAACAGGGATTTTGGCCCACTCCTCCACACAGATCTCTTCTAGATCTGTCAGGTTTCGGGGCTGTCACTGAGCAACAGAGTTTCAGCTCCCTCCAAAGATGTTCTATTGGATTTAGGTCTGGAGACTGGCTAGGCCACTCCAGAACCTTGATATGCTTCTTACGGAGCCACTCCTTGGTTATCCTGGCTGTGTGCTTTGTGTGCATGTCATTCTCTTTACATATACTGATATGGACTGGGTAGTGTGTTAGGAACATAAGGATGCCCCATCGTTTTATGGAAATGAAAATTATCATCCTACAGAGGACTGAATTCAAAGACACCCCAAAAATCAAAGTAAAAAAATTATGCAGTAGGCTACTCCTTTTTGCTGACATTTCATTGCAGAACCTCAAATTAGTACTCAGTAGTTTGTATGGCCCCCATGTGCTTTTATGCATGTCTGACAATGATGGGGTATGCTCCTAATGAAGTGCAGCGCTAAGAAGGATGAAAAGTCAATAGAGTGATAATCTAGTATCACAATGGTGAACTGTAGAGATACGGATTCCCGCGGTTTCCACTTTGTCAGAGTAACAGAAATGCGCACTCACCGGAAACGCATGGGTTATGCGCATGTGTGATTATGCATCACGGGTAATGGGAAGATCAGAATCCAGGCAGCCAGGCGTCTCCCTCACGGTGGGTCATCACAGACTCCTGTTACAGGTCCGGGGGATCCCCTTAAGGTAAGCCAGGTGCTTCAGGAGAAAACTCCTCTCAGGATGGCAAAGTGCTTTCTCTATGGGAGTGAAAGCTCCAGACAGGAGCCCCAGAAAACAAATGCCCAAAATAGTGTAGTATGTTCAGAATCTCAGGTTTATTTATAAAAACAGCAGCAGGTCAGTATGCATATGATACATCATGAAAATATGAAATGCATAAGGTAAACGATGCAGTACTGACCCCAGTGGTGTAGAACGCCGGGCCTCCTCGTGGAGGAACTGTACAGAGCGTGACGTCATTTACCCGCCGGAGCCACGAGGAGGCCCGGCGTTCTACACCACTGGGGTCAGTACTGCATCGTTTACCTTATGCATTTCATATTTTCATGATGTATCATATGCATACTGACCTGCTGCTGTTTTTATAAATAAACCTGAGATTCTGAACATACTACACTATTTTGGGCATTTGTTTTCTGGGGCTCCTGTCTGGAGCTTTCACTCCCATAGAGAAAGCACTTTGCCATCCTGAGAGGAGTTTTCTCCTGAAGCACCTGGCTTACCTTAAGGGGATCCCCCGGACCTGTAACAGGAGTCTGTGATGACCCACCGTGAGGGAGACGCCTGGCTGCCTGGATTCTGATGTTCCCATTACCCGTGATGCATAATCACACATGCGCATAACCCATGCGTTTCCGGTGAGTGCGCATTTCTGTTACTCTGACAAAGTGGAAACCGCGGGAATCCGTATCTCTACAGTTCACCATTGTGATACTAGATTATCACTCTATTGACTTTTCATCCTTCTTAGCGCTGCACTTTATTATTTTAGTTTGATTGTTTATATTTAAGGCATTATGGTTGCCTAATGTGTTCTAGCTGCTGACTTCTATTAGAGCGCTCACTACTTATTTTATATTTATGCTCCTAATGAGATGACGGATGGTGTCCTGGGGTATTTCCTCCCAGATCTGGACCAGGGCATCACTGAGCTCATGGACAGTCTGAAGTGCAACGTGGCATCGTCGGATGGACCGAAACATAATATCCAAGAGGAGTTATATTAGATTTAGAGGAGGCAAGCATGGGGGCCAGTCAATGGTATCAATTCCTTCATCCTCCAGGAACTGCCTGCATACTCTTGCCACATGAGACCGGGCATTGCCGTGTACAAGGAGGAACCCAGGACCCACTGCACCAGCGTAGGGTCTGACAATGGGTCCAAGGAATTCATCCCAATACCTAATGGCAATCAGGGTGCCATTTTCTAGCCTGTAGAGGTCTATGTGTCCCCCCATGGATATGCCTCTCCAGACCATCAGTGACCCACCACCAAAATGGTCATGTTGAACAATGTTACAGACAGCATAACGTTCTCCAAAGCTTGTCCAGATCGTTTCACATCTGTCACATGTGCTCAAGGTGAACCTGCTCTCAACTGTGAAAAGCACAGAGCACCAGTGGCGGACCTGACGATTCTGGTGCTCAATGCTAAATGCCAATCGAGCTCTATGGTGCTGGGCAATGAGCACAGGGCCCACTAGAGGACTTCGGGCCCCCAGGCCACCCTCATGAAGTCTGATTCTGATTGTTTGGTCAGAGACATTCACAACAGTGGCCTGCTGCAGGTAATTTTGTAGGGCTCTGGCAGTGCTCATCCTGTTCCTCCTTGCACAAAGGAGCAGATACCAGTTCTGCTGATGGATTAAGGACCTTGTACGGCTCTGTCCAGCTCTCCTAGAGTAACTGTCTGTCTCCTGGAATCTCCTCCATGCTCTTGTGACTGTGCTGGGAGACACGGCAAACCTTCTGGCAATGGCACGTATTGATGTGTCATCCTGAAGGACTTGGACTACCTGTGCAACCTCTGTAGGGTGCAGGTATTGCCTCATACTACCAGTAGTGAAACTGACCCTATTTAAATGCAAAACTAGTGAAAAACAGTCAGAAAAGAGTAGGGAAAAAAATGTCAGTGGCCTCCGCCTGTAAAACCATTCCTGTTTTGGGGGTCGCCTCATTGTTGTCCATCTAGTGCACTTGTTGTTAATTTCATTATCACCAAAGCAGCTGAAACTGATTAACAACCCCCTCTGCTACTTAACTGACAAGATCAATATCCCAGGAGTTTAACCGCATAAGGACCACCCACAGTACATTTACTGCTGCAGGGCGGCCCCTGTACACAAAATCATAAATATATACGTGAATCGCGCTCCCACGGTTTTCACGGGCCGATCCGCGGGTGCCCCGATTTTGTTTCCCGATTTAGGCCAGTGATGTCCGTCCCAAGTCGGATTATCGATCCCTGTCCTATCCTGTCCTGTGTTGACAGTTACACAGGACAGGAAGTGATGAAATCTTCTCTCTCCAGGCACATTCCGTCCCAGAGAGAGAAGAATCAACACAAACTGTGAGTAAAAGCACTACACAATTAAAGTTAGAACACTCTAGGACACATTTCGCCCCTTCACTGCTCTGTCACCAGTGTCATTAGTACAGTGTATAGATTTTTTGCTGATCACTGTATTAGTGTTGCTGGTGACTTCAGATAGTGCTAGCGTCAGTTTGCGCCCCTCCAAGATAGCATCAGATTGCCCGTCAGTACACCAGTAATCACATTTAACCCCTTGATTGCCAGGAACACGCTCACATACACAATAAACCTCCATTGCTAGTATAGTGTCTGAACAGATCAATATCTTTGATCAGATCAGCACTATACCAGCGTTCACATTAGTATAGTGTCCCCAAAAACGCAGTATTAGCAGGATCAGCCCTGGCACCTGCCAGCACCCGCATTTAGCTCCTACGCTTACACCCCCTTCTCCTCCAGCAAGTGTAGTGTCAGTAGGTCACTGTCACTTGATACACTGCACACAAAACCACAGTGTTCGCAGAATCAAAAAATAAAAAGTGATCAAATACCACGGAACGAAAGCTCTATTTGTGTGAAAAAAAGGACATACATTTCATTTATGTACAGAATTGCATGACCGCGCAATTGTCAGTTAAACTAGTGTAGCATGCAGTATCTATACCAGGGGTGGGCAAACTTTTTGACTTGAGGGCTGCAATGGGTTCATATATTGGACCCGGGGGCCGGACCAAGAGTAGATGAATTATGTGTATGTGTCATCCATAGTAAGTATAGTAATATTCCCCCATAGTAAGCATAGTAATTAATCCCCCATATAGTAATTCATCCCCCATAGTAATTCATCCACCATATAGTAATTCATCTCCCATATAGTAATTCATCCCCCATATAGTAATTCATCCCCCATATAGTAATTCATCCCCCATATAGTAATTCATCCCCCATAGTAATTCATCCCCCATAGTAATTCATCCCCCATATAGTAATTCATCCCCCATATAGTAATTCATCCCCCATAGTAATTCATCCCCCATAGTAATTCATCCCCCATATAGTAATTCATCCCCCATATAGTAATTCATCCCCCATAGTAATTCATCCCCCATATAGTAATTCATCCCCCATAGTAATTCATCCCCCATATAGTAATTCATCCCCCATAGTAATTCATCCCCCATAGTAATTCATCCCCCATATAGTATTTCATCCCTCATATAGTAATTCATCCCCCATATAGTAATTCATCCCCCATATAGTAATTCATCCCCCATATTGTAATTCATCCCCCATAGTAATTCATCCCTCATATAGTAATTCATCCCCCATATAGTAATTCATTCCCCATATTAATTCATCCCCCATATTAAGTCCCCCCTGTGTCAATTCACTTACCTTTGCTCCGCGCGTTCCTCTCGCCGTGTCCCGCGCCGTTCCAGTGTAGCATGAAAATCTGTCTCCTATGAGGATCTGTCCCCCTCGACGTATCTGCGCATGTGCCAGTTTCAGGCATTAACAGCCGATCGGCGATCTCCGGCACATGCGCAGATACGTCGAGGGGGACAGATCCTCATAGGAGACAGATTTTCATGCTACACCGATCTTCAGGGCGGACTGTGAGAGGAGCCTAGCTCCGCGGGCCAGATTAAAAGGTCCGCCGGGCCGTAGTTTGCCCATTGCTGATCTATACCATAGTTTGTAGATGCTATAACTTTCACACAAAGCAATCAATATACACTTATTGGAATTTTTTATACCAAAAACATGTAGCAGAATACATTTTGGCTTCAATTTATGACTAGCTTTGAGTTTACTATATATTTTTTATAGCTGAAAGTAAAAAATATTTTTTTTTCAAAATTTTCAGTCTTTTTTTGTTTATAGCGCAAAAAATAAGAAGCACACAGGTGATCAAATACCACAGAAAGAAAGCTTTTTGTGTGAAAAAAGGAAGTAAATTTAGTTTGGGTACAGCATTGCATGACCACGCAATTACCAGTTGAAATAGTGCAGCGCCGAATAGCAAAAAAAGGCCTGGTCATTAAGGTGGGTAAATCCTCAGGATAGCAAGTGGTTAACAGGTTTGATGCTATACTCTGAATAAAAAAGTGTACCTTTAATTTTTTTGAGCAGTATATATATATGTATGCAGGGGCGGACTGAGAACTCATGGGGCCCCCGGGCAATAGGGGATCATGGGGCCCCTGTGTCCTTGCCCAAACTCAAAAAAGCCTATGAAAAAGGTACCAGGGGCATCTCATGGGGCCCCCTACTGATCCCGGGCCCTCGGGCAGTGCCCGAGTTTCCAAATGGTCAGTCCGCCCCTGTATGTATGTGTATATATATATTATGGAAACACCAGACAAACTAACAACATCATTACCTACAGTAATATGGTGTTGGACCACCTTTGGTGTCCAAGAAAGAAGAGAACACTGAAGAAGGAAATAGTGTTTGGGAAGATTGAAGGAACCAGGTAAAGAGAGAGACTGACCACTGGGCCGTTACACACATTGATTACAGCTGTGGGGATGACGCTGGATAATCTCACAAGACTAGTACAAAGCACACTTCTTTTAAGAGCTCTTATTCATCAAGTCCGTAGGACTCAGACTTGAGTTGATGGCTGTCATGGTTTGTATGGCTAAAAAGCAGCAATAGTTGAGTTTAATGTTAGTTTTAAAATGTTTTAAAATGTAGCGACTAATTGCAAGCTGAAATGAAAAAAACTAAATTTTATAACATTTAATTGTATCTAAACCCAAGAACAATTGTTACATATCAGTTTATCATTCTCAGAGGAACAATTAATCACAGAGATTAGAATCCATTCAGTCATTCCCCTAAGGTTAATTAGCACCAGTAGCATATTATCACTCCACTTCTCTGGTGCAAAGCAATAAATATGCCCCTCCCCCCAAGAATTCATGTTTTTGTTACCCAACTGCAGTGCCAAAGGATGGCCAGATTATGCCTCCATGCCTTCCTGTATAAGACCCCTTTCACACAAGTGGTCCGGTCGGGTCCGCCTGTCCATTTTTAAAGCTGACCAGATCAGACCCTCCATTTTCCTCTATGGAGAGGTGGATGTAAATAGACTTGTGCCCGTTTACACCCACCTTCCTCCAATACTATCCAATATGACAAAAACAAATGGAAGGGGATCTGTTCCCCTCCATCTGGCCAGATTGGATCCGGAGTAAACAGAGAGCCGATCTGTTTACATATGACTGCTCATAGAGCAGAGTAGGCTGTGTCCATGTCTGCTCTGCATAAGCAGAGTGGACACAGACCTTTGATTTGCCAGCTTCACTCAGCTCAGCAGGGGGTCATCAGACAGATCCCCTGCTGAGAAGAAACCTGTTCCAGTGCATGTGAAAGGGGCCTAAAGGATCATTTAGTGAACACTCCTCAAGATTATGATTGTTGTGAAAATTACTGAGTCTCTAACCACTGGCACATTGGCATTGGCATTTGTTCAAGCTGTAACCTTTTCATAAACATGTGTTATAATGTCTGTCACTGCTCCTGTATTGTACTACCTCACTGGGCAACTGGGAGTTGATAAACCTGGCTCTAGGGAAATCCTTAAGCATAAATTTAAATTTTCACAAGGAAAGCATTAGCCTATAAAGGAAAAAAGCATATGTTCAAACATAAAGTCCAGTAACGTATTTTGCAGATTCTCTTTTAATCTCAATGGCAAACATTTGGCTTGGCAGAGCCAATTTGGGTATGAAAATTACCTGTAGAGTAAATTTTATTTTATGTGCTTATCTCCAATCCTATGGGATTAAGAGAACAGAAGCATGAGTCTGTATCAGGGGCGGACTAACCGTGTGGAAACTCAGGCACTGCCCGAGGGCCCAGGGTCAGTAGGGGGCCCCATGAGATGCCCCTGGTACCGTTTTCAAAGGCTTTTTTGAGTTTGGGCAAGGATACAGGGGCCCCATGATCCCCTATTGCCCGGGGGCCCCATGAGTTGTCAGTCTGCCCCAGGTCTGTATTGACATGTTTATAGATGTCAATACATCCAGGCCCGCCCATATCTATGCCTTGCGGTAATGTGCAGCATGGCACCACAATTGCTTTAAACAACAAGGCCTCATGCACACAGGGTATTTGCCCAGCTCTTCTAAATGCCTTTCCTCTTGGCAGCAGAGTTTTGGCAGAAAAACTGCTTGACACATGTAAACATGTGAATGCATCTAAACACCTTTAGGTGCATCAAGAACTTGGACATTAAATCATTTAATTGGCCAGAATAATAACTTATTCTGGCCATTGAAATGAATTAATGTTCAAGCACTTGATGTGCCTAGCATTAATATGTATTTACACAAGTAAAAAAATTGTTGTGCCAAAACGCTGCTGCACCTTTTCTTCTGCCCCTAAACACCCATATGGACACATAGGCTAACATGAAGAGGTAATTAGAGGCACGAGGAAAAGAAAAACCTCAGACACCCCTTTCAGCACATTTTAACTCTCAGTGTGCATGAAGCCAAAAAGATCAAATGTAGTATGAGTCAACTATCTAATTTTTCAAATGGCACTTCAGCAAAATGTTACTATTTTCAAATATTAACATAACATAATTAACAAATGAACATTATTCAGTATCACCAAATACTGCAGTCACTATTCACATTAGTTTATACATTTTGCTGACTTGTTGGCTAGCATAATAGTAGAAAAGGGGACAAGTACAGAATTGAAAGTGTTCCTCATTACAGCGTGATTCTTTTTTCATTTTTAATACAAGGAGGGCTGAAATTGGATTGTTTTCTATTGGCAACAACTCCACTCAGCCCCTAATAGCGAGCAGTTTAGGTGCTGGGAAATTGCTCTAGTATTGTTATGATGACTGCTCCCTGAGCACACAGAATGCTTAGATGGCAACTTTTGAAGGCATAGGAAGCAGAAACACCTGTTTGCAATTTACCACAATTTTTCTTGGCTGGGAGAAAGCTACAAGTCTTGTGATAACTCATATGCAGTGATTTTGTTCCCCTTTAACTCTTTACCTATTAAAGTGGTGTACAGTAATCTTTCTCACTTCTTTGTATTCAGTTAAATACTCAAAAAAAATCTCTCATTGAATACTGAAAATTTTTATCTCTCTTAAAACAAACTTCAGCTACAGTATTAGTCTGTGTGGCCCATATGTTTCAGATAAAGTAAGTACAAGGTCACATTATGCATCATGTACTTTGACTGCAAATGTAGGTCAGAGCAGCCAACTATACGTTTTTTAGTGATCATATAAAATACTTTACATTTCTGGGCTTTGTCTGTATAGTTGCAAGTTCAAATCTGTATTTGGTATGTAATAAAAAGGATAACTACGGTCAGGAAAGAAATTTTAGATTCTGGGCAAAATGGAACTCCTCCGGACTGTGCATACTAGCAGAAGCTACAATTAGGGTTCCTGTTCTGAGCACATACTTGACGCTTCATTTTGTGTATATACAATGCACAAAATAACCTAGCACCCTAGAAAATAAAGGATGCAATGCACAGGAAAACTCTTACGGTCCATTTACACTTTAGCTCTATGTTGCTGGTGATTAATTAATGCAGGTTGTGCTGCACATCAATGTGCATTGTGTTTGGCAGCCTAAAAGTTTTGAATGGTTGTTGACATATCACAAAATAACCAAAGTTGGACATGACCCATTTGTCCAAAACAATACACTACAATAAAAATACATCACAATGCATGGCATGTGTGCATTGGGGTTCTGTTTTAGTTTATAAAGTGCTGTTCAAAATAAAAGGCACTGCAACCCACTGCAGTAAGTGTGCTGTTGTGCATCCAAGTAACCACAACTCATAGTTAGAGGTGAGCTCTGTTATCCTCCAAACCCATTTCTACCCGAACATCAAAATCACACTTTTTTTTATTCCAATCATATGCGGCCTGGGTCATTTTGCACCCTGTAGCACACATAAACAAAAAGGTATTGGTGATATCAGTCAATGTCACTGGCTACATATGGGCATGTGTATACGGCTAATGACAAATGACTCTCCCCAAACAGATATTGCACTAAACCTATAGATAAATAACAGAGCCAGAACCATTGCTAAATGGAAATATGGGTTTCATAACGTTGGCAGTACCTCCACCCACATTTATTTTTTTTAATATGCTTTTTTTCACTATTATTTCATCCTTTGTTACATCTCAGTAACTTGCTAATCTTTGCAGCCATTTCTGGTCTACATGCATAGTTACCAACATTTCAAAAAGTTTTTAGGTACACCTTTTTTTCCTGTGTGTCCAGAAAGCCATTATAGGCAGGGCATGTATTTTAATTAGGGGCTGGGAATTCATTTAATATGAGCGTAATTCTACAAGAAGAGTATCATTAACATATTTATTTGTTGGGGGAAGCTTTCCTTGTCGCTAAAGTGTACTGTTTGATTCTTGTGACATGTGGCAAATAGTGGGAAGAGATGCTGCTGTACTGTTTCTGACCACAACACTGGGGACCCAGGGCACCCCATGGGAGATTTGGGGTACATTCCATGGGTGCCCAGGGCTAGCGATGCTACTGCATGTATCTATTACTTTTGTCACTAAGACACTAGGATGCTATCCTAATATATATGAAGATGTGAAAAATTGCTAAAGGGACCATGTGTACTGTGACTTTTATATTAATTCCATGATAATGCGAACATACTATTATTATAGCTTTTTTAAACCCAAATAATTATCCACACATGCACGTAAACAATGCATAAAAACGCAGTCACAGTATTTATGGTGACTTCAGCAATCTCCATAGGCAGGCTAATCATTGAAATCTGTAGTCTTGATAATTGAAAACAATGTGTTACACTGGCACTGGAGATGCTGAGGTTCCCTGGATTTTAGTTAAGGGACGAAGTATACATGTACACACACTTTGATTGCCGGTCATGATCAATGATCTGTCTATATAAGCATGAGCTAGACGTTGTGTCTGCCTATCCTATGAGGAAGTCATGCTGTTTGTGACAAAACACATCAGGGGCATAGTTACGTGACGTCATTACGTTGGAAGTACCGGGTTGGCCATTTTACTCACTGTACTGTGGATGGATGTCTCTCCTTAAGGAAGCAATGCAGATTGTTTTTATAAAAGTGATTATTCCTGTGCAGGGGATTTGTGCAAATGCTTTGTGAGTATATTTGTCTTTATAAATAAAGAGGTAGTTCGGAGTTACTGCACTATGAGAGGTTTTCTCATTCTTTCCTATAGCTTCCTGGCATGTATGAGACAAAAACCGCTGATAGAAGGCTGTGAAGAGAGTTATCCATATTGGTGGGAAGGCTGTCTTTGACCAAATCTAACAGTTAGTCAATGAGTGGAGGTAAGGGGCAGTATTGACTGGTGGAGGTGCATGGAGGTGTAACAGCAAGGGGATACTGGGAGCACATTTGTGTCTGATGAGTGGACATTACACTGAGTTGGATCATGGGAAGGTTTATATTTATTATCATAGAGGACTATAAGGATTGTTTTTGAATTTATACATCATTCTGCACTTTATGAACTTGGATTTTACTAATTTGCAATTAGATATCACCAAGTTATTTATTCACTGCATATTCATGATGGTGTTGTTATGAGATACATTTGAATCACAACTTATTTAGTATTAATATATGTTTTTGGCTGTGCAGCACTCTTTGGGTATTGTGAGAATTATGATGTGGGAACACGTCAGATGCTTGCAGCAGCTATATCTTTCTAATATTCTTCTAAATATTTGGGGGGGGTTTGTTTTTTTTAATATCATATTGGTTTTAAGTAAATAATTTTTTTGGTGAATACAGGATTATTTGGGATTGTTGAGGCAGCACTCCAACTTAGAAGCAAACTGTTCGCCCTGCAGTTCCACGCGTTTTGCTGAGCTCCATACTGTAAAGCACTTTTCCCGTGTAAGCATTTCTGACCAGACACCTCATGAATGTTTCCTTCTCCACAAGCACAGCCATGATTGCCACTTCACTCCCAGTGACAATGAGAGGACTGCGCAGATCTCTGTTGCAGACAGCTTGAGCACTTGCATTGGATCCACATTCTCTCTCTTGTTTCCTGTGCCTCCAGGCTAGGTGCATAGGTTTCCTGTGTTGCAATGTTTGTCCCATGTATGGGGCACAGTCACTAGAAAGGAGGTTGGTTCACCAACCCCCTCACTACCAGGGTTACGATTTCCCATGCTTGCTGGCTGATTTAGCTTTCCCCTCCATTTTTCTTAGCTACTCCTTGCAACAGCCATCACATCTTCTGATTGCACCTTCCACCATTTATTAACCTTCAGCACGGTTCATCACCCAGTAATATCCCTGTTCTTTTGAATATGCCTTGCATGTACTCCTTTGCAGGAACCAGGCATTTGGTAACCTTGATAATGTTTACTCAGGCTTCTCGTAGATACAGAATTAATAATACGTTTCTCACATCTTCCTCCATACATAATCCTAACTAGATTATCCTGACTCTGGCTGCCCAGATCATACCTCTTGGATAGGATGTGTCACGTACCTGGTTGGGGAGCCGGACGTGGAGAGAGGGCGTCCTCTTACAACTCCCACTCGGAGCCCCTGATAGTGGGAACAGTGGGCGCAGAGCCAGGAGTGGCACGAGTGCCGGGTGGAGCTGGCAACAGGTAGCTGGGAACCCAGGAGATCCGGATGCAGGTCAGGTGCAGGAACATAGGTGCAGCAGCAGGCAGGTATGGCGGCAATCAGGATACGGACTGGGACCGGACACCGGAGCATGGGTGCAGTAGCAGGCAGGTAAGTGTGGCACCCATCAGGATGTAAGTCAGGTACAGGTGCAGGTAGAGGCAGCAGAGTCAGACAAGCCAGGTCAGTATCAGGCAGACAGATAAGGTACAAGGGAGCAGGCAAGCGGATGGTCAGGAATAGCCGGGGTCGGTGCAGGCGGAGTTCTTTCTTAGTCAGGCAAATCAGAATACAGGTAACAGGATCAGGAATATGTGCAGGAACATTATAGACCAGAAGGCATTTAACTTTACTATTCTGCAGGTTTAAACAGCCCGCCTGGCGTGACGTGTACGCTTACTGCGCATGCGCGCCCGCACCGCCACGGCCCGAGGGGATCCGTCGTCGGCGCATGGCTGCACGGCGACAGGATCCCTGTCAGGATTTGTCCATTATTAAGGTCAATGATCTGACTTCTGGGTACCCCAGTAGGGAGGTCATGTGCTCTTGACTGAACTACATCTTTCAGTCCCTGTTATGACTGTTCCCATGAGGAGGGTCCGAAGACCCAGATAGGCTGTCTCCCCTTGGATTTATAGACCACCACAAGGGGACAGCCCTCTGAAAACCTGGGGATTTGCAGATTTAACCCTTTTCTTGCTCCTGGACAGCCTGCTAACTCCCTAACACACTAATTGCACAAAATACAGTGAAATAGACATTTAAGAACAGCAAGTTTACCAATACATATTTCACATTCCCTTAAGCAGAACAGTAAAAATAAAGTAGGCTTTTAGTTACACCACACACTTGTAAGCACCTGCTTACAAGCTGCTGTAGGAAATAAATAGGGAAAGCTGACAAACTGCACAGGGAGAGATTATGGTTATTTAGAAAACAGTTTTTACTGCTTTACTGTTGATTGCAAGCTTTTTGTGCTATCACACCTGTGTTCCCTTTTTTCTTGTTTACTTTTTGTCTTTACTTTTAGTTGGTGATTAATGTGAAGGCCATGGTTTTTATGGCTGCTGTCCCATCCATAGCAAACTGTCAATATTTGTTGCAAAACTTCTGTGGCCTTTTGTTTCAGACTGGTGGAATTTAGAGGTTTTCATATCTGTTGGGGGTAAATTGATTTTCATTTTATGTTGATAGTCTTTTTTTAGGTTGAGGTGTTCAGAGTACAGCCGACGTTTGTTGCTAACCATCTGTTCTTGGAGCTGCCTTTTAATTAAGTCACTGCATTATTTGAAAGAAAAAAGTGCACCTAAACCACCCCACTGCATCACTCTCATTAACTGACACCAATATGCCAGTAGTAAATATAAAGTTAGGCATACACTGGTTAGACTTAACCACTTCAAGTCCGGACACTTTCACCCCCTTCCTGTCCAGGCCAATTTTCAGCTTTCAGTGTTATCACACTTTGAATGACAATTGCAATACTGTACCCATATGAAATTTTTAGCATTTTTTATGAGACAGATAAAACTTTATTTTGGTGGTATTTATTCACCACTGGGATTTTAATTTTTTGCTATATAAATGAAAAAGTCCAAACATTTTGAAACAAAAGTGTTTTTCTTATAAAATTTTGCAAATAAATAATCTTTCTTCATAAATATTGGCCAAAATGTATTCAGTTATCTCTTTTTTTTTTTTTTTTTTTTTTTTTTTTGTAATAACAATTTTTATTGATTTCCAAAAATATACAAACAGTATGTTTAAGAAAAAAAAAAAAAAGGGATAAGAAAAGAAAACAAGCAAAACAGAAAGTTACATCGATGGCAAAACTGCGTAAGGACAGGACCAACAAAAACATAAAATGACAGTGTGAAGGTTATCAGGACCTTACATTTTGGGCCGGCATAGAGGAAATGAAGGTATCCCATGGGAGCCAAATCATCTCAAACACAGCAAACGAACAATTATGTAGTGCAGTCAAGTATTCCATCTGTCTAACATCAGCAATAAGTTTGTACAGAATCGCCATTGAAGGAGGGGTAGAAGACAACCAACACATAGGAATGCTTCTCCTAGCCGCGGTCAGAACATGTACAGCAAGTTTTCCGGATGGTTTAGGTAAACCCGGAAATGGTAGACCTAGCAAAAAATGTAGTGGATCAAGTGGGAGAGAGGTACGCATTAGTGATTGTAACAGGGAGAGAACATCTTTCCAGAAAGGAGTAATGGAGCTGCATGTCCAAAAGATATGATAGAGAGAACCCTGGTCTCCACCACAGCGCCAGCAGGCAGGAGAAGCATTCGGATTATAAGCATGAAGAACTTCAGGTGTTTTGTACCATAACATCATGAGCTTGTAAATATTTTCCTTAAAAACCACACAAACAGAAGATCTAGATGCATTTTCCCAGATTTTCTTCCACGTTAATAGATCAATATCACTTTGTACGAATTGAGACCACCTACGCATGTAAAGGTGAGTGGCATTGGACAAGGAGGGGGCATCTAGAAGTAGTTTATATGTGTTAGAAATAATACCCCTTTGGTGGGGGCCCTGCATACATAAACGTTCAAAGGAAGTAGGCTTCCCCAGGGTTAATGAGGGTGATAAGGTAGAAAAGAAGTGGCGTATTTGAAGGTAAATATATAGGTGTTGAGAAGGTAGAAGAGATTTTTTCTGTAGATCTGGGAATGAGTGTAACTTACGAGTCACCGGGTGTACCAAGTGACGCAATTGAAAAAGGTTAGCTGCTACCCAAAGAGACATCCGGGACATGGTCATATTATCTGGAAGATTAGGGTTATGGAGAATATTTGTCAGTGGGGAGCAATCAGAGGCCAGTGTAAATTTAGCCTTACATTTCCGCCAAACAGCCAGAGAAAAGTGCATGGGACCAAGGAATAGGTGGCGAAAAGAAGAGACATCCACTGTTGAGGTCGACCAAAGGAGGGAGCATGGATGAGCCGGAGACAATTGTAAAGATTCAATCTCAGCCCACGTGTTGGGAGGATAGAGAGTAGACCATGACATGAGAAAACGAAGATGAGTTGCATAGTAGTATGTTATTATATCCGGTACCCCCAAGCCCCCCCTAGAACGCGGAGAAAGCAAAACAGAACGTGCAATCCTGTGCCGCTTGTTGTGCCATATAAAATGCAGGAAAGATTTCTGGAGGGAGTGAAGTTTGGACATAGGAACGGGAACGGGGAGAGTCGCAAACAGGTATAACAGTTTGGGTAACACGGTCATTTTTAGTACATTAATGCGTCCGAGAAAAGAAATGGGCAGGGCATCCCAGTGTTTCAGAGAACGAGAAATTGCTATAAATAATGGGGGGAAATTGGCCTCGTATATGGATTGGTAAGAGGAAGTCAGAGTAGTACCTAAATATTTTAAAGAGTGGGTGCACCACCGGTAGGGAAAGGCTTCCTGAAGCGAGGATAAAACGCCAGAAGGGACATGTATCGGGAGCGCCTCAGTTTTAGACGTGTTAACTTTGTAGCCAGATATGACCCCAAATTGTTTCAAGGTCTTATGCAAAATCGGTAGGGAGGTATGAGGACTCGCAAGCGTGAGGAGGATGTCATCAGCAAACAGCGATAATTTGTATTCATGGTTATGGGATCGTATCCCGCGAATATCCGGATTCGACCTTATGGCGATGGCTAAAGGTTCCAGACAAAGAATGAACAGTAAAGGAGAGAGTGGGCAACCCTGACGTGTACCATTTGACATCTGAAAGGGGAGTGAAAAAAAAGAGGCTAATCTGACCTGCGAAAAGGGGGAAGAATAAAGGGCCTTCAAGGCTGCTACAAATGGACCCCTGAAACCATATCTTTCCAAGACCATGAACATGTAAGGCCAACTTAAACGGTCAAAAGCTTTTTGAGCATCTAAACTTAATAATATAGCGGGGGTGGAAGATCGGTTAATCAAGTCAACCAGATCAATGGATCGCCTGGTGTTATCTGCAGCGTGTCTGGCAGGTACAAAGCCCACTTGGTCCCTATGTATGAGTTTGGAAATAATTCCAGACAGTCGGTTAGCCAAGATTTTAGTGAAAATCTTGTAATCGGAGTTAAGTAGGGCAATGGGGCGGTAATTGTCTACTATAGAGTGATCTTTATCGGGTTTGGGGATAACCGAGATATATGCTCGGGAGAATTCAGTCTGGGGTGTGACCCCCTTGAAAAGATCTCGATAAAAGGAGAGGAGATGAGGAGCCAGGATACCAACAAAAGATTTATAGTAGGAGTAGGGCAATCCGTCTGGTCCTGGGGCTTTACGAGAGGGAAGGTGTTTAATTGTGTCAAACAATTCCTCTGGCGTAATATCAGCGTTAAGGGTGGCAATGTCTGAGGGTGAAAGACTCGGAAGTGACAGGGGGTCAAAAAAATTATCAAAAGATAACTGTGTGAGGGGCGGGTGAAGGTCTGGGGTCAAACAGTTATAAAGATTCTTATAGTATGAGCCAAAAAGGGATGCCATGACCTGAGGATCATAGGTAGGGCGTCCATTTGGTTGGATTAAAAGATCAGGCATCGTGGAAGGAGACTGAGCTTTGAGTCGATTGACTAACATACGATGAGGTTTGTTGGAAAATTCGTAAAATTTTTGCTTAACCCATAAGAGGGATTGCGCAGACTTACTAGAGTCAAGAGTTTTAATGCGGTCACGTAGAGATGTTACCTTCCGGAGCCCAGAAATGGACGGCTTGGCCAACAACTGTCGTTCTGCCAAAGATAGTTGATGGATGAGAGAAGCCCTAGCACTCGCTGAAGATTTTTTTAAACGAGAACCCATAGAAATACAGAGTCCTCGAAATACCGCCTTATGAGCCTCCCATAGGGTTGAGGAAGAAGCCACGGAGCCAACATTGTGGGCGAAATAGGTATCAAGTCCCCGTGACAGTTCATCCCTAAGATGTTCTGTAGAAAGAAAGGTCTCATTAAGGCGCCAATGACATGGTTTGGGTATAATAGGAGGGAAAAAAAGGTTTAAAGTCAGAGAGGCATGGTCAGACCAGGTAATGGGATTGATTTCAGAGGCGACCAGGAGTGGAAGAAGTGGGGCAGAGATAAAAAAATGATCTAGGCGGGAAAAACTACGGTGAGGGGTGGAGTAGAAAGTAAATTGTTTATGGAGGGGGTGTTTAATCCGCCAGGCATCAAAGAGACGATGCTCCCTTATCAGTCTACGGAAAGATTTTGAAGAGGAGCATTGCCGCTTCGAGGGTGTGAACTCGAAAAGAAGTTTCCTGTCTTTATGGGGGGAAAAAACCAAGTTGAAATCGCCCCCAACAATCACATGCGAAATGGGAAAGGAATCTAAGTTGGCGAGTGTTTGTGAAAGAAATTGCAATTGACCCGAATTTGGGGCGTATAGATTCAACAAAACAAGGGGAGTGTCACCAAGCATACATTCCAAAATAATAAAGCGACCCTGTTGGTCAACCCTGGAGGAAACAACCCGAAGGGAGCAGTGAGACCTAATCAAAATTGCCACCCCAGCCTTTCCGGAAGGATCAAAGGCCGAATAGGCTTGAGAAAAAAATCTCGAGGCAAAACGGAAGGAGCCAGTTGATTTGAAATGGGTCTCCTGGACAAAAATAATGTCTGCTCCTGAGGATCGAAATTCCCGCAAAGCCATCCAACGTTTTTGAATGGAATTGAGACCCTTGACATTATATGACAAAAACCTCAAAGCCATTATAAAATAATAATAAATTGAGCACATGTATTAGCATGAGAAATGCATAATATACCATCGATGTAGAAAAATGGAGAACAAAAAACATTAAACTAACACAAGAAAGAACAAACACAGTAGTTGACATAAGTATCCGCAAGGATATAAACTTGGGAGCAACAATTTGGCCCAAGTCGTCTAGGCCTATGGCTAGACAAAATCGGGAGCAACACGACAACCAAGACATCAGGGAGATCGCCAAACCCGGCCAGAAAAAACAAAAGTGAAAAAACAAAAAAAAAAAAAAAAACAAAACACCCAACAATGGTTCGGCCGGCCAGAAATGAAAAACCTGTGGAAAAAAACATGTATAAACCAGGAGGAAAGGATCGGCATCGCAGTCACTTCGGAGAAGCACCCCAGGGAGTCATCAGACAGGCGGATCAGTTGTCCGAGGATGTCGTGGACGTTGTGGGGTACGTGAGAGCCTCTTCCGGCCTCTGTGGACTGGAGTCCAGATCTTGTTGGGGGTGGCAGATGGACGGACTGGAGTGGGTGGCAGAGGGGTCATGTCATCTGACAAAGGTGGAAGTCCCAGGCGCTTAAAAAAAGAATCCGCCTCAGGAAGATCACGGAGCACAACTTGAGTATTGTCCCTAGTTACGATCAGCCTGAAGGGGAACCCCCACCGATAAAGGACACGGTGTTGCTGGAGGTGTGAGGTGATCGGCTTCAGAGCTCGCCGCTTGGCCAGGGTAATCGGGGACAGATCGCAGAAGAGTTGGAGTCTGTCACCTTTAAATTCCAGAGATGGCTTGTGGCGAACTGCTGATAATAAGGCTTCCTTGCTTTGAAAAAAATGGAAGCGAACAATGACGTCGCGAGGTCTGGTGCCTTCAACAGGTTTTGGGCCCAAGGAGCGATGAGCCCTGTCCATACGCCAATCAGCTTCTGGAACCAAGGGAGCAGTTGCGGTGAAAAAGGATAATAGGTGACGGTGTAGTTGTGCATCATCAATAGATTCGGACATACCGCGTATACGGATATTTTGGCGCCGTTCCCTGTTTTCCAAATCCTCTTGTTGGAGCTGCATTTGGGACATGGAATGTTTCAAATACGCGTTGTCCTCTTCCAGAACATGAACGTATTGCACCAAATCATCAAACTCAGTTTCCAATTTATCCGTGCGGTCACCAATCTGCGCTATTTCCCCTCTGAGATCCAACGCCAGTTTTCCAATTTCAGTGGAAATGGATGCGGTGATATTGCGTAAGAATATTTGCAATTTATCATCTAGCGCTGAAATTGTGAGAGAAGATGATGTGACAGCCTGCTGGGAAATCTGGGTGGAGGGGTGTTGATTGCCTGAGGCAGGATGAACTATTGCCCCCCCAGTTATATTCTGGGGATCAGGATCCTCCATCTGGGGCTGGAGCAGGGCAGAGGCAGTCAGAGGAGCTGTAATGCTTGAGGGTGCAGTACCCTCCGTGACCACCGGGAGTCCGGGATCGCTCCCTGGGTTCCTGGACATGCCAGAGGCCGGGGATTGCGGCCTGGATAAGAACCGCCGAAGCGGTGACGGCCGCGGATCCTGTGGCTGCGGGGAGGGGGGCTTCCAGCGCCCTATCTTCCCCATAGAGGACTCGTACTGGTGCCGTGCTGGGTGCAGAGGGTGTATGACTCACCCGGAGCTGAAGGAAGGCAGTGGCGCGTGACGGGTGAGTCCGTGCTGGCCGGGGATGAGCGGAGCTCAGGGATTACACAGCCGCCATCGTCCCTGGTCGCGCATGCGCCCCCATTCAGTTATCTTTTTAGTAAAAAAAAAAATAACTCAAATTAGTTTATAACCAAAAATTATAATTTTTAAAAAAAGTTAACATTTTTAGTTTTTTTTTTATACTATTATTTATGTTTTTTTAATATACTGTCACCCTAGCAGTACAGTGTCACCATAGTGTACTACTTGTGGGGGACGATGAAGATTTTTTTTTTTGTTTACACTGATTGCTTTTACATCCATGAAGGCTGCAAAAACAATCACTTCTCCTTCTCTCTGGCTGCATTCTTGCATCAATTGAGAAATACTTTGCGAGCTGTGATTGGTCACAGCTTGTCACATGGTAAAAGGCTGTTGTGAATAGCCTTGTACCATGTGACCTCGGTGATCATTCACAGATTTAACTAGTAGTAAGCAATGATGTCAGAAGTGACATCTTGCTTACTACTATTCATGTGATCACTGATTGGGCAATCAGTGATCACATGATCGGGACCTCACACAGAGGTTCCGTACAGCGATCGGTGTTCCGCTGTGTCCAGAGGACATAGCAGGCACCGGATCGCGGTGCTGCGCACTCCCAGGGAGCACACACAGGCAGGGAAGCTGGAAGATGTTTATCAACGGCCACCCGCCCCTGCACTGCTCCCATCCAGCCCATGTACATAAACGTGGTTAATTGTCGTGCTGATGGATAATTTTATGCTGCTTTGTCATCTGCAGTCTCTTAATATTTGAAAACACCTGTCCGTGCCCTCTGTCCCTAGTGCATTATGACTAAGGCTGGCCATACATTATACAATTATCTGGAGATTTTTGGTTTAGATTTACCAAAAACCATATAATAGGAGGACAAACCTAAACAACACTTTCAGTTGTATCCAATTAGGCAGGCCCTTGCACTACACAGTTGAAGGTAAATCTAAAGGAAATTGGGCAGAAAATTGGAAGATAATTGTATAATGTATGGCCAGCCTTAGTCTTGCTCATAAAAAGCTGTTCTGCTGCTGGCTAATCTTTCTCATCATATGCGGTCTCTTACCTCTTAATGAGAGGTTAATAATAATTGTCCACCTGCAGTACAATTTTGCAGCGAAAAAAGGGACAGCCTCAGTAAACTGCTGATCAAATTTTGTCTGCTGGCCAAAGCAGGCCTGTTACCACTTGATGAAAAAGCATGTGTCACTGTTAAGATTTCCTGAAAAAAAAGCTTTTATTTTTTTCTTGACTGAAGTAAACTAGATTGGAGTGCTGTAACTTTCTGTAAGCCGAACTAATTCTAAAAGAAAAAAAAAATTTTTTTTGGCATTGGTATATGACCTTTCTGGCAGTGCCCATACCGTTTGAAAATTCTGGCAATTTTTAGGGCTAGTAGGTAAGCTGTTGTCAAACAGGATTTGTACCCTATAGACTTGGGATTTACCGCTAATTTCAGGTTCTCTAAGTTTCAAACATGATTCACCAAACCCTAGACCAGGGGTCCTCAAACTATGGCCCGCGGGCCACATGCAGCCAGCCGAGGCCATTTATCCGGCCCGCCAGCAGGGGCGTATTTTCCGCAAGGAAGGGACACTAAGTACAGGGGCAGGCAGGGGGTTGCTGTACCTTACCTGGCTCTGGTCCCAGTCCCACGACGATCCAGTCCAGGAAGCACTGCTCCTTCATTCACTCCAGCAACTCCCTCACTCCTGCCGCTCGGCTCCGCCTCCTTACCGGTGATCGGGCGCCAGAACTGTAGCTCAGGAAAGGCACACAGGCGGCCAATCACCTGCGAGGAGGCGGAGCCGAGCGGCCCCGCAAACATCGAGTGAGGGAGAGGCCGGAGTGAAGGACAGCTGACAGGTAAGTGTGCCGTGCTCATGGTGCTTCTGCAACCAAGTATGCTGGCTGCAGCAGCACCATGCTGGAACAGGGGTCAGCAAGTTAAGTGTCATTGGTGTCAGTGGGAGGAATAGTGCCCCATCATTGGTGTCACTGATACTAATGATGGGGCATTATTCCTCCCACTGACACCAATGATGGGGCATTATTCCTCCCACTGACACCAATGATGGGGCACTATTCCTCCCCCCACTGACACAAACGATGGGGCACTATTCCTCCCCCTCATTGACACCAACGATGGGGCACTATTCCTCCCCCCCACTGACACCAACGATGGGACACTATTCCTCCACCCCACTGACACCAACGATGGGGCACTATTCCACCCCCCACTGACACCAACGCGGGAACACTATTCCTTCCCCCACTGAAACCAATGATGGGGTACTATTCCTCCCACTGACACCAATGTTGGGACACTATCCCCCCCACTGACACCAATGATGGAGCACTATTCCCCCTCACTGACACCAATGACGTACTATTCCTCCCACTGACACCAAAGATGGGGCACTATTCTTCCCACTGACACCAATGATGGGACACTATTCCTCCCACTGACACCAATGATGGGACGCTATTCCTCCCACTGACACCAATGTTGGGACACTATCCCCTTCTCCCACTGACACCAATGATGGGGCACTATGTCCCCCCCAGGGGCGGATTGACCAAATTTGGAAACTCGGGCACTGCCCGAGGGCCCGGGGTCAGTAGGGGGCCCCATGAGATGCCCCTTATACCTTTTTCATAGGCTTTTTTGAGTTTGGGCAAGGACACAGGGGCCCCATGATCCCCTATTGCCCAGGGGCCCCATGAGTTGTCAGTCCGCCCCTGGCCCCCCCCCACACACTGACACCAACGATGGGGCACTATTCCTCCCCCCACTGACACCAACGATGGGGCACTATTCCTCCCCCCACTGACACCAACAATGGGGCACTATTCCTCCCCCCACTGACACTAATGATGGGGCACTATTCCTCCCCCCACTGACACCAATGATGGGGCACGATTCTTCCCACTGACACCAATGATGGGGCACTATTCCTCCCACTGACACCAATGATGGGGCACGTTTCTTCCCACTGACACCAATGATGGGGCACTATTCCTCCCACTGACACTAATGATGGGGCACGATTCTTCCCACTGACACTAATGATGGGGCACGATTCTTCCCACTGACACCCATGATGGGGCACTATTCCTCCCACTGACACCAATGATGGGGCAATATTTCACTCCATAAGACACACTTGGGGGGAAATGTCTGTGCGTCTTATGGAGTGGCCGGCCCAGTATTCCCGCTGCCGTTGTATGTCCGTAGTCTCTGGTCATCTCCTGTACTGTGTCCGCATTTGTTCATAGTTTTTTTTTTAAAACTATAGTCCGGCCCTCCAACAGTCTGAGGGACAGTGAACTGGCCCCCTGTTTAAAAAGTTTGAGGACCCCCTGCCCTAGACAAATCAAATCCAGACAGATTCGCTCATCAACTAATGACTACTTTACTCAACATTAACAAGATAAGGTGAATATGTAATGAAGAATAGACCCATAATCTTGGAAACAGTTTTGCCTTGTGTGGTGCTCAAAATTACAAGATGGTGGATGATAGAACTGAAAGGTATCCTTCTAAATATGAATTTTAAATTTTGAGTTACCCATTCTAAAAGACAGTCAGATCTTAAAAGAATTGCATTTTCACCCAAAGTGTATGAGGGTAGATTGTGAGTGCATTGGCCTCTCCTCTCCAACCTCATGAAAACAAAGAATGCCTTGTATTCATTAATAAGTGTATACCATGTTTTCTAAATGGAAAAGAGCCGAGTGAGCGACTCCCAGAGTTCAGTTTACTATAGGGAAAGTCACGCGGTGGCTGCTAGAACAGGAAAGTTATTCCACATACTGGAAAAATGAATTAGTGCTGCGCTACTCAGTGCATAAATAATACATGGACTTATAAATGTAAATAAATAAAATAAAAAAATAAATAAATGCACATTAACCCTCATCCGAGTGTGAAAACAACAAATTGCTGACAGCAACAAGTGCAGAAATCATTGCCAAAAATGGTAAGTGCAGACAATATCAAACATCAGTAAAGCAACATAATGTAAATGTGATATGCCAGTGACTAAGTGAACAAAAATTAGGTAAATAGAAACAATAAATAATGAGGAACAAAACATGACACAGTGAATAAGTCCAAAATGAATAGTAATAGTCCCAAAAACAGGAACACAGTGAATCTTCAGCATAAGGGGTGAAACATCCAGTGATCAAATGTAATCCATCAATCCTCCACCAGCTAGTGTGTGCACTAACCTCCAAATTGCGACCCAGATGGGGTCATAAAACATAGCAAAAACCTCAAACGATGATCTCAAATAGATGGTCCTCAATAACAATAAAAAAAGGGGGGTCCTCTCTGGTGATGCTGGCAAACACTCACAGGCGTACCTCAGATATGGCCACAGACCTCTATCACCTCCAGTATCACCACATGGAAGATTTAAGCAAGAAGACTCTCTAGAGCACTCTCTGAAACTGACATCAGGCATCTAAAATGGGCCTCTATGTCAGGACATTGAGAAGAAACTGTAGTCATTCCTGGACTCACTATGTTGTGATTATTGGAAGACAAACTATATAGACCTGCCACCATATCACGTGATCGAGCACCATTCAGAATTTCATGGGTTATGGCTTTTGCCCACTTTCCATCAAGAATATGTTGTGCCACTGTATTGTTGGGTTGCTCCCCAGTCTGTCCTGGACAGAAATCTGGTTCCAGGTTGGAGCCTTTTTCTTTTTTGATCCTACATACTACTATGATGACTTTCAGTCTCCCCAGAAGGGGCATATTTAGTGTCTTCCAGATGGGACATATTAATAATTGCAGGTAACCATGCTATTGTCAATTTTAAAAATAGAATATTCCAAGAGTTCAGCTTTAATGATTTTCTCCCAGCCCCATCATTGCTTTCAGTCCCTGGTGATAAAGGTAGAAAGGTCTGCGTAAGCTCAAGGTCTGCGTAAGCTCAAGGTCAAGATAGTCAGAGCTTACATAAGGCTGAGGAATCTCTCCCTGCCCCCATGTGACAGCACCAAGCCAAATACTAAGCACCAGTACTGTCACCTGAGAGGAAAGGAGGTGCGTTTATGAAAGTATAGGGTATTTCTTCACTTAAAACTGCTATAAGCAGATGCAAGAAGTGAAGGTATGTTGAGCATATTATGCTTGGGGGTCAGTTATTAAAGCAAAACTGTTATTTTGTCCTGTATGAGTTCTAATAAAATATCTATTTTGTCACTATTTACTTATCGTAGAAATTCATGAGCAATTACATTTTACAATACACCATTTATAGGACTGGGTGGTCAAGTAGTCAATCTTATGCAATTTTATATTGAATTTTCCATGGCTCCATGTGGGTAACATTATATTTTAAAACTAAGTTGGTATTGCATCTAAATCATACATTTACTTTCTTTAAAAGATATGCCAGAAGTTTTTATAAATATGACATATCCATGTCCAAAGAGGTCTTTTATACTTACTTACAGTAAAAACCATGCCCAAAGCAAGGGTTTACCATGCAATTTGTGGACACGATCTCTAATATATAAACCATGTAAATTTTAAACGTTCATCAAACTAATTGCTACTGTACAAAAACCATTTATATCATCCAAGTGTCACAACTCCCCCGAACTACTGCGTCATGTTCCTAAGACTGTCCTAAAAATACAGAGCGTTTGTGACCCAAGCCTTCAGGGATAAGTTGACTGTGGCTTGGAGGTCAGTAACTTAAATAGACCAACACAGCACTCTTTCTGTATGCAATAATGCAAAATGATTTCTATTGACTAAGAGAAATAAAACGTTAATAAATAGACCACAGGTTGTATTATTTCTCAGCATAGGGCCTGAATGTGATGTTCTTGATGCGTGAAAATCATGTTTGTTTATGTGGGGAATGGAAGGAAAAAAGTTAAAGACATTGAATGGAAACATTGTAAATCCGTCAGCTGGGCAGGAGACCACTTTGGCACAGGGCATTTAATGGTTGTTATTCCTGGCTCCAACTGTATGCTGGCAAGTTCACCTACCTTCGCCGATGTAATACTAGATGTAGGCATCACTAAATAGTAAACGATGACAAAAAATATTCTGCAAACTTTTGCAGCTTTGTCCGGGTGAGTAAAGGTGACTTTGAAGAGTAGATTTTCTTAACATTATATTATTTTGGATTTGAGTAGTTTGGCTTTGACTTTATACATTGAAGCTCTCTGCTGCCAAGGATAAGCTGAGCTCTTCACCTAAAGAAGAAAAACAAGATTGAATGTTTTTACAGAGTGCTCCATGTAGAATCTTATATAAATATTCCCACTGGTCTGTACTTGTAAATAGAGATGAAAAGAAATCTCACAGATCTTTCTTATCTTATTTTAGCTCAAAGAAGTATTCTTTTCAATAGTCCTTTCATTCAGGAAAATGGGTCTCCACAAAATGTATTTTAAGTAAGGTTTTCTAATGGGATTTAAAAGGGTAGGGGACATAAATTACAAATAGGTTTTATGAAAGAATGTTTGGTATCATTACAGATAAGAATGTAAAAGGCTCAAGAATGCATTAGAACTGGGGTTATTTGTAATAGGGGTGCTTTACTGGAGAAGATAGTTTCTTTAAGATGTCACTTGACATGACGTGATCCTCTACAGGGCTGAAATTTAGTTGGGTAAAATAGCTTCCGTTAAAGGGTGAATTTACTAATCAGCACAATGTATCTATTAAGATGGCATGAAATACAGACTTACCAGAATACCATAAACCGATATTGTAATTGTCCATATGTGGGCTATATGGAATAACAAGATATGGGCAACTATGTTATTGATTACTGCTTGGATAATTTATTTTAGTGACCAAAATCAGACTAAAAGGTTGTCCTCTTTTCTTTAAAAGCTTGCTGTGAGGGCACTTGGCGAGGGGGAGGGTCCAGAAGCACCTCTAGGGGACCAGAAAAGAGGAGGATCAGGACTGCTCTGTGCAAAACCACTGCACAGAGAAGGTAAGTATGATGTGTTTATTATTTTATAGAACAAAAAATAAAGCCTTTAAAATCAATTTAAATTTATCCACATGTGTAATATGCTGGGACAAAGAAAAATGTGCTTTGTCTGAAGAAATGACAAAATAGTCATCTAGTGCATTATGAGCTTGCCTCTAAGCAGTTTATTACAGGAATATGTAATGAATATGCAATGAATATTTGTAGCTAAATTACATATTAATCCTTCTGCAGATGAATGGATTAAAGTTTATTAAAGTTTGGATTGTTGTCTGCTGTTGCCCCTCTTTTTCTATCTCAGTGAACACTGAAGGAAATTGTCCAACAGACAGAAAAAAAGAATTCATGGGAGATCTAACATTTCCTTACTCACAAAGGAAAGTTTGTATTGTAAAAATGATAAGACATTGTCTTCAGGACAGGAAATATAAATGGGGGGGCTCCCCATCCAGGACAGAGAAGGCACCACAAAGAGACCTACCAGGCAAGAAATCAATTGTATTAGGTTTTCTGAACTATTAGATAAAGACTCACAAAACTCATACTCAGAAATCTTCAACCTGAAGTATGATTCCTTGTTCAATTGGTGTGTTTAAATTAGAGATGTACACACATATAAAAATAAAAAGCAAAGTATTACATTCACAGAGGTTGCCCTTTCCTAATTTGCAGTGGACAAGGACCTTGGGCCTTTTTATTACTGCAGTCCTAAGAGAAGGCCTAGCTCATCAGAAGAACCCTATCATTTGCAGAATAACTGGACCCTCACACAGCATAATGACAACTTTTAATCTTTAGTTCCACTGCTTCCATAGTCCAGCTTTGAATGTCATAAACAAGTGTTAGATTGCATACTTTTGTGCTTTAAGCCCTTACGATTAGACCTGTAACAGAAAGATGAAATTACTGAGTTATGCCAAATGCTAACTGTATAAAAAATTAGCTACTTCCAGTTCCGGCGCCACATGTAGAGGGCACACAGAGCAGCTGCTCCGGAAATACCAGCTTACAAAGCCAGCTACACGGCTCTGGGACACCAGCCTGTAGTCTTTCCTGCCTCCCCACTTCCCAGGGGCATTCATCAATGGAGCGGTATCTTGTCACCTCCAGGTGCTGGTCTCACAACTGCTGCCTGGTCCGCTTCACCACCCGCAGGCTCACAGGCAGCCAAGATGATCAAAGGCATGAACATAGGTACCTCAGACACACAACCTCAGACTGCAAATACTGCGCCATCTCCTTTAGAGGAACAATACAGCAAGATAGCCCAGGCTGTAGTTACATTATTGACCCAATTAATCACAGCAGCAGTGGAACGAGCAGTCTCAATGGGCATAGAACAACTTAGGAAGGAACTGAGTGACCATGGTAGGGAATACACATTTTATTCACCTCTACACCACACTTTAACTAGAATAGATTGTAACTCTTTCCTCTTGAAATTTACCACTGATTACAGCATGCATGATATAGCCACTTTGGATCATAGCCCGGTTTGTGTCCACATTGTAACTTTCACCTCTCAAAGCTCGCCCAGGATCTGGCACTTTCCATCTTTTTTAGCAGACAACCAAGACCTTCAGAAGGTCCTCCAGGATACTTGGGTGGATTTTAAGATGACTAATGCAGCTCACAAAGACAACCCAAACCTATTTTGGGAAACAGGCAAGGCTGTGCTTCACAGGCAGATCACAGCCTTCGCAGCTGCATACAAGAGGAAGGTCACCAAACAGTATCACAAAGCGAGTGAAAGATTGCGGACAGCCCAAGCACAATTGGTGAGAACACAGCAAGTTGAACTCTCATGAACACAGGAAGCCTGGCAAGAAGCCAAAAGCCAATTTGACCTGGGGGCCATTGCCCAGGAAGATATCCACCAGTCCTACACAAATCTACAATATCACAAATATGGCAATAAGCCTGGAAAACTCCTCGCCTTTCTCTGCAAAGGTCCCTACCCCTCACCCATGTCACAGCTTTAAAGATTTTCAGGGCACCCTGCACACAACTCCCAAGGATATTAAAGATATCTTAGAACAATTCTATGCCAAACTATACGGTCCAGACCCCATAGATGTAGACTTAGGGCAGGAATTCCTAAATCAAGTTACTCTTCCGAAGGTGGACCGTGTTTCCCCTGGCAGCCCTTAACACCCAATCTCTGCTCAAGAAATATCAAAAGCAATATCAGCCCTAGCTAATGGCAAGGCCGCTGGCCCTGATGGCTATACATCCGAGTTTTATAAGCTGTCAGCAAATGCGGTCATCCCAACCTTAGTCTCAGTCTACCAGAATATTCAGGAGGGGGGGAAATACCTTCCATATGGTTTCCATGACCATGTAAAACTAATTGCAAAAAAAGGTAAAGATCCCAAAGAGCCAGGCTCCTATCGCCCGATCTCCCTTTTAAACGTAGACTGATAATAATTTCAAAAATCATTGCCAATAGCCTAGCCCTAATTATGCCATCCTTAATACACCCTTCTCAAGGCTGGTCAACGACCTCTAACATTCATAAAATGCTGACTGTCCTAGAACATGCCAGGACAAACCCAACCAGTAATTTAACTATAATTTCCCTCAATGCCAAGAAGACTTTCAATAATGTCAGCTTTCACTGGCTGATGTTGGTCCTCTAGAGATATGATTTTTCGGGTCCCTTCTCACATTTGATATCTGTCATGTGCTCATTTCCATTCGCTAAAGTAATTGCAGCAGACTGTGCCTCCAACACCATAAAACTTCATAAGGGAACCAGAATGGGCTGCCCCTTCTCCCCCTGTTGTTTTAATTCAGCACTGGAGCTCTTATCCAGCTACCTACTATTTAAATCCCATCTGCATGTGGTGACAATTGGCAAACACAACCTCCACATTGCTTTATTTGCGGACAACATCTTGATCTTTACATCTACTCCTCAGTCAGACATGCCTCATATTCAGGAAATATTTATTAGATTTAGATCATGCTCAGGACTGAGGATTAACTTCTCAAACTTGCAATCTTCCCTGTATATCATGCCAGAACACCTCCTTGGGTGGACAACTCAATATTTTTCATGGCAAAGGGACACATTACATACCTAGGCATCAAAATAGGCAAATTGTCTCATCTCTCTACCACCTCAACTACCCTCCAGGGATCTCAAAGATCATAGGTGAGCTAGAAACATGTATGGACCTGCTGCTCTTGCTCTTTGGGAGATGTAACTTATTTAAAATGGTCAGCTTTCCAAAACTTCTTTTTCCCGTTCAAACTATCCCCCTTCTGTTACAACACCTAGATCTCCTAAAGCTTCATAAAGCTCTGATGAAATGCATCTGGCACAGACGCCCTGGAGTGAGTTGGGTTCCAGTCTGCCTAATATAAGATTGTATCATCTCTCCTGCTTATTAAGAGTATGTTTAGACGTGATCTCTTAGACCTCCAAGTACTCCAATCACCTAGAATCACAAATGGTAGACCCATGTAGCCTACAGGTACTGTTACACTGCAATTTAGGTTCTCTTCCATAGCAATTCAAACATAATTTACTCTTCCAAGATACAATAATAGCCTGGAGGGAACGCAAATTGGGTTTGTCACCCAGAGTATCTTTATATTTTCCTATTCACAACAATCCAACTTTCCCACAGTTGCAGCAGTTTGCGGCATATGCTACAGGTCTCCCACGGGTTCATAGATGTTGTGCAACTATTTGATGTTTCAATGAGTGCTACTCTGCCCTTTCCCTACCTCATGAAGCAGTTCAACCTACCTCTTCACCACTTCATCTATGTTCAACAAGTGGTGAACCATATTATTAGCACAGCTCCTGGCAGACTTAAGAGATTCCAAACTTCTCTCATTCACATATTATTACAACGTCGACAATATAAAATTTCAGACATCTAACGAATTCTGGCGGGAGCAACAATTCAAAATAATACATGGGACATAGGGTATGTATGTTGCATCTATTATTTTGAATTGTTGCTCTTATATCAAAACAATCAACCTCTCCACAGTGATGCCCTTTATGTAAAGAACACAGACCAACCCTTCACCATAGATTCTGGTCGTGTACATTCATGTCCGCTTTCTGAGATCAACTGGAGAATTTTGCTACATTAGTAACAGGTTGCCAACCTTCAAAGGACCCCTTTAAGCTTCTCTTTGGATACCTAGTTGACAACATCCCAGAGCCCTTAAGAGCCCAGGCGGTGGCTCTCCAGTACAACAAGGCCCGGCTTACAACTTGTTTCATGGCTGCTAGATGTGCTATCCTCAAGAAGTGGACTTCCTCTTCACCCCCTACAATAGCAAATGTTAAACAGGACCTTATTGGGCTACTGCATTAGGAAAAACTAGACTTGAATCTCCCTAACTTCAGGACCACAGAAAACTTTCATCATAAATGGAGCCAATTCATTGCCATAATGCTAACACACGCAGCTTTAGATCCCAACCGCTTCAACCCTGGCAGAACGACCACACTAAAAATCTTAAAAGACGCAGTCGCACGCTGGAGCAATTATGGCGCAAAACCAGACCCCTCGAGCATTCTCCCTCTACAAATCTGCCTTCCTCACCTACACCTCCTCCCTCCACGCCACCAAACAAGCCTACTTCGTAACCCTCATCAACACCCTCTCCACCTGTCCTCGCCGGCTCTTCTCCACTTTCAACTCCCTACTCTCTCCCCCCCACCTCCACCCAGTACCTCACTCACCGCCCACGAGATTGCCAATCACTTTCAAAACAAGATCGACACAATCTGTAAGGACATCGCCAATGCTCAATCTACCTCCCCACCTAGCCTCCCTCCCACTATAACCCCATCAACTCTCCCCTCCTCTGACCTCGCAACCACCCTGCCCCCCACCACACCTAACATCCCTCACACTATAACCTCCCCAACACTCCACTCTTTCAGCCTTGCTACCACTGAGGAGGTCACTAAGGTCTTCTCAGAAGCCGCCCCACCACTTGTCCCTTGACCCTGTCCCCACACAACTCCTCTGGTCACCCTCCTCCTCCATCCTACGCTCCCTCACCCACATCTTCAATCTCTCCCTCTCTACTGGCGCATTCCCCTCCCCCCTAAAGCACGCGCACATCACCCCCATACTCAAAAAACCCTCCCTGGACCCCACCGACTTGAACCGACATCTCTCTGCTGCCATTTACATACAAGCTCCTTGAGCGCTTAGTCTACAATGGCCTAAATTCCCACCGCACTGACAACAACCTCCTCAATCCACTACAATCTGGCTTTCATCCCCTACACTCCACCGAAACCGCCCTACTCAAAATCACTAATGACCTGCTAACCGCCAAAGCTAATGGCCACTACTCAGTGCTCCCTCTCCTCGACTTCTCCACGGCCTTCGACACAGTCGGCCACCCCCTCCTCCTTAATAAACTACACTCCCTTGGCATCAGAGACTCCGCTCTCTCCTGGCTCTCCTCCTATCTATCCCAACGCTCCTTCAGCGTTACCTATAATGCTACCACCTCCCCCTCTCTCCCCCCTCTCTGTTGGGGTTCCCCAAGGCTCTGTCCTCGGGCCCCTTCTCTTCTCCATCTACATCTCCTCCCTCGGCAAACTGATACATTCCCACGGCTTCAACTATCACCTCTATGCCGATGACACGCAAATTTACCTCTCCACCCCTCACCTCACCCCTTCAGTCTCTGCCCGTATCACCCACCTACTGAACGACATATCAGACTGGATGTCGCTCTATTTCCTCAAATTGAACCTTTCCAAAACCGAGCCCACCCCCATTCTCTCCATCACGACCAACAATGCCACCATCAGTCCCACCAAGCCAAAGTCCTAGATATCACTCTAGACTCAAACCTGTCCTTCCAACCCCATGTCCAATCTCTGGCAAACTCATGCAGGCTCCACCTCCGCAATATCTCCAAAATATGTATGTTCTTAACCCCAGACACTACTAAACAACTCGTTCACTCCCTTATTATCTCACGTCTGGACTACTGCAACTCCCTTCTCACCGGCCTACCCCAACACAGGCTATCCCCGCTTCAGTCTATCCTGAACTCAGCGGCCAGACTCATCCACCTTACCAACCGCTCCGTATCCGCCACCCCCCTCTGTCATTCCCTCCACTGGCTTCCAATTGCCCAACGCATTAAATTCAAACTACTAACATTGACATACAAAGCCATTCATAACGCTGCCCCAAACTACCTCACCGACCTGATACCCAAATACCACCCAACCCGTACTCTTCGCTCCTCACAAGACCTCCTACTTTCTAGCTCCCTGGTCTCCTCCTCCCACACCAGACTGCAGGACTTTTCCAGGACTTCCCCCATCCTCTGGAACTCACTACCCCAACCCATCAGACTGTCACCTACCCTGCTCACCTTTAGGCGCACCCTGAAAACCCATCTCTTCAGGGAAGCCTACCCCACCCACACCTAACTGCCGATCTCCTCCACTCCTCCTACCACTCCATCCCCCACAACCACTTCCTCCTGTACCACTATCCCCTCCCTCCTAGATTGTAAGCTCGAAAGAGCAGGGCCCTCAAACCCCTCGTGTATTGTTTTGTTACTGTATTGTCTCATGTACTGTCCCCCACTATAATGTACAGCGCTAAGCAAACCTTTTGGCGCTATATAAATACTGTATATTAATAATAATTATAATAATGCTCCCCTTAAATTAGCAAATTAATCTCCTTTCACGGCCTCAAATTAGAACTTTAGCTCCCAAACCAACAATACCTTCCACTTGACTGCAAAGGGCGTTACTCCTACTTGTCTCTCATTTCACAAGTAACCTCTTACTGCCAGTCCCCCCAGAACTGAAGACCACCTTATACAATATTAGCCATTCAAAAGTGACATGGTGCCCTTCCCCCCACCCCCTTTTACCAAATCCACTTTGGTTCATCCCTGTTTACCTTTATAACTTGTTTTTTTACTGCATTATTATATGTTACATGTTACAGGTTGACGGAGACCTGAGCCCAAGCTAGCAGCTACTATGCGGACTCTATTTTCAACATATCATATAGCACTTCCAAATGTGGAACACCCCCCACCGCTATTTAGGTGCTGGAGGGTCCTTCCCTCTTCGCTCTTTATTTCTACTGGCTTTGGAAGACTAATTATAGAGCATCTACTCTTTTAGTCCCACAGCAAATTCCCAGTTCTTACTTTCTTCCTCCATCAAAAGGGACATAATTTTACATTCCTGGTCATTGCCCCCTATCTTCCTCTCCTCTCCCGCCCCCATATATTTATTCCCCCTCTTAAACTCTATTCACAGACATTTATCCCAGGGATGGAAGGATTGGATGCTCCCTCATGGTCTTTCTTATGAGACTCAGCATGCTACCATAACATACGCTCTCTGTACAAATGTGATCTTGATCTCTATAACACTCATTCATTTGGACCAGCTTCCTCCTCAGCCTCCCTTTTTCATTGATATTTTGTATTTTTCTGTGTTGGGAAAACTCAATAAATTTTCTTAAAAAAAAAACAGCTAGATAATTTTAGCAAACCAATTTTGTAATGGGAAGTTCCAGAAAAAAAGTTAAGTCTCAAGTTCATTAGTACCTAGAGGGAACTTGACTGCTATATACAGGAAAATTGCACAAGTAAATTTAGTGAAGAACTTTAAAGTGTTTCTTGACTTTCTTACATTTCTAAATTGGGATTACCCTATGCAGGTAATCTGAAGAAGGAGACCATGTCACCTACTCATAGACCAGGATGCAAGATGATCAGTTTTGAACTTTTACATGTGACATGAGTAGCCCATTAGTTAATCTCCTTTTAAAGCAGTATTTAACACAAAAAGCAAACATTTGTTTTATTGCAGCTTACTAATGCTAAGATATTATGGCTGTATCATTTTTCTTTTTTTGGGATTTTTTTCTGCTATTTTCATCTGGTGATTAAGCCAGCAACTCTGCTGTTTTTCAGACTCTTCTGGCTCTCCAGAAGAATGTATCAGATTACATAGATGAGACCATCCATTTACCACTGGCAGGTGTGATTTGTGATTAAAATGATCAGTTTATATTTATGTAAAACCTTTATCCCAAAAGTAAATGCTGTAACTGATCATACAGTGTTAGCTGGAGTTTGGCTTCAATTTATTATTGTATTAAAATCTGCTAATACACTTACCACTCCCCCCCCCCCCCCAAACTGCAAATGCTGCTGTCTGCTGTGTCCTATGCTCATTCCTCCAAAGTGGTGTCTCATCAATACAGAAGGTGTGTTACTGGTCAGAATACCAGGTGAAAACAGAGGGAAAAAAGCCAAATAAAAGAAAACTGATGCAGTCACCACATCTAATGATTGGTAAACTGCAATATAATGCATTTTTGCTTTACTGCTTTAAGAGGTAATCCCCATACTACAGCCTGTAAAGACTACAGTGGTAAAGTCTCCACAATGTCATGCTGATGAGGTAGTACTAGGAGTCACCCTTGTTTAAGTATTGGAAAACCCATTTGTTTACAATGTACTACTACAAACACATGTTTCTGACCATTGCCTGTTTGCTGAAAATGATATAAATGCAGGTTTTTATTTTTCATTTTAATAGGACAGTGGTCTGTTAAAAACATTGCTGAAGCAGCTATTTTCTGTCCAGCATACACTCCTGTTTAAATCATCAGCATTTCAGCAAATAATGGGTATAAAGGGTCCTCTCTTTTAACCTCTAATTGTTTTATCACCTTAAATAACTTACCATATTTGATTTTTTAAGTTTTTTCCACTGGCTCATTTTGTTAACACCAACTTGCTGAGTTAAAATTAGTTTTATTACATTCTGAGATGTTGTTTATGTGGCACACACACCATTTTTACTGGCTATGAGACAATGCTAAAATTTAGCCAAGTTCATGCAAAAAGGAAAAACTATTATAACCGAATTTACATTAGTAATGATTCAGCTTCAATCTGTCAGTTTACCCATTCCTTAGCCAAACACCAGAATACTCTGTATCCAGTTAAGCCATAACTCATTGAATTACTTTTGAATCCACCATCAAAAATACCATCTTTTTGTTGCAGTGATAACATTAGGATTATTGCTTAAACATGAAGATATACCGTAATTAATGTTCGCCTTAAATATTGAAAAAACAAGCAAAAATGCAATCTAATTTAATGTATTTTTGGCTGCTGAACATTCATCTGTTCCCCTTGGCTGGCAAGAAATGTAAATCTAAACCAGAAAAGGAAAGAATAGCAGTTCAGAGGATATATTGCTGCTCACTTTTAGCAAACTATTATTCAGTAGTATTTTGAAACTTGAAAAATGTTGAAAAGAAAACAATAAAGTCTAAAAAGGCAAACACTGAGGATAAATTATGAGCATGCTGAATTCTAAGTGTATTTAAACTCTAACAATACATTTCTATTATTGTCCTCATTTCGGTCTGTTAAAAGAGAAGTATAACCAAAGCTATTTTGGCGATACTTGTATGGATCATAGAATTGAAGTTAATTCACAGAGCTGGTTCAGGGTCTGAAAAGTTTCAGACCATGTGGTCAGGATACACCCAGATGCCTGGACTGCCAGCTGGCTCAGTCTATCAGTGATCCAGCAAAAGTCAACTCCTCCTGCCCCATCCAGAGCCAGGTGCTCCTGTGAGTGCTGGAGGGACAGAGCAGAGAGTTGGTTACTGGCAGTTCCCGGCTCCCTGCTCACAAAATGCTGAGAACTGAGTGATTAGAAGTCTTTGAGTGCTCAGTTGTCAGTGCAGAACCGATGGGGGACAGGGCCGGTGGAGGACAGATGCACCATTGGATCTATGCTGCATCCTCCTAGGTGAATATAAATTGTTTTTTTTAAATTCCATATGTGATGGGAGTCACTTTGGGTGGAGTGCCATGCAACCCAGCTCACTTTGGAGAGGTGGGGAGACCCCTGTCTCAGCTCCCCATATCCCTATTATGTGTAAGTCACCCTGTGCCTGTTAGGGTTACAGGGTGATCTGTCCTAATATTATGTAGACATGTCTAGGAGATAGGTGGGGTGGGGGTTGTGGATTGTTTGGTGTTATGTGGTTGCATTCCATTGTTATATTGTGTGCCTGGCTTGGGAGCAAACTATTATGGGATGATGTGTTTATGTATATTGGCTTAGTGAGGGGGGTGTCTCCAGCAGCCCTCCCTCCTGATGGGACTGTCTGCTGGTGTGAAGTTTGAATATCTGTGGTTCTCCTGTTACTAAATGTAGATTGCCCCACCCTGTGTCATTATTCAGGGATGGGGGATTGCCCCCTGAGTGTATATATTGTGTGTCTGTGTTCAAATAAACTAGTCTACCTCCTGGTTTACTTCAAGACTGGTGTCGTCTAGTCTTGGTCGGCTCTGGTCGGTGTCAGATGGGGAAGCTGTATTCTAACGGAAGTACTGTCTGGGTTGGTTCTGTTACACCATACTTCTCTATTGAAAGCCATTTATTATATCTGTTCAATATATATGCAAAATATAAGTTAGCTGTTCATCCAGCCAGAAATCTTGTGAGCAAAGCCAAAATGATGCTGCTTTAGGTTTGTGACCGACTTTCACATGTTGTGACCTGGAATCCAGGGTGCTGCACAGCTCGTCTGTGAGATTCAGTAACATGCACATTAATGTTCCTGTCATACCTGCAATGTCATTTTAATGCTTCAATAAAGATACCAAGGATTGCTGCAATATTCTGGATTTATGTAAGTTACAGAAATCTTGTGAGCTGACAACTTCCTGTGCTCTCTGCCTCTGGATTGTTATCAGTTAGCATTGTACCCAGCTATTTCCTGTGGACTACAAAACACCTCTCCAATGCACACTGAAGAAGTTGGAGTACAATAGCCCCCAGCATTGATGTCAGTGAGTACATCAATGACACCCCGCATTGATGTCAGTGAGTGCAATAACAACTCAGCATTAATGTCAGTGAGTGCCATACTAGCCCCAGCATTGATGTCAGCAGCCATGATAATAGCCCCTGACACTTGTGTCAGTACTTTTAACCCCCACACACACATTGGTTGTTGCTGGCAATGAAATGTAATCCCTCCCACCCAGATTGATAATCAGTGGCAGTGAAAGTTAACTATTACACCCAACCCCCCCCCCCCCCGTATCGGTGACCATGGAAGTGAAAGTTAACACATGACCTGCATCAATGGTCGTGTAGGTGAAATTTAACTCCCACCGCCCTGCATCGCTGTTCAGTGGCAGTAAAAGGTAACCCCTATCCCCCTTATATTGGTGGTCATGACAGTGAATCTTACCCCCATCCCCTGCATTTTTGGCATTGGCAAAGAAAGTTAACCCCCCCATCATTTGCATTAGTGATCATTTACCTGACCACACGCTCCTTCTCCCCAGGTTGGGCCTTTAGATGTACTGTGGGCAGAGATAACTCACAGTAACATCTTTCTTTCAGTGCCGGGTTCTGGAACACAAAGAGTGTTCCAGCACCTGACACATCTCTGCCGTTCTGCAGCCCATCTAGTATCCAACAGCTTGCAGACCTCAACCAGAGGGCTGGCAGGCCTTGTGTTTGGAAACAGGGAACTAGAGCTAGAGAAACATATTTTTAAACTATTATAGGAACTGTAACAAATATGGATCCATGGCAGGACTATTTCTGAACCAATATATAGTTTTAGGAGGTAAGAGTGAAAAAAAGAGGTTTGAAGAGGGAAGAAGGGGAAGTAGGGGAGAGAAGAGTCAAAAAGAAAAAAATACTTGGGGGGAAGAGAGTAGGGAATTTGGGGAAGGGAGGAGACATACAGTAATAAAGAGAACTCCAGGCCCCCTTTGTTAGCATTTGTGACCTTTATTTTGTTCATTTAACCTCTTCCCACCTGCCCTCCTATGGCACTTTAACTGGGACTGAAGGCGGGAGAGCAGGACGGACTTCACAATCACATGGCCACTATGATTGGCTGTCACAGTAGTCACAAGACTGGGAGCCCATTCTACCAGCTCACAATAATGAATAAAGACCAGTGTCTAGGAGTGTGCAGCAAGTATACTCTCAGCATATAAAACCTCAGCCTTCTTGGACACATATGGGTGTTAAGGCCAACCAATGCTTGCTGACACATATATTCTTTATGTGGTCAGCAAGAGAATAATGTTGTAAGTAAACATGAAAGGTTACAGAGAACTGACATTTTCTTGAGGTAGCATCTCAGTTGAAAGGCCTCCATTTTGCTCACCTTTACTACCTTTTCCATGTAGTAAATATTAATTTTGCATACCAATTCAGCTATTGCTGGAGTATCATCTTTGCCTCAGTTTTGGGATATGATAGGTTGAGCTGCTGATAAAAAAGTGTCTAACAGTGCCCCTGTTTGAGGTTTTCCACTATAAACTGATCAGGGTAGTGTAACATGTGGGTTGTTTGGTATGTCTGAGTTATAAAATTTTTGGTATATAGTAAGCAGTACTTAAGACCAGAAAAGTGCATTCCTCGCATTGTGCCTATGCTTACCTATGTCTCCAGCACATTAGATGGGTTATGTTTATGTATAGTATGTCCGTTAAGCTTTTGTATTATCTGGTGTGAATTTTTCAATTACACTTCTAGGTTTTGCAGGAAACTGACATAATGTGTGAGATGATTAAACCATTATCATAATTTTGTCAGCTCAAAAGATGCTGTGAATTCCTTTCCAATTTGATCACAAACTTTGGAGGATCAGGGTAAATCTCCTTACGCGATAATATACCATTTTATGTGATAGTGCTTCTTTAAATCTGTCTTCCCTAATGTTGCTGAAATAAATGGACATGGTATTTATCAAAAAGAAAAATATATGAGCGCATACATTCAGATTATGTGGTCCAGTACAAGATCTTAAAGGAGTAATTATATTATAAAATAATATAAAAAACAATAGTGTTGCACTAACTCTTAACAATAAATGTATTTTTTATTTTTGTAGTAGTGCATGTAGCAATTGTACATACAGATATGGACGCGGACATCCATGTTGCTAAAGATCCTCCATCTTGTGTCATTCTCACTCCAAATCAGTCCCCCCCTCCCTTTTTTGTTGAATGGCATGTGGTCTGGCGTGGCTGAGTTCAGGAGTGCACAGGGCACAGCTGGATACCCTTCATGGTTGTAAACCCAATTAGCTGATGCCATGGTGTCTGTCCAACTCTGGCTCTGAGCTGCTCGTAAAGCTATGCCATGGTGTCTGTCCAACTCTGGCTCTGAGCTGCTCGTAAAGCTATAAACCCGTCAGTCACTGGACTTGAAAGCATTCCGGAATAGCAGTAAAACATACATCTCATTTGGCAACCACTTTTTCATACAATTTCATAACTTCTCGCAGGAAATACGTACAGTAACACAAAACATATATTCAGATAGGTCAGTTTAATGCGAATCACCTGATACCTTACATCCCTAGATTACGTCTACCCGAGTGCAGAAAGCGATATCTCTTTAACCGTCACAGGCAGATATGTCATATCTGATATCTGGACGTTCAGAATATCATTCTGCATATTATCCTACCAGTGGATAGGATGCTACATGTACCTATGGAAGGTTATTGACCCTGGTATAAACTCGGGAGGGATTTGGGTCACAGCCAGGGTCTCCGCCTAAACCCCCTCCCCACATGAGGCGACTGGCCCTTGGCTTCAGAGACATCCCCTGCTGGGGGACTAGAAAAGAGGCTGTCAGGCCCGAGACAGGTAAGATGAAGAGATCTCCCTTTTAACATCAGGAACCAACATTGGGAGAAACGGTACCCTTTTGTTCAGGACACTTGAATCTGCTTAAACCAGGACTCTGGCAAGTATTCTACCTCTCTAAACTTCTTTCTGTTATCTCTCTGGTTGTGTTATTGCTCTCTGTATTTATTTATATATATATATATATATATATATATATACAGTATATATTGGCTACATCTTTTTCTGTAAATATTTTTATTGCACCATTTTGACCTTTTTAGTAAAATCCTATTTTCTGAAAAGTGTTGAACTGCTTCTAAAGCTGTTTAATGCAAACTAAGAATCCCTGTCTCTGAAGAGCGCTACTGTGTGTTTTAAACTTCTGCATACATCTGCCTGCGGTGACAGTGTGTATACAGACGCTTATTCAAACATCATAGTGTCACTGCTAAGATTGGTGAGTTTCCTCCTTCTCTGTACAAAAAAAGGTGGTGGTGGCAGTGTGAAGGGTTAATTGAGTAATTAACCTGGCCCAGTAACAATCGCTCTCAGGCTGCGGCACATAGATTGTGGTCCAGTGAGCTGGAAAATCTTTGTGCAGGGTGCAGCTGAGCGTTGCATTGTTACGCATGTGACAGCGCGGTTTTAGATTGGCTAGTCCTTCGGTCACAAGTTGGTGAGAAGGGCTGGTGGTCTGACACCGCGCCCGTCACAGCGCACATTGCTCTTATTAGTATATCATTGGAGTAATTAAATTGCTTGCCACAGTCAATGTACCAAATTCTGCTGCCACTTTGTGTTTTCGACAACACTCACAGATGAGCTGAGACAAATTTACTAAACCCCTTATGAATTTCCAAGATATTTTCTATCTCTTAGTGGATGTGAAGGGAGTCACTTTGGGTGGGGGGCCCATGGAACCCAGCGCACTTTGGAGAGGTGTGGAGACCCCTGTCTCGGCTCCCCATATCCCTATTATGTGTAAGTCACCCTGTGCCTGTTAGGGGTACAGGGTGATCTGTCCTTATACTGTGTAGAGATGTCTAGGAGGTAGGTGGGGTGGGGGTTGTGGATTGTTTGGTGTTGTGTGGCATCCCATTGTTATATTGTTTGTCTTGCTTGGGAGCAAACTATTATGGGATGTATGTGTATTAGCTTAGTGGGGGGGGGGGGGGTGTCTCCAGAAGCCTTCCCTCCAGATGGGGCTGTCTGCTGGTGTGAAGTTTGAATACCTGTGTGTCTCTTGTTACTAAATGTAGATTGCCCCACCCTGTGTCATTATGCAGGGAGGGGGGACTGTCCCCTGAGTGTATATATCTTGTATCTGTGTTCAAATAAAGTAGTCTACCTTCTGAATTACTTCAAGATTGGTGTCATTTAGTCTTTTATGGTCAGCTGTCTGTTGTCAGTGTTCGGACGGGGAAGCGGTAATCTAACGGAAGTACCCAAGCGCAATCTGGGCCGGTTCTGTTACAGTGGACTCCAAGACTCCAGCACTACAGCATTGTTTTGCCAGCAGATCATATGCCTGGCCACTGCACCCATCACACTGACAGGCACATGGTCGAGGATTTCCAAACTAGATGGCCAGAGCCTGATGGGGAACTTTGAGACTAGCTCCCCATCAGGTCTGCGTAATTTTTGATCAATAGTGCTTGGCAGTGGTGAGATTGATAGCCTCTATTCAATCCAATAGGGGCTATCAAATCCACCCACTACTGTGCACTGTGAATTACAGGCAAGGTAGAGCTGATGGGGAGCTAGTCTGTCATAGTTCCCCATCAGACTCTGCCCACCATCAGTTTAGTGTGAGCTGCAATATCTTACAACCAATGATGTATATGTAAAACACATTTAAACATATAAATAAAGTAATGATCATACAACACATCATACCCCCACCTCCTCCTATATGCCAACTTTGATTTTAATTACCAACAGTTTGCTTATCTGCAAACTGGCAGTATTTTTTTTAGAATCTGTTGCAGCCATAGTGAGAGATTCTAAAAGCAACATTAGTAAGAATTGCATGAATTTGGCACACGTGTCAGTACTTGTACTTGGCGCAAGGTTTTCATGAACTGGGTGCAGGTCATATTAAAGGGGCCATACCACCAGGAAAGTGACATTACTGCTTTATTGAATTTCCCTATCTGTGTTATTTTGTGTGCCATCAGTATCTGGTCATGTACTTATTTTCTTTAAATAGTTAGCTTAAGTGTTTTGTTTGCTGTCTAAATTGAGGTTTTGCTGATCCAAATATACAAATAAGAATATATATATATATATATATATATATATATATTCCTGCACTGTCTCTGAAAAATATTAATGCCCATATTTCCAATTTCAACTACACATTTGTCTACCAAATTTGCCTTGGCATAGAATACCACCTGTGATGTCCTTTACATGCATTATCCGTCTGTTGGGCTTGCTGGTTTAGAGACCACTACTTGACATCCAAGGCTTTACATCTGACAGGACATTCTTGGAAGCCAGAATGTAAAGAGCAACAGGGTGAGACAAATTCTACTGCTGACAAACCTGAATGGGAGATACTGTACCTCCGTCATCAGTGAACAACCTTTTATCCATTTTTGACAGCAAAGATAGGACATCACAATCTTGTTGTCTGTTCAGAGCATAATGGAAACTCGCCTCTTCTGAAACTGCTTTCAATGTCTTAAAATCCACTCTCAACTCTTTGCAAAGTTGGACACTTTTATCACCCATTGAAACTCATCACTGACCTTGGACTAGGAGGTCATTGAGGTGAGAACCCCAGCAAAATGAAGAAATTCCAGATGTGGTGATTATTAGTTCAGAAAGCTGCATACAGCTGAAAAGATTGATTGACTTCAGCAACTACTATAAAGACTCATAAGTGAAGTCAATCTGATTCTCTGCAGCAGGAAGAAACTATTCCATCACTTTAGAATGCCTGTTTATGAAGGTCTTAGTCTCCAGTGAGCCCACATAACCACATGAATTGTTGCAAACAACTTCTCTATCACTTTGAAACCATGGGATGCAAACAGTTGGGAATCTGGGATGGAGCCATGACCTGTCCTCAATGGGATACTAATGCTGTCGCCTTCTCTAAGGAAGACTCTACAGTATTCTTCTGAGTGTCCATTCCCAAGAATGTCATTATTGTATTGAGATAAGTTGAGTTTTCCCAGTTGATGATCCATCCAGATCTGACCAGACTCTGAACCAGATTTTTCAGAACATGAGGCTATCAAGCTACCAGCAAGATGAAGTCTAAGTAATGGAGCACTTCAAACTCTTGCACAATCAAAACCGTAACTACACATAATGTATGTAGAAAGTCCACAGTTCAGTTAATTTGCCAGATACAACTGGTAGCTGGTAATAGTGTTGGAATCAGAAAACACTCACCATTGAAATGAACTGCTGCAGATAAAGTAGTGTACATAGACAAACAGAGTAATTTTTATGGCTGGATCAAGGTTAAATTGTTCATCAATGTCAATGTGATCTCTGTCTATGATGCTTTTTTGCATTGTAGGCATACTTTAACGATAGATTGCTATACTGTTTCACCATTGGAGAGATTTCTCCGCACCAGCACTGGAACAGGAAGTAAGAGAAGAAGAGTTCTACTTTCAAAATTAGGTGTTTAAGGGGGAGGGGCTAAAATAAATGAGTCTTACAAAGTTTACTCACTTCCTTCAGTCCATTCTTGGTAGTTAAAGTAATCATGTCAGGTACCAATGGGACTATACAGTAAATTCCTAAATCCTAAAACCATTCTAAACCTTTAAAGGAAACGACTCACAAATAAGCACCTAAATCTTCACTATCGGATGTTTTCTTGTTCAGTCTCTTTATTAGAAAAAAATGGATATGACAGAAAATAGGACTGGCAGGATACTAAGAGCAATAGTAACAGTAGATAGGCTGGTTGTACATCAAGATTGTTGAACAGTAAATCAACAAGACTGGCATAGGTCAGATAACAAGTCATCCAGTGTAGGTTGTGCCAAATTGAACATTGTGACCTACCCCATTATAGGGTGAAAATGGGTAAAGAAACCTAACTATACATTGTGAATAGATCTATAATGGAGATATACTGTACATTATATAGGGACACTTCCAGTTGTTTTAACAGTGTAGCCTTACCCCTGAACCCAAAGAAGGGACAGATCAGCCCCTATGGAGGCTTCACAGCTTGACACTGGGGTACCTTTTTATCTGACAGAGAGAATATTAACAAATAACAGCACATAATAGCAATGTTCTATTGTAATATCCTAGATTCAGTTTCTTAAAAATATCCATTGCCAGACCTGGCCCATTGCCAGGTCCAAAAAACATACTATATATCTGCGGTCCATGCTTGTAACAGTTCATATTTTATTTGTGTGTGCAGCTGCTCTTCTCCTCCAGTAATAACTTACCTCCCATGGTACCTTGGGAGCCAAGAAAAGCAAAAGATTATATAATTTTGTCCATTGCAACTGGTTGGCTGACTAAGTGCTTTAAGTCCTTGCTGAGCTGTATGTGAATGACTTATTGGTGCTTAAAACTAAACTGAAAGAACAAGGGGGGTACTGGCACACGTAGCAGCCATGCACCAGAAGATGTGCACTCCCTAATTTGCATGTTCTCCGCCAGAGGATGATCAGAAAAATACAAAAAGCAAGTTAAATCATATATTTTAGTAAATGTACAAACATACAGCTGTAGCTTAGTGTTCTAGCTTGATGTTCTCTTTTAGCAAGAGGATGCCCTTTAAATCTAATTATGTGTCTGCATGCTTTATGCGGTCAGTTGATGACCTTTGAAGTATGTACATATACCTCTATATGCCTTTCCACAAACAGCACCATCATCAAATGAGCTTCACAATACATACACAAATGAAGTAAGGTAGATGTGAAAACTATACTCAAGCTCTGATTAGTGAATTCTGCAGAAAATGTAGCTGGCACTGTCCTTATTGATCTTGGCAAGTGTAGTTTCCTGTCGTAATTTTAAACAGTTGGCTTGATGTACTTGCACCGTAGACCACACAATTAACATTAGAAAAGAATTTCTAGAATGTAGAACTCTCCTGTGTATTTCTGGTCTATTTGCAAACCATGTTTAATGCTTATGTTGCATTTTTTTATGATACAATATGTTACACTAAGATTTTTGACATGCATTTTGTTTTAAACGAGAAGCACTATAGATCGCATAGTAAGCAGTTTTTAGTAATTTAGCCAGTTCCTAAAACAAAATATAGAGTAAATGTCCTATATTGAACTCACATTGTTATTCTTTATAATGTTTGTGCTATGCAAATATTCATTCTATTTTTATAGTTAGCATACAGTATGTGTAGTACCTCCTTTACCCCCCCCCCCCGTCCCTTTAAAATACAAG